>NW_016803348.1:398115-472198 GCF_001698545.2 Rhinopithecus bieti
AAAAAAAAAAAAGAACTAAGGATGAATAAACTCACTCAACATTGCACAACTACATGGAAACGGAACAACCTTCTCCTGAATGACTACTGGGTAAATAACGAAATGAAGGCAGAAATAAAGATGTTCTTTGAAACCAATGAGAACAAAGACACAACATACCAGAATCTCTGGGACATATTTAAAGCAGAGTGTAGAGGGAAATTTATAGCACTAAATGCCCACAAAAGAAAGCAGGAAAGATAAAAAATCGACACCCTAACATCACAATTGAAAGAACTAGAGAAGTAACAGCAAACAAATTTAAAAGCCAGCAGAAGGCAAGAAATAACTAAGATCAGAGCAGAACTCAAGGAGATAGAGACACAAAAATTCCTTCAAAAAATCAATGGATCCCGAAGCTAGTGTTTTGAAAAAATCAACAAAACTGATAGACCACTAGCAAGACTAATAAAAAGAAAAGAGAGAAGAATCAAATAGATGCAATAAAATATGATAAAGGGGATATCACCACCAATCCCACAGAAATACAAACTACCATCAGAGAATACTACAAACCCCTCTACACAAATAAACTAGAAAACCTAGTAGAAAAGGATAAATTCATGGACACATACACCCTCCCAAGAATAAACCAGGAAGAAATTGAATCCCTGAATAGACCAATAACAGGCTCTGAAATTGAGGCAATAATTAATAGCCTACCACTCAAAAAAAGTCCAGGAACACACAAATTCGCAGCCGAATTCTACCAGATGTACAAAGAGGAGCTGATACCATTCCTTCTGAAACTATTCCAATGAATAGAAAAAGAGGGAATCCTCCCTAACTCATTCTATAAGGCCAGCATCATCCTGATACCAAAGTCTGGCAGAGACACAACAAAAAAAGAGAATTTTAGATCAATATCCGTGATGAACAATGATGCAAAAATCCTCAATAAAATACTGGCAAGCCAAATCCAGAAGCACATCAAAAAGCTTATCCACCATGATCAAGCCAGCTTCATCCCTGGGATGCAAGGCTAGTTCAACATAGGCAAATCAATAAACGTAATCCATTATATAAATAGATCCAATGACAAAGACCACATGATTATCTCAATAGATGCAGAAAAGGCCTTTGACAAAATTCAGCAGTCTTTCATGCTAAAAACTCTCAATAAACTAGGTATTGATGGAACCTATCTCATAACAATAAGATCTATTTATGACAAACCCACAGCCAATATCATACTGAATGGGCAAAAACTGGAAGCATTCCCTTTGAAAACCAGCACAAGAAAAGGATATCCTCTCTCACCACTCCTATTCAACATAGTTTTGGAAGTTCTGGTTGGGGCAATCAGGCAAGAGAAAGACATAAAGGGTATTCAGTTAGGAAAAGAAGAAGTCAAATTGCCCCTGTTTGCAGACGACATGATTGTATATTTAGAAAAGCCCATCGTCTCAGCCCAAAACCTCCTTAAGCTGATAAGCAATTTCAGCAAAGTCTCAGGATACAGAATCATTGGACAAAAATCACAAGCATTCCTATACACCAGTAATAAACAGAGAGCCAAATCATGAGTGAACTCCCATTCACAATTGCTACAAAGAGAATAAAATACCTAGGAATACAACTGACAAGGGATGTGAAGGACCTTTTCAAGGAGAGATACAAACCACTGTTGAACAAAATAAGAGGACATAAACAAATGGAAGAATATTCTATGCTCATAGATAGGGAGAATCAATATTGTGAAAATGGCCATACTGCCCAAGGTAATTTATAGATAGATTCAATGCCATCCCCATCAAATTACCAATGACTTTCTTCACAGAAATGGAAAAAAAAGAACACTTTAAAGTTCATTTGGAACCAAAAAAGAGCCCACATTGCCAAGACAGTCCTCAGCCGATAGAACAAATCTGGAGGCATCATCCTACCTGACTTCAAACTACACTACAAGGCTACAGTAATCAAAACAGCATAATACTGGTACCACAACAGAGATATACACCAATGGAACAGAACAGAGCCCTCAGAAATAACACCACACATCTACAACCATCAGATCTTTGATAAACCTGACAAAAACAAGAAATAGGGAAAGGATTCCCTAGTTAATAAATGGTACTGGGAAAACTGGCTAGACATATGCAGAAAGCTGAAACTGCATCCCTTCCTTACACCTTATACAAAAATTAATTCAAGATGAATTAAAGACTTAAATGTTAAACATAAAACCATAAAAACCCTTGAAGAAAACCTAGACAATATCATTCAGATCACAGGCATGGGCAAGGACTTCATGATTAAAACCCCAAAAGCTATGGCAACAAAAGTCTAAATAGACAAATGGGATCTAATTAAACTAAAGAGCTTCTGCACAGCAAAAGAAACTACCATCAGAGTGAAAAGGCAACCTACAGAATGGGAGAAAATTTTTGTAATCTACCCATCTGACAAAGGGCTAATATCCAGAATCTACAAAGAACATAAGCAAATGTACAAGAAATAAAACAAACAACCCCATCAAAAAGTGGGCAAAGGATATGAACAGACACTTCTCAAAAGAAGACATTTATACAGCCAACACAAAAAAATGCTCATCATCACTGGTCATCAGAGAAATGCAAATCGAAACCACAACGAGATACCATCTTACACCAGTTTGAATGGCGATCATTAAAAAGTCAAACAACAACAGATGCTGGAGAGGATATCCAGAAATAGGAATGCTTTTACACTGTTGGTGGGAGTGTAAATTAGTTCAACCATTGTGGAAGACAGTGTGACGATTCCTCTAGGATCTAGACCTAGAAAGACCATTTGACCCAGCAATCCCCTTACTGGGTATATACTGAAAAGATTATAAATCATGCTACTATAGAGACACATGCACACATATGTTTATTGCGGCACTATTCATAATAGCAAAGACTTGGAACCATCCCAAATGTCCATCAACGATAGACTAGATTAAGAAAATGTGGCACATATACATCATGGAATACTATGCAGCCATATAAAAGGATGAGTTCATGTCCTTTGCAGGGACATGGATGAAGCTGGAAACCATCATTCTGAGCAAACTATCACAAGAACAGAAAACCAAACACCACATGTTCTCACTCATAGGTGGGAAATGAACAATGAGAACACTTGGACACAGGGCAGGGAACATCACACACGTGGGCCTATCAGGGAGTAGGGGTTGGGGAAGGGATAGTATTAGGAGAAACACCTAATGACGAGTTGATGGGTGCAGCAAACCAACATGGCACATGTATACCTATGTAACAAACCTGCACGTTGTGCACGTGTACCCTAGAACTTAAGGTATTAAAAGAGAAAAGAAATATTTAGGTATAAATCCAATGAAATACATACAAGATCTGTGTGAGGGAAACTACAACCTCTGATGAAACAAATCAAAGAAGAACTAAATAATTGGAGAGATATTTTAAGTTCATGGATAGGAAGATTCAGTACTGTCAAGGTTTACATTCTTTCCAACTTGATCTATAGCTTTAATGCAATCCCTATAAAAATCCCAGCAATTAAAAAAAGAGAATCATATTATGCATATCCTAGGATAATCATTGAAAAACAAAGGTAAAGTAATCATCTTAAAAGCAACCAGAGGAAAAAAAAATACTACATACATGAGAGCAATGAAAAGAATGACTGCCAACCCCTTATCAAAAGATAATGAAAAATCATGTTTATAGTGCTAAAAAACTTTTAAGCAAAAGAATAGCTTTGAAAGAAAAGTTTATGAACCCTGAACAAACAAAAGTATTTTAAAATAGTACGGGCAATGGGATTGGTAAATGATACACTGTTGTAAGCTTTTTAAATGTAGGAAATGTGATATAAAAATATGATGTATGAGGTGTGAAAATGTGAAGAAAAAACTGTCAGGTATAAAATAGAAAGTGAAAAGTGTAGGATGAAAAACCAATAAACTTGGACATATTAAAGACAAATATTATTAGCCCTAGAGAAGCCATTACAATTTAACAAAAGTAATAGCTTAAAATCACAAATGTTAAAATAAAACAATAAAATATTCAACTGAGACAAAAGAGTCAGAAAATGAACAAAAAGGGAACAAAATACAGAAGAAAAAAGTGGAAAGCAAATATGAAAAAATAATAAGAATGTACATTCAAACCCAATCATAGCAATAAGAACATTAAACATAAATGAACTAAACACTCCAAGATTATGTCTTGATAAAACAAGCAAGATGTTTGAATGGTTCTTTTCAAGAGATTCACTTTAAACACAAAGACACAACTAGATTGAAAGTAAAATATATAAAAGATGCACCATTTAATCACTAAGTATAAGAAAGTTGTCATGGCTATATTATTACGTTGGTGCAAAAGTTTTGGTTGGTGAAAATGGTTTTACCATTGAAAGTAAAAGTAGAGACAACTACTAAATAAGAACACGACTTTTAAATGCAAAAACCACAATTACTTTTGCACCCACCTAATAGTATTAGACAAAATAGATTTCAAGACAAAGTATTATCATAGATAAAGAAGGACATACTGTTAAAAGGAATAACTTATCAGAAAGATAATCATTATAATTCTGTATGTGTATAATAACAGAACTTCAAATTTCAAGAAGCAAAACACAATAGACTAAAACTATAGGGGGAAATGCTAAAACTCTCAATGGGAATTGGAGACTTTAACACTCCTTTCCATTTTCTTGCCCTTTCCAGCTTCTAGGGGCTGCCTGCATTTCTTGGCTCACAGATCCCTTCCATCTTCAAAGTCAGCAATCCCATCCCTCCAACCTCTGCTTTCCTTCTCACATCTCTTTCATTCTGACATTCTGCCTCATTCTTCTACACTTTGCGATAACATTGAGCCTATCTTAATAAGCCAAGAAAATATTTTAAATTAAACTGATTAATTTTATATGCAACCTCAGTTCCCCCTTGCCAGGTAACATAACAGAATTACAGGTTGCAGGGATTAGGGTGTGGCCACCTTTGGTCGGCCATTATTCTGCCTTTTCCTGACTTTCTAGATGGCTCTAAAAAGAAATTCCTGAAAACTGAGAAAATTTGTTTCTCCTTCAGTAAAAAAGAATCTATTAGATCATCTAATATTTTATCTTACTTTGCAATATGATCCTGAAAACTTTTTTAAACTCACTCATATAACTCAATTTAATAGTCAGCTTTAATTATTCAAATTGCCAGTCCTTTTCCTCTTTAGAGTCCTGTTCATTACAGAATGTATAGAAAACAGTATTATTAGAAGCTCTTAACAAAGATTAGCCAGGCTATGAAAATTAACATTTGTTCTATTTTTGAGGACTCCATTCTATTCCTGGAAATATATATATTTAAAATCTAAATGTATATATGTACATTTGGGGACATCTATCAGGGTGGTTCATATTGAAGTTTTAGTATATATTGGCTTATTTTCTCATTCTATCACATTTTATATTTTATCTTTTCTTCTCTTCTTTTCTCCATTCTTTCATTTTCTCTTTATCACCTTCTGCTTCTCTTTCTCTATATACATAATGTAAAAATATACTATAATTGTCAATACTTGTAAAAGTAATTACATAGTTTTAATATTCAGACCTGTTTCTATGAATTACCTGGCTTCATTCAGTGTTGGAAAATAGTTCAGTAAAAAATTATTATAAAGCCATTTCTTTTAATTAACTGAACCTAAATATTTTACTTAAAATACTAAGAACCTAAATATTTTACTTAAGGACACTTAGCTGACAGTTAACTAGTTATGACTATATATTTAACGGTGATTATTATGTCATTCCTCATTCCATTGAACAATAGAGGTGGAAAGAGGTGTAGCTGCCTGTCTGTGATTATCAGCTAAGTCTCATATAAACCTTGCTCCTAGACTATTTTTTAAATTCTATTTTCAACTTCTTTCCTTTCTTTCTTCTTTCTTTCTTTCCCTTTCCTTCTTTCTTTCTTTCTTTCTTTCTTTCTTTCTTTCTTTCTTTCTTTCTTTCTTTCTTTATTTCCTTCTCTTTCTTTCTTTCTCTTTTGTTCTTTCTTTCTTTCTTTCTTTCTTTCCTTTCTTTCTTTCCTTTCTTTCTTCTTTCTTTCTTCCTTTTCTACCCTCTCTCTGTTTTTTTTCAAGCAGAAGATAAAATTATTCGCATCTAGTCTGAACCATCATTTCTCTTAAATATCTATGGTCTCCTCAGAGATGTATATTTCTTAATGAAAGTGTTTTTGGGAAAGTTATGGCTATTTGGCAGTTTGGTTTTTTTTGTTTTGTTTTGTTTTTTTGTTTTTTGGTTTTTATTTTTTCTTTTTTTCTTTTTTTGAGATGAAGTCTCACTCTTGTCCCCCTGCTGGAGTGCAATGGTGTAATCTTGGCTCACTGCAACCTCCACCTCATGGGTTCAAGTGATTCTCCTGCCTCTGCCTCCCAAGTAGCTGGGATTACAGGCACCTGCCACTACGCCCAGTCAATTTTCGTATTTTTAGTAGAGACAGGGTTTCACCATGTTGGCCAGGCTGGTCTCAAACTCCTGACCTCAGGTGATCTACCTGCCTCGGCCTCCAACAGTGCTGGGATTACAGGTGTGAGCCACCACGCCCGACCTATTTGGCAGTTTGTTACACAAGACCTCATAAACTACTACAGCCTTAGTAAAGAGAGTCATGGCAGATGTCAATTTATCTCTAATTGTACCTCAAATTGTTATTTTAAAATAAATGAAACCATTTGGTTAATAAGCTCGTTTATATTTGTCAGAATTTTCTGAACTCCTGCACTCTGTGGAATATATTTCTATAACAGCCCCTATTGTTTTAAAATACGAATACATCATTTGCAGATTTGCGTGAAAATTCAAGTAAAATTAAAAATGAATTAACTTGTTCATGAAAACCATGATTACTCAAATTACACCTGGATTTCAATGAGCATAAACGAATTACAGAATTCTAGCATAGTCTTTCATTTTTAAATCCAGGGTTGATAAATTTCTCTAGGCATTTAAATTCCTTCATTAAACTGATTATGACTGAGGGTTTACCACATTCAGTTTCTATCTGTGCTTGCTGTGCTAGCTGTTGGGAATACCAAAATGAAGGTGTCTCAGCTATAGTAGGAGCACTGTGGAAGAGCAAAGCACAGAGGAGGTGGACTCAGCACAACCTGGAAATTTTGGGTGTCTTTGAAGCTCCAGAGTCATGGACCCAGCTGCCTACTCAAAATTCCACCTGAACACATCTTCCTTGTGTGTCTTCTTCAGTATCTTCAGTTTCAGAGATTGGCATTAGTATCCAACCACTTGCACAAGCTAGAAACCTCGGCATAACTTCTGACTCTTCCCCCGTCAGTCAAAGTCTAGTCAATTACCACTCCCTGATGACTCTGTCTCTTAAACCATCTCACGCCTCTGCCAGCACCACGGGCCACACTTCTGTCATCTCTTGCTTGGACGTCTAAAGCAGTGTTCACACTGCTCTCACTGTGTCTACTCTTACCCCTTCTATTCTCTGCACCCTCACAACTGAGCACACTTGTCATTTAGTCTTCAACATCTGTCTTCCTAGTTAAACTAAGAAGGTCCATGAGGGGAAGAGCCATGTAGATCTTTTGACATGGTAGTACCAACAGCTTGCATGTTACTTGGTACAAAGTGGTATGAATTAAATATATGTTAAATGAATAAATGAAACGCCAACAGACAAGGGACAACAAACACACAAAATAGAGTACGAGAAAAAAGAAGAATGTGAACAAAGACTGTGGAAAGCTCAATAGCACAATGTGTTCAGTGAACCACAAGTAGTTCAGCTGTACTTAATTTTAATATACATACACGGCAAAGAATCCTTTTTAGAGGTAAGTAGGATGAATTCATGAACTTTAAGCACAGGCATTGGTCAAAATTGTTTTGAATAGGGAGGCAGTAACACAGTCTTATTTGCATTTTTGAACAATAATGACAGCAACAGAGGGGAGAATGATTTAAAGGTAGGATAGTCAGAATGCTTTTAATTGCGAATTCAGCTAGACTAAGCTTAAGTAAAAAGAGATTTATTACAAGGATACTGGAATTTCTCATGGAAGTCAATCATAGCTAAATGTCTGGGCTATAAGAATTTTCTGAAACCTGGATTGTATTCTGTTCCTCTCTGTACATCAACTTTAAGCATGTTGCTTTGAACCACTAACATCAATTTCACCAGTTCAATTATCAGGAAAAGATACTGATAATGCATTTTAATAGTATAAAGAGAATCTGAATGAAGAGAACACTCGGACAAAATCATTCTGAAGAAGATCATTTCTACAGGAGTACAGTAAGAGTTTTTAAGAAGCCTGTTGCAGCATTAAAATGTTAAAGATACTGTTCTGATAAAGAGAAATATCAGTGTTATCTTTTAGTAACTAAGCCTTACTAAAAGAAGAGACATGGGATAGAGAAAAGAACTAAAGATAGGCTTTATCTGCCTCACAATTTTGCCTGGAACTAGCCCTAGTTCGGGAGAGAGCTGCATTTCCTCTGAAGCCAATGGCAAGATGGAAATAGAGGAAAGAGGGAAAGAGGCTACTTCAAATCAGTTTTATACAGGAAAAACAGCTCCTGCAAAATTCTACTGCTTACATATTCAATAAATAATTCTTGTTAAATATACAGTTCAGTAATACATTTCTGAGTTGCTCTAACTGCTGCTGTCATAGGCAATGTGAGGAGGTTTGATTTGGTCTTTTTCACCCATTTTTTCCCAGTCTGACTTACTAGAGTAATCATTGTCACTTGAGGCCTCTCATTTAGGCCAATTATGATTATTTCTTTCCAGTTTTAGAATCACAGTAAGCAATCAACATTTGAAAGTTAAGGAAAGTTACATAAATAAGACTGAAAAAAAAGGCTTATATATTTAGCTACTAGCCTAAGTTTTGCCTAATTTCGTTCAGAAAAATTCAGTCAAGAGAATACATTTGGCAGCTTGTATAGAGATTTCTCAAGAGGGCATCTAAATGAGATGTTGCAATTCTTGCTACATGTAGTTTATCATTAAACAAACGTGATAAATGTTATTGCAAAAGCAGAGATAAAGTTTAATTTTTTAAAAAATGAAAGAATGAGCAGATCTTAAACTCTGTATCAAAATTCATGGAAAAGAATCTGAGTGTGTCTTTTTAATCAAACTAATCAGATGACTGAAATACAGTTGAATAAAAGGGATACAGAAGTATAAATACAGTATATTATCTTAGAGAAAAAAGAAAACTGTAGCGATATGGTAATGTGTTACCCACCTCTCTGAGTTTTGGGGTTCTGAGTACTTTTTAAACTTTTTCACACTCATTTGGAGTTTCATTTCCAAATAATTTGCCATAGGACTAAAATACACTTTTAAATTAACTTGCACAGTAAACTAAGAATTCAGCCAAAGGGAACAGAAAATTTAGATTTATAGTAATCAGGAAGTTGATCCTTGAAGGGATAGAGTTGGCTCTCGGACAAGAAAGCTATCTCCTTGACCATATGGATTTCCACTGGCCTTACAGAGATACCTGTGCTTTGATCTGGCATAGGTATCTTTTTCCAACTAGCTGGACTCTGTTTTCTGAATATAACACCCAAGGATTTTCAATATAGATAGAAACTCTGACTAAACCTGTAACCACCTAAATTGGTTTACTGAAATTTTGACAGACTCTGCCCATGTAGATAATTCTTGGTTACTGAGTTGATAATGAGGTTTTAAATCACTTGCCTGTGAGACCCTGGACACAGAACTGGCTTTAAACTCTTCCACTGAGTTCCAATGGCCTCATTAGTTCCATTGACCTTCTCAGATATTATAAATCTGGAATGCCAGTGGGAGAAAGTGACAAGAACTAGAATAAGAGTAACAGGTGACATTAACCCATGTCACTATGTGATGGATGTTATCATGAACCCTGCACCCAGATTACCTTAATTAACCTCATAGCAATGTTGTGTCAAATGTACTGACTTATCACCACGTTGCATATGAGGAAAATGAAACTTAGAAGGGCAAAATAAATTTCCCAAGGTTACACAGCTATGAAAGCTGAGTAGGGATTTGATTTTAGAGCCTGTGTAACAACCTGAACCTGACCATTTCCTGAAAAGAGGGCTACTGCAAAATCCAGGAGTGGAACTCATCTAATTCCAGTGAATGGTCTACCTGTGACTCTCTAGACAAGTCACAGAATTTACCCAGTGCTCAGTTCACTCTTCTGTAAAATGAAGATGTTGGATTTCATGTCTTACAGGGCCTCTCTGGGCTCTCAAATTACATGCCCATAAGATATACTAATTGTGAACTATTAGTAGAAGGAGCTTTAAAATCACTGTAGGGAGTCCAAGATTTGCCACTAACTTTTTATGATTGGCCGTGGTGAGCCATTTAACCTCTCCAGTTATTTGCCTCACTTCAAAGGTTATTTTTAACATATATGTCTGTGCTTCAGAAAGTGTAACATAGCATAGAAATACAAAGTACTATGCCATCATCTCAAATAAAATTACTTCATAGCATCAGAATTATGGATTTAAAATATTATGCTGAATTGACTTTAACTCTTTTTTCCCCTTATTACTTATAATATCTGATCTGCAATATTTTAAGGTAATGTTTATTTGTAGTAGATTTAAACAAAGAGAAGAAGAGAGGTAAAGAGAGAGTTTCCAATTTTCCACTTACATATGAGAAAAGTGGGGTGTCCAAAGAAGACACATAGCCCTATACGGGGGAAGAAGGTGTTCATTACTAACATATTAAGTAAACTTTAGTGAGAAACAGCAGTGGAAAATAATCTATATACCTTGGCTCTTTTGCAGTTTGACAAAGTTAATGATTAAAATCTCCTAGATTTTCCACTACAGTATCCCCAAGGTGTCTATTTACCTTGATTGGTATTATTTTATCTCTTTTGGGCCAAAGATAACAGCCCCTTACTTCTGTGTAGAGATTAATAATTGATTAATTCATAGTCAGGAATCTTCGTAAAAAGGAAACCAATTACTTTTGGCTACCACCATTTACGTGGTCACCTACAGGAGACAGGAGGTGCTGCAAGACTCTCTGGTAGAAAAATGAAGAGGGTTCTGACACTACTGCTTGCAGTGGCATTTGGACACGCTTTAGAGAGAGGTAAGATTTCTTTTGTTGTGACCATTTATAGGAACTCTTACTAGTTTAATTTTATATTATCACTTAAAAAATGAAATAAAAAGTAAGAAACAGAAGAACTGGTGAATATATTGGGGAGAGGGAGAAGGACCAGAGAGGCATTAATCAGAGCTCCACAATGCCATGTAATGTTGAATTGGAATTGACAAAAAAATCAACACCAGAATCTTGTTAAAGAAAGTAAATGTAGTTATATAATTTGTCGATTATCCTTCCCTCCTTTGTTAATAAGCAAGACCTAAAGAGAATGATTTAAAATTAGACATTTCCTAATTGCTACAAGATAATGCAAATAAAGACTGTGATCCACCATTAAGCATTTATTAAGACTTCAAATATTTATTACCATAGAGAGTGTAATATACCATGCCAATGATGCATGATGTCAACTTAGAGATTCCTTTGATCCCTTTAAACGAATCCTATACATGCAATATTTGAAAATGCACGGTATTTTTTAAAATACCCCTCACATAAAATTTTTCTATAGCTATGAAACACAACCACAAATAATATAATTGAGATATATTTTTCATTAAAATTATTCTTCAGATGGTGTCTTCATCTTTGGGCAATGTTTAAAACTTTTTTACGTCATACAAACTAAGATTATGTGAAGTATGCAACTTTATGAATTCTACAACTGGAAAACTTTTCATAATTAATTCAATTTACTTTTCTGGCTGATTCTTTAATGTTCACAAGGGAAATCTGCATTTATCCTGCTTTGTAAAATTAACTTTTTCATTTAGTGCTGTTGGTTAACAGTCTCACCTAATTGATACACTATTATTCATATTAGTAATGTATTTTACCAGTGGAATAAAATGTGTGTTCTCAGGAATTATCAGTTATTAACTGTGACATACATAACCTTGCTCTTGACTTTTTATTATTCTTCTTACATTTACTCTTTCTTGATCTTACTTTCATCATCAAATTGTTTTAACTCTTGTCTTACCCATCAATTCTTAAGTAAGCTATGCATCCTTAGGTAAGACTACAAAGTGTTTCCCAGACAGTGTAGGGTATAAAAAAGCAACATAAAGTGTGTCCCTTATAAGACCTCTAAATAGGCCATGTTCCAAGAAATCCCTTTAAGTCTTATTCTTTTGGCCAAGGATTTGCTGGGGCAGATCTGATCCTTAAAAATCCTACTGAAGCAGGTTCAGATCAGGATCTTCAAACACAGAAGGTCCAATAATGGCTAGGAATTGGAATTATATATGGAGGCCATAACCAGGAGCATGAATCACCATCTTAGACTGCTGACTCAATAGGTGTGCACTGGCTTCACCTCAAAGAATGACACTGTCCTTTGGAGAATAACAGAGCATTCTGCAATCTCTATTTCAACATTCTCAGCAGTGCTCAGATTCTGATGAAATGGATGCTAAAAACCTCCCGTCAGTCCCCTTGAAGATCTAAGCTTCATTCTTATAACCAATGTGCCATATTCCAGATGATATCTTGAGATATACATAATACACTTGTAAGCATTAACATTCAATATTTGGGGGGAGTAGTCCTGATCTATCAATTCTCTATTCTCTAATACCTGAGCATGACCCAAAGACCAAGTCAGCAGTTTACTTAGAATTCTGCTAGCTGTGTTCTCTTCTGGCAGGAAGTTACAAAGTGTACAGATTAAGGGAGTTTTGAGGACTCTTAGGTTCTGAATATCCTTGTTTTGTGGGGGATTGGTTTGGATTGCAGTTTTCTCTAGCTGTTATAGTTCTAAAGGGCTGACCACCCACAGCATTTATTTAAGCACCTGTTTAAAAATATATAACATTCAAGACTTATCTTGAAAAGAAGTTTCTGTGACCAAACATAATTAAGAAATGAGCCATACTTTATTCCTCCTTGGTGGTCTCATGATCAATGCCTTTGTTGTCCTAAAGGTTCCGAGAAACACTACAGGAAAGAAATCTTATCTAATTCTGAGTATCTCAACATATTGACTCTTTTCTACAATGTCTATACTTATGGAACTATTCTTTGGAAACCTTGGGTCTAAAATAGATACTGTTATGGATGAGCCTTTACTGGACAGGCTCCAGTTAAGCCAGCCCTCTCCTATCAAACAACATTGGGAGTCTTGTTCCCAAGCCACTGGGTAGATCTTGGAGAAAAGAGCTTACCAAATCTGCTAAATCTGGATAGTGTCATAAGAAAATACCCACTTTTGCTACCCTATGAGAAGCAATAAGGCAGTCTTCACCAGTTGCCTACAGGAAGCTTCTTCCCCAGGACTGAAATGGATGGAATATTAATATACAATACATCTTTCCCTCTTCCTTTCCAAGGAAACCAAGTAACAAAGACTGCTGACACAGCTACAAATTTTTTTTTTTTTACTTGCAGATAGAGAAGTTACCTTTAAGGATCAGGAAACATTTATAAAATTGATTTTTAAAAGTAAACGACACCAAAAAAATCTGTTTTAAGTTACACTCTGTTAACAGAGCACTAAAAATATTTTTTTTTTTTTTGCATTTTATTCTTTTCATTTTTTTCCATTCAAGTTTTCTTTTTGCTTTTTATTATACTTTAAGTTCTAGGGTACATGTGCGCAACGTGCAGGTTTGATACATAGGTATACATGTGCCATGTTGGTTTGCTGCACTCATTAACTCCACATTTACATTAGTTATTTCTCCTAATGCTATCCCTCCCCCTGCCCCCCACCCCACGACAGGCCCAGGCCATGATGTTCCCCACCCTGTGTCCAAGTGTTCTTTGTTCAACTCCCACTTATGAGTGAGAACTTGTGGTGTTTGATTTTCTTGTCCTTGTGAATTAGTTTGCTCAGGAATTATGGTTTCCAGGCTGCCATCCATGATCCCTGCAAAGGACATGAACTCATCCTTTTTTTATGACTGCATAGTATTCCATGGTGTATATATGCCAACATTTTCTTTTAATCCAGTCTATCATTGATGGACATTTGGGCTGGTTCCAAGTCATTGGCTATTGTGAATAGTGCCACAATAAACATATGTGTGCCATGTGGTCTTTATAATAGCATGATTTATAATCTTTGGTATATCACCCGTAATGGGATGGCTGAGATCAAATGGTATTTCTAGTTCTAGATCCTTGAGGAATTGCCACATTGTTTTCCACAATGGTTGAACTAGTTTACAGTCCCCCAACAGTGTAAAAAAAATGTTCCTATTTCTGTATATCCTTCCAGCATCTGTTGTTTCCTGACTTTTTAATAATTGGCCATCCCAACTGGTATGAGAGGTTTATCTCATTGTGGTTTTGACTTGCATTTCTCTGATGTCCAGTGATGATGAGATTTTTTTTACATGTGTCTGTTGCTGCCATAAATGTGTTTCTTTTGAGAAGGTGTCTGTTCATATTCTTGGGCCCACTTTTTGATGGGGTTGTTTTCTTTCTTGTAAAATTGTTAAGTTCTTTGTAGTTCTGGATTATTAGCCCTTTGTCAGATGGGTAGATTTACAAAAATTTTCTCCCATTCTGTAGGTTGCCTTTTCACTCGATGGTAGTTTCTTTTGCTGTGCAGAAGTTCTTTAGTTTAATTAGATCCCATTTGTCTTTTTGGGGCTTTGTTGCCATTGCTTTTGGTGTTTTGGTCATGAAGTCTTTGACCATGCCTTATGTCCTGAATGATTATTGCCTGCTTTCTTCTGGGGTTTTTATGGTTTAGGTCTGACATTTTTAAGTTCTTTAATCCAACCTTGATTTTAATTTTTGTTGTATTTTTAAAAAAAAAATGTGTAAGGAAGGGATCCATTTCGGCTTTCTACATATGATAGCCAGTTTCCCAGCCACCATTTATTTTAAATAGGAAACCTTTCCCTATTTCTTGTTTTTGTCAGGTTTGTCAAAGATTAGATGCTTGTGACATAGCTAGAAAATTATTAAGGTAATCATGCCAACAGGAAATAAACCACTGCAGTTGATAAGAGCTGTTGGCAAAAACAGGTTTCTATTATGAACATTTTCCTTTTTGCTTTAAGCATTTCATTCACAGCATTTCCTTTTTTATTAAACATGATATAAAACTGCAAGAAGAAAGTTCCCTTTGGGCTAGTGGGTGAGCTACACTTTTCCTTCTATTCCTTCCCTGTCAAAACAGCCCTACACAAGGGCTGAAGTCATACAGCTCTCATTGAGAGCAATGTTAACTTCCCTGAAAATCAATAGCAATGTTTCATCTTATTGATATCAGGTGCAATGCCACATATGCAGTCACCGTTATGTATTATAAGGATAAGTGTGTGCACTCTCTAAAATGTCATCAGCTTAATCTATTTAGGATAAGAGAAAATGAAGAAACCTCTAAAAGGAATTGATGATGCCCTTCCCCAATATTTTTAGTCACCTAACTTCTTCATTCTACCCATTGCTTCCTCTCTCTCTCTCTCTCTCTCTCTCTCTCTCTCTCTCTCTCTCTCTTTTTCTCTCTCTTGCCTATTTTTCTCATTCATTTTGATCTGACCACACTGGCCTCCACATTATCTCACACTCTAAGTCCTTTGTACGCCAGGGCTTTGCATTACCTCTTCTCTATTCCAGGAACATTAATTGTCCAGACATTCTCATAGCTCCCTTCCTCACCTTCTTCAGGCATCTACTCCAAGTCTATTTACAGAGGGAGCTTCCCTAGCCAACCTACCACAAATAACACCTACCACTCCATTGTCTTCTATCCCCTTACTTGGATTTATTTTTTCTTCTTAGCACCTAGTACCTTACCTTATCACTGGTTGTTCATTTGCTTATTTTAACAAATGTAGAATGTAAGCTTTGTGAAATTAAGAAGCTTTGTTATTTCCTGTAATTCCCAGTTATAGAACACTACTTGGCATTTAGTCGGTGTTCAATAAATTTTTGTGTAATATTACAAAATTGGGATTTTGTATACTTATGTCTACCTTCAGACTCAAGTTCCTTAAAGATTGGTGACTTTAGAGTTTTCTTTCATATGATGCCATGTTCCCAGTAGGTAACTGATGTGTCTGTATGCGTTTGTGTGTGTATGTGTGTGTGTGTAGATAGCTATGTGTATATATATATATATTACACTCATGTGTATAACAATGATCACAAACTAACTGGATTTAGCTAATAATAATAATAATAATAATAATAATAATAATAATAATAACTGACAGCAATATTCTGTTTCCTGAGGATATGATCATCTTCATTTTACAAATGAAAAAACTGAGGAAGAACAGAGAAGATAAGCAACTTGCCAGTGGTATCACTATTACCCAGGGAAGAAGGAATTCAAATCCAGGTGGTCTGTATCCAAAGACTCTATCTTAAATCATGATAAAATACAGACTCCTATGGATGTTTTCTTTCACCCTCATGGTTTGGGCCAACAAACCATGTCTTTAAAGTCTCATTTAACTTGTCAATGTTTTAAAACCTGGAGATTCCACATAAAAATCTAGATTTCTAGCTTCTCTGGAAACACAGGAATATGTAGTAATAAGTGTCGAATTTTCACATGGCAATGATGAACTGGAGCTGAACTGCCACTCCTCCTTTTGGACTAAACACTCAGTTCTCACCATTGGGCATTTCATGCTTTCTTCCCTTGGATCAAATGTAACTTGTGTGGTTCCTAGATCCTACAAGCATTTGGACTTGCTAACCTGGGTGTCATGTTAAAATAGTACCTTGAGGTTTAACACTACCTAAAGAAAATAATATTAACAAATGATTGTATCTTTACATTTAAAATAGGCAAAACAATTAGTTACTAGCCATTTTTATTCTCTGTAAATGAAATCACATATGAATTGTTTAAATGTGTTTACATTTAACCAATTGTGTTTTTCATCCTAGAGAGGTGAAACTTACATAACTTTTTTTCTGAAAGCTGATTTAGAAAGATTTATTGGAATATACAAGGAGTGTAACATAGTTACACATGTCCCTCACATTCATATCCGCTGATGCAGCTCAAGTCCTGCATGAGTTAGATATATATATATGTGTGTGTATATATATAAAGTGTGCATATACATATATATACTTTAAGTTCTGGGATACATGTGCCAAACCTGCAGGTTTGTTACATAGGTATACACGTGTCATGGTGGTTTGCTGCACCTATCAGCCTGTCATCTACAGTAGGTATTTCTCCTAATGCTATCCCTCCCCTAACCCCCAACCTCCCGATAGGCCCCAGTGTGTGATATTCCCCTCCCTGTGTCCATGTGCTCACGTTGTTCAACTCCCACTTATGAGTGAGAATATTTTTATATGGAAATAACTATGATTTTGTTATATATTAAAAAATACAATAGCAAGAGCACAGTCTTAGAATAACACATTTCAGTCTTCAAATTTGACTACACGTGAAAGTAAATTTGTTATTTTGATATTTTTCAGTTCTGCTACAAATGTTAGGTCATAATTGGTTTTAAAATGAACATACTTTTATTTGACAAACACATACTGGATTTTAAAAAATATAAATAACAAAATACATGGTTGGATTGTTGACTAGGCTAACATTGAAGTGTGTCCTCTTTTAAGTTTTCTTAGCAAGTATTTTAAGGAATTATATCCTGGTGACAATTGGAATGTAATATCTAGAATTAATATCCTGTAGAAAACATTGGCATTCCATTTTCCATCTACATGATACTGCAAAGCTCATTATTAATTCCTTTGTTTAAAAGGCTCTCTTTAGCCTTACTAAGACAAACGAAGTGCTATAAAAGCATTTAAAACAATGTTTATCACAATGGGTAACAGAAAATAGTATTGAGTACTTGATAGTAAAACTTCCCATTTAAATTATAGCTCTTACAACTGTCCAATAATAAGCCTTCAGTTTCTCACTGGGATTTAATAAGAAAATTAGAAAATTATATTCCATTCATAAAAAAATATTGCTAACACAACACTGTAGCAGACAAGCACTATAAAACTGTTTTGGCCATATGAAAAATTAATATACAAATATCTACTTCTTATAATTTTAAAAAGATAAATTGCTAATCTTTGAAATAGAAATTTTCCTATACAAGATAATGCCATCTGTTGGACTTAACATGCATTTAAATGGCTCGGGGGATCTGTTTGACAAAAACATGTGTGATGACGGAGACATAAATAATGATACATGTACAATATATCCTCTCCATTAGATTGCATAATTCGATTTCAATTTATACAGTTACAACTTCAGTAGTCATTGAGATGTGTATATTGATAGGAAACAGTGAAAGGAAATCACCCATGCACAGTGTTTTCTGGTTTAAAATGTATTGTTTTTTAATTGGTAAATTATAATTATATACATTTCTGGGGCACAATGGAACAGTTTGATATCTATATGTAATAGGGAATGATAAAATCATCAATGAACTCCTCTACCATCTCACTGCTTATCATTTTTTGTGAGTCGTTTGACATTTACTCAGGTTATTTTGAAATATAAAATACATGATTAACTATAATCACCCTGATGCACAATTGATCTCAAAACACTCCTCCTGCCTAACTGAAATTTTGCACTATTTTCCCCGCAGCTCCTCATTCCCTCCCTCTTCTTCTCCCTGCAGTCGCTAGTAACCATCAATTCACTCTTCTGTGAGTTCAACTTTTTCAGATTCCATATATAATATAATGCAGTGTTTTTCTTTCTGTACCTGGCTTATTTTACTTAACATAATGTTCTCCAGGATCATCCATGTTGTCACAAATGACAGAATTCCCTTCCTTCTCTTTTCAAGGCTGAATAGTATTCAAGTGTGTAAATACATCACATTTTCTTTATCCATTAATCTGCTGATGGACACTTCGGTTGTTTCAGTATCTTTGTAGCTGTGAATAATGTTACAGTATACATGGGAGAGCAGATATTCCTTCAATACCCAGAAGTGGTATTGCTAAATCCTATGGTAATTCTATTTTTAGTTTCTTGAGAAACATCCATACTGTTTTCCGTAATGGCTATACTAATGTATATTTCCACCAACAGTGGAAAAGAGTTCCCTTTTCTCCACATACTTGCCAATGCTTATCTTTCAATCTTTCTGAGAATAGCCATTCTAACAGGTGTGAGGTGATATCTCATTGTGGTTTTAATTTGCATCTCCTTAATGATTCCTGATGCTGAACATTTTTTATGAACCTGTTGGCCATTTGTATGTTTTCTTCTGAGAAATGTGTTCGGGTTCTTTGCCAATGTTTTAAATGGGTTATTCATTTTCTTGTTATTGAGCTGTTTGAGTTCCTTACGTATTTTGTATATTAACCTGTTATCAGACATGTGGTTTGCAAATATTATCTCCCACTCTGTGGGTTGTCTCTTCACTTTGTTAATTTTTCCTTTGCTGTGCAGTAGCCTTTTAGTATGATGCAATCCCATTTGCCTATTTTTGCTTTTGTTGACTGTGATTTCAGGGTCATGTCCAAAAAACTCATTGCCTAGACCAACATCATGAAGCTTTTCTCCTGTGTTTTCTTGTATTCATTTAATAGTGTCAGGTCTTACATTTAAGCCTTTAATCCATTTTGAGTTGATGTTTTCTCAAGTTTTAATTGAGATAGATCATATGCAGCTAGCCAGGGAGGCAGAATCACCACCACTTACTGTTTATATCACCTTATCAAAGAAGTGCCATGTGGAACTATGACTATGCCATCCCTTGATGAATGATATTTCCTTCAAATTTTATAATACTTGCTTAATGAAGTGACTTTTATGGGAATGTCCAGAATTGTGCCAAGTATCCAGGACCTAAAAATTTAGACATGAGCTTTTCCCTGAAAGAGCTTTCATGGAAAATGAGGACAATTTTGCTTAAAGGAAATATTAGTATATGCCTCCTTTATAAGATCTATCAGCAAATGTGTAGTGAGTATTACTTCAAGTCTCTGTTGCTACTAAGACCAAAGTGCCTGAGTCTTTCAACCAACCTGCTTACCTTTCTGTTTTCCTGTGCCAAACCCTGCAAACTTTTTTTTTTTAAAAAAAGAGAGAAAATGAAGAATAAGAATGACTTCCAGGACTGATAGTCTGAGATTAAGATTTTAGACAGGCATGAATAATAATGAATCTTTTGATACCATAAAAAGAAGAGCACTAAATTTCAATAGAGTAATGATCTAACTCACGGACAAAATGTGCTCAAAAAGTTATATGTTATTTAGAAGTTAAAGTACAATTTTCATAAAATAGTTTAAATACAGAAATGAAGTTCTTAAAATGATGCATAAAAATAGGTAGTAAACATGGGATGTAAACTGTGATAACCACAAACCTCATAGAATTTTTGTGAGGATTAAAGTAGGTAATATATGTCAAATATTTAAAACCATACCACCAAATTGTTGGCACTCAAATTTTAATTGTTATCATGATGTTACTATTATTTATTCTTATATTGCTTTAGAACCTAAGTGCTTCAATGTATTCTGAGCTTCCAAGTTAAATGCAGGGGATATCATCTTTACCCATCCCAAAAGTGGAAGAGGGAAACCTCCTCCTCTATCTTTACCCTCACAAAACCAATTATAGATGAGGAGGTAACCAACCCACAAAAGGAAAGAGAGGTGGGATGAGATGCACGGAGAAAAAAAAAATACTTCCTCTGGGACTTTGGTGAGTGTCACAAAGGACAGGCAACCACCTGAGGTGAACCCAAGGACATTAGTTTGAGTGAGTCTGTGATGCTGCCTCCTATTGCAGTTGCAGTTTCTGAGTAATTAACCCAATGACTATGTATCTTTTGCTGTTTTCACTTGTGTTTGAATTTTCAAAGTCTGAAAGGACACTCAATTTGTTCCACTGATATCATCCTACGAGGTACCATTAACTTCTAGATTAGTTTATCTATAGATGTCATGTGGGTCTCTGGGTTTAGTATTAAAAGGGTTGAATTTCCTTCCATTGACTCAAGCTCACACTTTTTCATTGGCAATATTTCTAGTGATATAGAAATCTCTTATAACCAGATCAGCTTCCTAAACCAACTCAATAATGTTTACTCTTTAAGTAAATTCACTACTATGAAATCGACAATATCATGCCTGACTAGTTTGAATAAACACTGCAAACCATATTCTTAAAAGGTAAATTTATTTTTAAAAATACTAACAAATATACTGAGCTTTTCTGTCAGTACAGAATAGAAATAAAAATGTCGAAGAAATGAAATTGTGAAAATATAAAATGCCCAACAGAGCTATTAAAGCCCGTGATTCTCCAGAACACAATAGGAAAACAGCAACTTGAGACAATTCCAGCATCCTATATGAGCACTTATTTATGTCATTGTTATTTAGGATCCATTTATGTTCCTGGTATAAAAATAACTGTTCTAGGGAGCCAAATTAGGTTTTAGTGAAAGACTAGTAATAGTGAAGGCATGCAAATACCTACTGTAATAAACTTTGCAACAAGACAGTATCTTATTAGCGATCCCCATTGGAACGAAAGTTACATGAGGGCAAGGATGTGTCTATTTTGGGCTCCACTGTATGTTCAAATTCAATATTGAACCCAATGTCTGGCACAAAGTAAGCCTCACAAAATATCTGTTGCATGTATGAATGAATATTGTCAACTCTGTTGGCAGAGGTAAGGTGCCTGAAGCAGCAAAGATTTCCTGAAAATAAATCACACTGGCTTTCAAAAGTTCAGAATTAAACAAGACTTACCAGAATGTTTCACAATATAGATAAAAAGTGGTACATGCTATCACAAAAGGCACAAATTCTGTTGGTGAAATTAGTAAACACTTAGTACTGTGGGGGGTCACTTGATGTGAAAGTGATTTCATCAGAGTCACTAAGATTATGCCAATATTTACTAGAGCCATATCAAAGTCCAAATCACCTTCTTTATAACCAAATGGTACATTTGAAAACAGAGCATATAATTTACAGTTCGTTTGAGACAAGATTTAACTGTATGAATTGGAGTGGGCTCAACTGGTTTTACACTAAAAACATTTATTAAGCAGTATTCCATGGAATGGGGAATCAATTCGTAATAATCACATTGTAAATTAACTTTAGTATTTATTTGCTGTATTTGTAAATTGAGACAATGATTAACATTCATTGGCTTTCTCTTGTAAGCTAGATATCTTCTCTTTGGACAAATACATTTATAAAATTATTTTATCAGAAGTGCATTTTGGGTATTTCACGTGAAAGATCATGGTGCAACGGCTTCCTCTACAGGTTATTTTTATATTCTAATTCTGAGCTATCTCAATATCCCTCGAGCTGCCTCTGTTGCTTCCTGTTATGCCCAAGGCTGAATGTTCCAGCAAAAATAGTTTCAAAACCACTTTAAGCCTTATGCAGTCCATCTAGTTTCCAACTTTTCTCTCATCAGTTTGTATTCTAACTAAAGCAGTATATAATGCCCACGAATTCTAAAGTGCTGTATGCAAACACAAATAGTTAATTCAATTCAAATGATTTAATGAGACAACATGCAATACCCATTTACACTACCTTCACATGCACACTCACATTCCCATAATATATGAAATGAAACGTTACATTTTTAGTGAAATGAGAAATCGGAATCTGGAAGGTTAGAAACAAAATATTTCTCAAAATGTTCATCGGGGGTACCCCATTTGAATACAAGATTTCACTTTGCATGTTATTGAATGATCACAAGAGAAGTACTAATAAAAATAACCTCTTCCATTTTGTAGGGTGAATTTAAACAAACTTAGCTCCTATTTATTATAAGGAAAAGAAGTTCTTATTAGAGCTATTTTGTGTGTGTCTTAAAACACAGCAAGCCTTGGGAAAAAATATTTCTTATAATCTCTCACTATTTTTAAAAGAGACGAGTTTCTAATCCCCAGCAAGTGATCTTATAGATGATGAGGATACATTGTACTAAATTCAGGGATCTTTACAATGTATGGTTATTTAAATCTATTTTGATATTTACAATGATAAAACAAACTCACCTCTTCAAAAGGCTGCTTTCATTTCAGTTATAAAATAGCCACAGTTGGAATAAAGATTGCTTACACTGAACTAAAATCTACTGCCATATAACTGCCAGCCATTTTTCATAGGAGCTTTAGGAGTAAACTAAAACAACTATTGACATCGTAAGTACAGCTCATCACCACATGAGCACAGTTCCAGCCCCAATTCTTTTCTCTGTGTTCTAGTCTTCAATTCCATAGAATGCCATTAATGAATAATGGAAGCTTTCTGCCTTGCTTAACCTTTGGAACATGTCACAATATCCAACCTTGTAAACTAATCAATACATTTCAGAAAAATGTACTTGATGTGAAGGTTCTCAGACATAACAGAGGTTTGTTGCAAGTGGCTGTTTTGGTTCCACTGACAATTAGCTTTATCAACCCTACGGCCTTGTCCTAGTTGCCAGAATAACATCAGACTCAGGATTCAGGTATGCGTGTTCTTTTCCACCTTCCAGGTGGTTTTGAGGGTGATTGAGTAAGTCTCTTGTTAAAAAGTGCTACTGAAGAATGTCTTTTTCTCACAATTATCAAATCTGACTTTTCTTACCACAAAAAAATTTTGGGGGACATCCATCCAAAAAATTACATGCTGCAACTGCTTCCTTTACAGGCAATCTGACATTAAGCAGGTGACACTAATCTGATGAATCATAAAAAAAAAAATTCAACCCTTTCAAGTCTGTATCCAATCACCACCACCTCCACTGCAAGCCATCAAATAGAAATTTCCACCCAGGCATATGTTTACGTAGTCTTCCATAGAATTGTAACTGTTAGAGAGGGGAGGACATCTTTGGGATTAACGCCTGACAGCAGTTACCATCATGTCACCTGAGATGACTTTCCCAACATTTAAAGTGAGAAGGACAAACCACTAAAAGTTAAACCCACTTAAAACAGAGAGTAGGCCATTTACATACTTCCTACATTTTCCCAGAAGATATAACATCACAGGAGGGAAATTTCCTGGGCTTATTTGCATAAATGATGAGTCAGGTCAGGAGAACACTGACTGATGTGTTCTCATATATGTGATGTGTTCATCACATATGTGATGGACATGCTGAACAAGAAGGTCTCATGATTAGTAAAGAACTCATCTCCCTCTGCAGTAACTAGCTCTTCCGTGTAGCATGAATGAACTCAAGAGCAGGTCCTGGATTTTTCTGTTCCCTCTCAAATACCAATGTCATTTCATCGTGAGAATGCCTAGTTGTATTTAATAGTCAAAAATGTTTTAATTCATTGAAAGTTGAAGCTACTCCCCCATTCAGGACTGTTTCAGTCCTGCTGCCTGTGGTGGGAAAGGAGGACACAGATACCTGCCTCTCGTCTTCTTTGCCTATTCTCTTTTCCTGCTTCCTCCCGCTCTCCAGGTTGCTTCTAGCTCCTCCAGGGATAACACAGGAAAGGAGAAGCTAGTAAGAGAGATAGTAGCAGGAAAAACTCAATTCAATGGACAAAAATTTCAGTGGGCAGCATGGTGAGCCAAGGTTGTCTCCTCTGGTTATGAAGGTGTGCAAAGCTACCCGTTTTCTCTTACTGTGTTCTTTGGTGATCTCTCTCCCTCGTTATTTCTGGAGATCTCGAATATGCAGCTGGCACCTTAAGCCTCTCCTCTGGGCCCCTGGTTTTCAAATTGCCTACCTCCACACAGAGACCCAACTGTTGGCAGTCACTGCTCTGTAAATAGCACTTTTTGAGGGATGGAGCTGGGACTGGGGGAAATATATTTAAGACAACTCCTGGCCAGCTCACTCTCCTGCTTGAGCTACATCAGGTCTGCAGGTCACACGACAGCTTCCCACCCAGTCCTCTACCTTGTTCTCCAGGCCACTTAGCAAGCCCATCGCCCTCTAGATTTCTCCAGCCTGAATCAGACACCTGTCCATTACACCCCAAACTCCAAGAGTCCTCTGTCAAGCGCTGAGTGGTGTCTTGAAGCCCTTATCACTATGTGAAAGTGAAAGGAAACACTACCCACCATCCCCCAGACTCACCACACTAACTTTGTCCAAAATATTCTTTACCTGATTTCTGCCTTGTCCTCAGCTGAATTCCTAGCTTTCCCTTAGACAGCCAGGAGCCTAGTAGCAGAGCACAGGTGGCAGCACTAACTCTCTTGTACCTCCTTTAAAGTCCTGCATTAGTGGCGCCAGCCCCTCACCTTGGAGTGGAGACACTCTCCACTTATTTGTTGTTCTTTTTTTCTTTTCAGGACTTAGGTAAAACTGAGACAATAAAACAAAGAAGGGAGGAAGCAGGGTGGGAAGGAGGGAGGGAAGGAGAAAAATTCTCGTTTAGGTATCATTATAAAGATAGGACCTAACAGTTGCCATATCAATAGCTTCAGACTCGCTAGTCGACATGTGTCATTTGACTCACCTACATTCAGTATTAGTTTACTCTCTCCTTTGGTTCTGCTGGTGACTAAAATATAACAGAATGCCATAAAATTGTGGCCTGATGTGAGAGAAGAGCTAGAAAGGCTCCCAAAATATGAAATTGCGTATAAACATTGAGAAAATACGACTTTCACCATAGGCCACGTGGAAGATCACTTTATACAAGATCACCTTAAGCTTTATACAAGTACATGTAACATAATAGTCATCAAAAGGGGAAACATACAAATTTTTCTATTTCTGCCTCCTAGGCCGGGATTATGAAAAGAATAAAGTCTGCAAGGAATTCACCCAACTGGGAAAGGAGGACTTCACATCTTTGTAAGTGTGCAGTAGCCACTCCCTCTCTTGGTGATTTGATCTTGGACAAAACTGAGTGTGAGGTAACTTTGACTCAGCATGGAGGTTAATCCTTAATCCTTGCCAAGAGTAAGAGGATAGAGCCCCAGGCCCAATGTAGGCACAGGAGTCAAGCAAATTAAGGACAGCCAGAGATTCCAGTTGACGTTTTGTTACCACAGTCTAAGAATTTGTCACCAGTAAGTTTATGAATGAGTTCAAAGATAATACGTAAAGCATAGCTTTCTAATTTCAATTAAAATGCAGTAGTACATTCCAGGAATCTGGGAAACCAAGGCAATGAGGTGCAGAGCAAGTACATTTGGGGAGGCTTAAGAAGGACAATACCAGACTGGTTTGATGGAAGCCCTAAGTTCAATTTCTATTGCTTTCCAAGATAAATTTGCCTAGAACAAAAACTGCTTTTTAAATTAAACCTCATTTTTTTCAGTGGTCAAATAAAGAAGTAAATGTGTACAATATTTCATTTAAACATTGAACAGGTTTCTTATTTATGTGCCAAAATGTAAAAAAAAAGTTTCAGTTCTGGTCGGGCACAGTGGCTCACGCCTGTAATCCCAGCACTTTGGGAGGCCGAGGAGGGCAGATCACAAGGTAAACAGATCTAGACCATCCTGGCCAACATGATGAAACCCTGTCTCTACTAAAAATACAAAAATTTGCCAGGCGTGGTAGTGCACACCTGTAGTCTCAGCTACTCGGGAGGCTGAGGCAGGTGAATCGCTTGAACCCAGGAGGCAGAGATTGCAGTGAGCTGAGATCGCACCACTGTACTCCACCCTGGGCAACAGAGCAAGACTCTGTATCAAAAAAAAAGTTTCAGTTATAATTGATATATTGTCTTATTTTCCCCTCAGGTCACTAGTTCTGTACAGTAGAAAATTTCCCAGTGGCACGTTTGAACAGGTCAGCCAGCTTGTGAAGGAAGTTGTCTCCTTGACCGAAGCCTGCTGTGCGGAAGGGGCTGACCCTGACTGCTATGACACCAGGGTAGGTTTCTGTGGTTGGCTGTCTCTGTGGCAGCCCAGAGAAGTAAGCCAAAATAGGCTTTTATACCATGTGTTGAAAAAGTTTTAGACAGCAACTCCACTTACTCCTAGTTTGGGAGAAATACGAAGCCTGTTGTCTTTAGAGCCCGGTTTATTCTAACATAAAGAGTCAATGTTACCCATTATTCCTACAAGGTTCAAATGAGAAAACTGGGTCATATTAAATCTTAAATATACATTGCTAGCAAGAAGCAGTTACAAAATATAAATCCAGATATGACTCTAAAACCTAAGTTTTTATCACCATACATTTGATCGTCTCAAATATCAGCCCATGGATCATAATTCTAAGTGAAGTAGCTCAGAAATGAAAACCCAAATAGCATATGTTGTCACTTATAAGTGGGAGCTAAGCTACGAGTATGCAAAGGCATAAGAAGGACACAATGGACTTTGGGAATTTGCAGGGAAGGGTGAAGGGGGCAAGGGATAAAAAACTATACATTGGGTACAGTGTATACTGCTCTGACGATAGGTGCACCAAAATCTCAGAAATCACCCTGAAAGAGCTTAGCCATGTAACCAAAAACAAAATAGTTTTGTTTCCCCAAAACTATTGAACTATTGAAATTAAATATATATGTGTATACATATTTTTAAATATATTGTTAGATCATTAAATATATGCATATATATATATCAGCTCATGAACCTCTTGAAATAATCCTAAAATATTGTGTATAGCTTAAAAACCTGATCATAGCTTTATCCTCTTTTATTATCATGCCAGGGCTAGTACGAAGTGCTCCAGAATAATTTAGTGTTGGTCTCACATTTGGGAGGAGGATTCAAAAGTTGCCCTGTATGCACAAAACTAAATTCTAGGTTTCTCCCCTATAGCACTTATGCAAAAGTTAAAATGCTGAAATGAAAAGGGTTAAATCTAAGGAGTTTCAGCAATTTATTAATGCAGTCACCAGGCCTGATGCAAATGACATTTAGATGCATTTTGATAAAGGTTTTTACAGACAGATTTGTCTCACTGTTCAAGCCTTCAGCAGATATCATACAGAAAAAATGCTCCAAAGATCTGATTAGAATAGATTCTACACAACGAATATTCTTAGCCATTAATTGCTTTACCTGTCCCTTATTATTTTTTCAGAATTTTATAATCCTTTTCTTCCACCAACAAGTTCATGCATATTTTTTATTTCAACCTGAGCTTCTGTACCACCTTAAACTACAAAAGCATCAAATCATCAACCATGGTCAACATAACAGAGCACATTTTTATCTTATGTATTTGCTAATACATATTTGCTAATGTATTTGCTAATACATCCCTTGATCAGAGATATGATCTGTCTCTACAATCCTAGAGTGTAAGAGAACAGATATGACATTGATATTTTTTGCATATTTCTCTTTCTCCTGCTTGTTCAAAACATTTTTGAAAAGTGTTTCGAAATTTTGTCAACCTTTTTTTACTTGAAAGAAGATAACTTTAAAAAGGCAAAAGAAGGGTTGCCAGGGAAGTGAATGGAAAGGAAAAGATGGAATGAAAAGAGAGGATGAAAAAGAGAGAAAGAGTCTAATTTTTAACTTCTCTGAATCTGATGAAAGGATGGTATGGAAGATGGTGAGAAGTTAGTTTACATAAGTAATTTATCATGTTGCCATCCTTCACTGGTGGAAAAGATTTTTCAAAATTTTACCTTCAAAAGATGACTAACTTATAAATTCAGCCTGGGCGACAGAGCAAGACTCCGTCTCAAGAAAAAAAAAAAAAAAAAAGAATGTCAAAGTACTGTTTCCCATATAAATCCCAAAGTAATTTTTTCCATGATGACTATTTCTATTATTTTTTCCTCTATGGTGACTCTATTTTAGATTTTAATTTCAAATATGAAATTCTTTCCAAAAAGAGCATTTTGATGCTACGATTGTTTTGATGGTGCTTAGTCTGCTCACAGGGATCAGTGTAGCATTGCTGAAGCAGTAAATGCAGGTGCATCAGTGGTTTTCAACCTACACTACACCTGCACATGAATCTTGGAGCTTTGGGAAAAACAGATTTTCCGGTCCTATTTTGACCTACTGAAACAGAATTTTGTGTTGTGCAACCAAAGCGTTTTTTGTTTTATGCACTCTATGTGTAATTCTGATGCAAAAGCAGGTTCAAGAATCGTTAGGTAAGAGAATGCAAATAATGTAGAAAGTTATGGGAGCCAGCAATGAAGAGTCTGCTCATTTCATAAAGGGAGGGGAGGACAGCTCATTTAATAAACAGAGGGAGGTCCTCCTCACTCTTAATGGGGCATTTGCAGCAGAAAGCAGGTGGGAGATGATGACAGAAACACCAGTGGAGCTATTTCAAATGACCCTCTCACCCTCAGAGATGTTAATATCCCCATGGAGGAACACTGGGCTAGAGAATACAATTCTAATATCTCTAATCAGATAAATACTGTCCATTTATTATTCAAAGTTCTATTTTTGTTCTACTCTGAGGAGTCATTTATTAACATAAATAAGATCCTATACTTGCCAATAATCGTACAACTTGTCATGTTAAAAAAATCACCTCATGGAGCCCTTGGCATGAATACATAGTTACAATTGAGAATTTTCTAATTATAGGCTAAGATATTATGTTAAATGGAGGTCTAGGAGCCTGGAAATTTACATATATATATGAGTTTCCTTTTTTCTTCTCTTCCAGACCTCAGCACTGTCTGCCAAGTCCTGTGAAAGTGACTCTCCATTCCCTGTTCACCCAGGCACTGCTGAGTGCTGCACCAAAGAGGGCCTGGAACGAAAGCTCTGTATGGCTGCTCTGAAGCACCAGCCACAAGAATTCCCTACCTACGTGGAACCCACAAATGATGAAATCTGTGAGGCATTCAGGAAAGATCCAAAGGAATTTGCTGATAAGTGAGCGCTTTCATCATAAGTAGAACTTTAGGGCCTAAAATATCAGACATGACTCCAATATAACTCCCAACTCTGTGGAAACACCTCTTCTACAGCAATCTGAACAAATTATGGTAACTTGACTGTCATCCAAGGCAGCCCATCTTCCCTTTGGTGTTGAGTTTAGAGAATGCCTTTCTCAGAGATAAAATCAATTTTCCCAAACTCTTACTAACCCTAATCCTATTATCTTAATCAGAATCACTTGAGTCTCCTGTCCACAGGCTATACTTTCAAATATTTGACAGCCCCTGTGGTGATTTCCCTGATGCTAAGGATCATTGCGTATGTCACATGATAGAAGCAGTTCTATTGCTGTACACAGTTTAAATACTTAATGTCCAGTAAAGCATAAAAAATAAACAGCTTCTCTCTTCACTCCTATACATCCCAGAAACAGGTGACGTGTACATGTGAACATGACACATCTACTACATCAAGTAATCATGTAACCTGGAAATTTTTATTGTTTAACATGCATAAGGGGCCAGATTATAAACTGATTCTTTCTGTTAGTCTTGGAAAATCACAAAAATGAACAAAACTGGGGAAAATACATTTATTAAAATAAGAAATATATACATATTCAAAAGCAGAAGCAATGTCATTCAAAGTGGTCACAAATTGTAAAATTAGTAGGATTGCTCATTCCTGTCAATCTTCTTTTTTTTTTTTTTTTTTTTTTTTTTTTGAGACGGAGTTTCACTCTTGTTGCCCAGGCTGGAGTGCAACGGCAAGATCTCGGCTCACCGCAACCTCTACCTCCCTGGTTCAAGAAATTTTCCTGCCTCAGCCTCCGTAGTAGCTGGGATTATAGGCATGTGCCAACACGCCTGGCTAATTTTGTATTTTTAGTAGAGATGCGGTTTCTCCATGTTGGTCAGGCTGGTCTCGAACTCCCAGCCTCAGGTGATCCACCCACCTCGGCCTCCCAAAGTGCTGGGAATATAGGCGTGAGCCACCGCGCCCGGCTCCTGTCAATTTTCAAAGAGGATGTTGCCCAGAATTTCCGAGTCCCTTATAGATCCATAAAGACATCTATTCTCAGAAACAGAAATTATTTATTCCAACAAATAAGTAATCTATGCATAATAATTATCTAAAATAATAAACTGAGATCAATAAGGAAAAATAAATCTAGTAATTACACTCATTTTAATTAATTCAATTAGCAGCTTAATTAACAAGCAGCTACCATGGGTGATTCACCTGACTAGACATGAAGTGAATAAAGGGATGAATGGCCCCTCCTTTCACACAAACCACATAGAAATTTGTAAATCTATTTTTAGTGAATATACTGATTAATAGTGCAGTATTACAACCTTTTCTCTAAATTCTTAGTGTTTTTCAGATATTAAAACTATAAATTAATGTAACATATATCTTTTCTCCATCAAAATACTTCCTAAAAAGCAGGTTTTTGGGGCCAAGCATGGTGACTCACATCTGTAATCCTAGCACTTTGAGAGGCTGAGGTGGGAGGATCACTTGAGCCCAGGAGTTCAAGACCAACCTGGGCCAATTAGTGAGACCTAATTTCTACAAGAAATTTAAAAATTAGATGAGCATGGTGGCATACACCTGTAGTCCCAGCTACTCAGGAAGCTGAAGCAGGAGGATCACTTGAGCCCAGGAAGTTGAGTGAGCTATGATTATACCAGTGTACTCCAGCCTGGATGACAGGGCAAGACACTGTCTCAAATAACAAAGTAGATTTTGTTTATTCACAAATTTTTTGACCAATTCTATTTTTTCCTCCACAGATTTATGTGGGAATATTCCACTAATTATGGACAAGCTCCTCTGTCACTTTTAGTTAGTTACACCAAGAATTATCTTTCTATGGTAGGGTCCTGCTGTACCTCTGAAAGCCCAACCGTATGCTTTTTGAAGGAGGTATGTCCCATTTTACTTATTACATGTTTATGTTTTTTCTTCTGATAGCATTCCTTTTAGATAATGGTAGGAATCGAGATTTTACAATCAGTAAAAGTTTCTAAAATGCCTCCCTTGCATCTTCTTAATTGGAAAATAAAAGTAATACCTCTGGAAAAGTAATATCAATAAGTTCCTTTCGTCAGTGTTCAGTTTCCTAGTCATTAAAAAATCATGAAATTAATAGTCCCTATTTTTGCCATTTATACAATATTCAATGAATCTTGACCATCTAATGAGATTCTTTCACTTGTTTTCTAGAGACTCCAGCTTAAATATTTATCACTTCTCACCACTCTGTCAAATAGAGTCTGTTCACAATATGCTGCTTATGGGGAGAAGAAATCAAGGCTCAGGTAAAGATTAAGTGCTATTGTCATATTTAGATGTTTGGTTCTGCAGTATCTCTCCATAATTTTAGGGTTTTTTAAGAAGATGCCTATATTGAAGGACATAACATAGACTTTTCAGCTCCAATAATCTTCAAAAATCTGGCCAAATTCTTCTTTTCTTTTCTCTATACAGGTTATGAACAATAAGGAAAAAGTTTATATCATAAAACATGAGATTTCCTTTTAATCAATCTTTTCCGTATAGTTGACCACTAGAAAATATTTTTTCAGTGTTCATATTAGCATATGTTACAAACAAAAAAGCAGAAAACAAAACAAACAAACAAACCACAACCTTTTGTTTATTAATTACTATTTGCCTTGCGTAATTTATCTTGGAATGAGACATCTGAAATCTTACTTATTGTATGAAGACTTGTGCTATATAGTATATATCTCTTGCCCTTCATTAATGTATTCTCATTAGTTATCTACTGTTGTATTAGTCTATTTTCACTCTGCTGATAAAGACATACCTGAAAGTGGGGAATTTACAAAAGAAAGAGGTTTAATTGTACTAACAGTTCCACATGGCTGGGGAGGCCTCACAATCATGGTGGAAAGCAAGGAGGAGCAAGTCACATCTTGCGTGGATGGCAGCAGGCAAAGAGGGAGCTTGTGCAGAGAAACTCCTGTTCTTAAAACCACCAGATCTCATGAGAATCATTCACTATCATGAGAAGAGCACAGAAAAGGCCCACCCCAATAAATCAGTCACCTCCCACTGGATTCCTCCCATGACATGTGGAAATTGTGGGAGTTATAATTCAAGATGAGGTTTGTGTGGGGACACAGCCAAACCATATCATCCCACCCCTGTCACCTTCCAAATCTCATGTCCTCACATTTCAAAACAAATCATGCCTTCCCAACAGTCTCCCAAAGTCTTAACTCACTTCAGCATTAACTCAAAAGTCCACAGTACAATGTCTCATCCAAGGCAAGGCAAGTCCCTTCTGCCTATGAGCCTGTAAAATCAAAAGCAAGCTAGCTACTTTCTAGGTACAATGGGGGTATAGGCACTGGGTAAATGCGGTCATTACAAATGGGAGAAATTGGCCAAAACAAAGGGGCTACAGGCCCCATGCAAGTTCAAAATCCAGTGAGGCAGTCAAATCTTAAAGGTCCAAAATGATCTCCTTTGACTCCATGTCTCATATCCAGGTCATGCTGACGCAACAGGTAGATTCCCATGGTCTTGGGCAGCTCCGCCTCTGTGACTTTGCAGGAGACAGCCTCTCTCCCAACTGCTTTCAAAGGCTCGCATTGAGCAGCTGTGGCTTTTCCAGGTGCACAGTGCAAGCTGTCAGTAGATCTACCATTCTGGGGTCTGGAGAATGGTGGCCCTCTTCTCACAGATCCACAAAGCAGTGCCCCAGTAGGGACTCTATTTGGAGGCTCCACACCCACATTTCCCTTCTGCACTGCCATAGCAGAAGTTCTCCATGAGAACCCTGCCCCTGCAGCAAACCTCTGCCTGGACATCCAAGTGTTTCCATACATCCTCTGAAATCTAGGCAGAAGTTCCAAAACCCAGCTGTTGACTTCTGTGCACCCGCAAGTTCAACACCACATGGAAGCTGCCAAGACTTGAGACTTGCACCCTCTGAAGCCATGGCCCGAGCTCTACATTGGTCCCTTTCAGTCATGGCTGGAGCAGCTGGGACACAGGGCACCAAATCCCTAGATTGCACACAGCATGGGAACCCTGAGCCTGGTCTACGAAACCATTTTTTCCTCCTAGGTCTCCAGGCCTGTGATATGATCAGCTGCTGTGAAGACTTCTGACATGCCTTGAATACATTTTCCCTATTGTCCTAGGGATTAACATTCAGCTCTTTGTTACTTATGCAAATTTCTGCAGCCAGCTTGAATTTCTCCTCATAAAATGGGCTTTTCTTTTCTATCGCATTGTCTGCCTGCAAGTTTTCTGAACTTGTATGCTCTGCTTACCTTTTGAAACTGAATGCCTTTAACAGCACTCAAATCACCTCTTGAATGCTTTGCTGCTTGGAAATTTCTTCTGCCAGATACCCTAAATCATTTTCCTTAAGTTCAAAGTTCCACAGATCTCTAGGGCAGGGGCAAAATGTCACCAATCTCTTTGCTAATACACAACAAGACTCACCTTTGCTCCAGTTCCCAAAAAGTTCCTCATTTCCATCTGAGACCACCTTAGCCTGGACCTTATCATCTGTGTTGCTATTAGCATTTTGGGCAAAGCCATTCAACAAGTCTCTAGGAAGTTTCAAACTTTCACACATCTTCCTGTCTTCTTTTGAACCCTCCAAACTGTTCCAACCTCTTCCTGTTACCCAGTTCCAAAGTCACTTCCACATTTTCCGGTATCTTTTCAGCAGCACCCCACTCCTGGTACCAATTTACTGTATTAGTCTGTTTTCATGCTGCTGATAAAGACATACCTGAGACTAGGCAATTTACAAAAGAAAGAGATTTAATTACTCACAGTTTCACGTGGCTGGGGAGGCCTCACAATCATGGTGGAAGGCAAGGAGGAGCAAATCATATCTTACATGGATGGTGGCAGGCAAAGAGAGAGTTTGTGCAGAGAAACTCCTGTTTTCAAAACCATCAGATCTTGTGAGATTCATTCACTATCATGAGAACAGCTCAGGAAAGACCACCCCCATAATTCAATCACCTCCCACCGAGTTTCTCCCACATGTGGGAATTGTGGAAGTTACAATTAAAGATGAAATTTGTGTGGGGACACAGCCAAACCATTTCAACCTTATATTTGCAACCTTCACTTTGATTTTTGTATGACTACTGTTAACTCGTATTTTAATTTTGATAGTTTCTGTGTTGCACTTCTCTCATACCTTCTCAAACATCTAGATTTACCAACTTTTTTCCCTCAGTACTTACAGTCTCTTTAACTCCTTCTACTATGCCCTACAAGCTTTTTTCCTCTAATGGTAATCAAAGAACTTCTTGCCAGCAATGCATAATAAGCTTCTGTAATGGGAATAGAAACTACTTTCTTGAGTTCTCTAAATATAAAATTATCTCAGAACTACTTGAATACTCAATGACAGTTTCTCTAGTCCTTTCTTTAACTTTCCTTTTACATAGAGATAGCGTGTCTGACAGGTAGAACAGAGGGAATTTATAATATAAAGCCACCATATATATTACTTAGTCATTAAATGATACTTGTCTTTATGTCTAGAAATGTACTTAAAGGAAATAGCATTTGCTATGAACAGATTTAGCTACAAAATGTTACTACCACTTTTTTACATTAAAAAATTAGAGATTTTCTAAATGTTCCAAGTTAATTATGATATATACATATTCTTTTTAAAGGCTACATAATAATCCACTGTATGTGTATACCATATTTTCTTTATTTATTCATCTGTCAATGGACAATTGGATGGCTTCTGCCTCTTGGTTATTACATAATATATTGCTAAAATTATATAATAAAGAAATATTTAATGAAAACTATAAAACATTGCTAAAAGAAATCTAAAAAGAGCCGGGCGTGGTGGCTCATGCCTGTAATCCCAGCACTTTGGCAGGCCGAGGAGGGTGGAGCACAAGGGCAGGAGTTCGAGACCAGCCTGGCCAATGTGGTGAAACACCGTCTCTACTAAAAATACAAAACTAAGCCAGGCGGGTGGTGGCGCCTGTAGTCCCAGCTACTCAGGAGGCTGAGGCAGGAGAATCACTGGAACCCAAGAGGCAGAGGTTGCAGTGAGCCAAGATCATGCCATTGCACTCCAGCCTAGGTGACAGAGTAAGATTCCGTCTCAAAAAAAAAAAAAGAAAAGAAAAGAAAAAAGAAATCTAAAAAGATGGAAATAAATGGAAAGCTATCACATGCTTGTGGTTTGGAAGACCTAACACTGTTTAAATGAGAGCAATCTAGAGACTCGATGCAATCCCTATCAAAATCCTAATGCCATTTTCCGCAGAAATAGAAGAAAACATCCTAAAATACTCAAGAGTTCCCAAGTAGCCAAAATAATCTTGAAAACAGAACAAACTTGAAGGTCTAACACTTTTGATTTTAAAGCATTCTACAAAGCAACAGTAATTAAGACAGTGTGATGCTGGCATGAAGACAGATATATAGGCCAATGGAACAGACTAGAGAGTCCAGAAATAAACTTTTGCATATATGGCCAAATGATTTTCAGCAAGGGTGCCAAGATTACACAATGGGGTTAAAAGATAGTCTCTTCAAAAAATGGTGCTGGAGAAATCACATATCTCCATGCAAAAGAATGAGGTTGGAACTTTATATAATGTATAAAAATCAATTCAAAAATGGATTGAAGACCCAAGTGTTAAGACCTAAAACTATAAAACTCCTAGAAGAAAACGTAGGAGAAAAGCTTTCAGGATTTTGGATTTGGCAATGATTTCTTGAATATGACACCCAAGTACAGGCAACAAAAGCATAAACAAACAAATAGAAGTACAACAAACTTTAAAACTTCTACATATCAAATGACACAATTAACAGGGCAAAAAGACAACCTACAGAATGGAGAAAATATTTGCAAATCATGTATCTGATAAAGGTTTAACATTCAGAATATACAAGAAACTTCTATATCTCAACAACAGAAACCAAGTAACTTAATTAAAATAGGGATAAAAGACTTGAATAAATAATTATTGAAAGAAAATATACTAATGTCCAATAAACATATGAAAAGATGCTCAACATCACTAACCTTAAGATACATGCAAATCAAGTCTACCACCATACCACTCTGAACACACCCAATCTCATCTGATCTCAGAAGCTAAATAGGGTCGGGCCTGGTTTGTATAATAACTGGATGGGAGAAATGCAGACCATAACCACAGTGAGGTATCATCTTACACCCATTAGGATAATCACTATCAAAAGAACAGAAATTGGCAAATATTAGCAAAAGATGCATAGAAATTGGAATGCTTGTACACTGTTGGTAGGAATGTAAAATGGTGTAATCGTTATGGAAAACAGTATGGAAGTCCCTCAAAACATTAAAAATAGAATTAACATGTAAACCATCAATTCCACTTCTGGGTATATATCTTAAAAATTCAAAGCAGGATCTCAAAGAGATTTGCACTTCCATGTTCACTGCAAAATTATTCACAATAGTCAAGAGGTGGAAGCAACCCCTATGTCCATCAACAGATGAATGGATAAAGACAATGTGGTATACAATGGAATATTATGTAGCCTGAAAAAAGAAGAAAATCCTGTCACATGCTACAAGGATGAACCTTGAGGACTTTCATTATGCTAAGTGAAATATGCCAGTCTCAAAAAGATAAATACTCTATAATTCCACTCATATGAAGTATTTAAAGTAATCAAAATCATAAAGACAGAAAATAAAAAGGTGGTTGCCAAGGGACTGGAGGATGATGGAGGGGAAGTGGGAGCAGAGCAAATCAGTGTTTAATAAGTATAGTTTTAGTTTTGCATGAGCAAAATTTCTAGAGATCTGTTGCAAAGCAATGTAAATATAAACACTGAATGTATACCTTAAAAATGATTAAGATAGTAAATTTAATGTCATTTTCACCTCAATTTTTAAAAATATTTAATCATATTCATGATATATTAGGAATATTAATATAGAAAAAATACTTAATGATATTCCTGGTATATTAAGTGGAAAAGACAAATATGAGAATAGTATAGCATATCATTCACAAATAAAATATTTAAAGGTTACACATCCAAAATATGAACATTTATTAACTCGTGGTGTAAAGCTACAGGTCTCTATAGTTTCTAAAAGAATTTATAAAACACACTTTTTACAATTCTGTGAGAGGCCACAACAATACAACCTTGGCCTTATGAATAGAGAGAAACAGACATTTGTGATTTCTTCATTGATGCTTTGGATCTAACATTTTAAAGACATGCTTTCACTATGTAGATCTGGCAAGAAGAGAAGCTGCATTTGAGAACTGAAAATTTGAAAAGATTCATTAGGGATCCCTTGATCTTGAGTCTGTGTCTTGGGTACATAAGATCTATTGCATGGCAGATATGCTCCCATGCATCTCTTGAGGTCAAGGAGTTGAAACTGTGATATTATTTCTCCAAATAATGTGTTCATCATGAAACCAAGAAAACTGAGAATGTTGATAAGCTAACAAATTTACTTTTAACTGTTTAGCAATCTCATAAAGTTAGCCCAAAAAGTGCCTACTGCTGATCTGGAGCATGTTTTGCCACTAGCTGAAGATGTTACTAACATCCTCTCCAAATGCTGTGAGTCTGCCTCTGAAGATTGTATGGCCAAAGAGGTAAGACAATCTTTATTATCATTATCACCATGTGCCAGGTATTGAGTGCCAAGTACTGAGTGGCAGGTACTCTTCTAAGCTATATTTAATATGCAGTATCCTAACAGATGCTCACATGTATCCTGTGAAATATAAATAATTCTTAACATCACTGTACAGGTGAGAAAACCCAAGATTAGCAAGGGTCAATAATTTGAGACCACACAACTAGTAAGTGGCAAAGTCCACATGCAAAGATAAGATTATCTGATTCTCAAGACCTTATGCTACTTGCACTGTATGGTATTCATTACCACATATGGTCATTTAAATTTAATTATAATTAAAGTTAAACATTTATATTTAAGTTGAATATGATTTAAAATTGAATTCTTCAGTTATACTAACTGCATTTCAAATGGACAATGGTAGGAGCTACTTCTGTTTTATTACACTTTTATAATTTGATGCCCATCTCAAATTTTTTTTACCATTTTTCATTTTCATAATCCTTTAAAATGATTTAAATTTGAATAATTGCTTTAGCTGAAGGTCAGTCTCCAAGGTCTTGTCAATCTCTGTAGTAATAGATACATTGTGTCACCTTGTCTTTTTCAATTAAAAACACGTCTGTGTTAATAGATGTTTTTCTATAAGGATTTATAATGGCTAAATAGGATTCTGTTGCCTATGTCCATGTCATGTATTACATCTATCTACCTAGACACACCATATTTTTATCTTACTAATCCTCTATTGTATTTAGGTTGTGTTGATTTTTTAAAACATTTTAATAAAATGCAATGTTGCACTTAATAGCCTTATAGTTGTTGTCCTTTTATCCGTAATTATTTTCTAAGTATAAATTCTTAAAATAGAATTGTACATTTTAAGACTTTTAGTACATATTAACAAAATGCCTTTCCAAATATTGTACCAATTTTCTTTCTGAGAGTATTCATACCGACTTTCATAAATGTGATGCCAAAGCTTGTAAGCCTATGTAATTCTTATTTTTAATTAGACTATCAGGAAACTAACAATGCACAAATTAACTGTTCGTTTTGTAGCTGCCTGAACACACAGTAAAACTCTGTGACAATTTATCCAAAAAGAATTCTAAGTTTGAAGAGTGTTGTCAAGAAAATCAGCCATGGACATTTTGTGTGCACTTACTTCATGCCAGCTGCACAACCCCCCGAGCTTCCAGACGTGGAGCTGCCTACAAACAAAGATGTGTGTGATCAAGGAAACACCAAAGTTATGGATAAGTAAGTAGAGATGATGTGAAAACATGTTCCCATTTTAAGTTCATCTGGACAAAAATTGGGGGCCAGCCAGATGGAGGGAAGGTATGCTATCACTCATTTCAAACATAGGCAAAGTACTACTTTTATGCTTTTCATGGACTTTAAGTATTTGTTAATTGATTGTAAATGACTAAAATTTGTGAAACACCATAATCAATTGCGTGTGATAGAAAGATTTTGGGTAGGGAAAAAGGAGCTTAGAGTTCCTAATTCTGCCTTCTCTGATTCTTGTGCACGGCCAAAAGAAGTGACTTGACAATTCTGAACGTCAGCCTATTGTTAATTAATTTGAAAATGTTAATACTTGCCTTATTTAGCACACAGATTGTTAATGAGAAATGCATGTAGAAATGTAAGTGAAAGTAAATGTGAAAACATATATTTGTATACAATGCTGAACACATGTAAAATACACGCAACCAGAAATGTTTTTAATATTATTAACTAGTTTTATCATATTACTTCTGGCTCAAAATCACAAATCTAAACCCTAAAGTATACTAAACTTTTGGACAATAAGCATTTGATACAAATAAAAGAGACAGCAAGCACAGAGTATTTTCTTTTAGCATTATCGATATTCATTTTCATTAAATTTAAAAAGAGATTTAATGCAAAGAAATGGTAAACTTTTATCTTGTTTCATCCAACTAAAAAAAGAAGTAAGATAAATATACCATGGTTTGAATAGATGTGTATGCATCATCATGGCATAAAAATATTTCACAAATAGTTTGAAGCCACAGGTTGAAATATCAATTAGCAATATCAGATGGCAGAAGTTATATAGGACTGAAACTTTAATTTACATTTTTCTAAACGTTTATTGTTTTTATAAGTGCATACACAGCAGTGGGATAAGACATAATGAAATAATTTACACAAACCTATTTTCACAGAAAAGCCTTTTGAAGTACCCACTTGATGTTTTATATGGGGTCAATTATATTATGCTTGCACAAAGACAGTTCCATATGCATTTGAAGTAAATATGTTTACATATAATATATTTAAATGTATATTATAAGCAAAGCTTTAGTTCAATATTGACTAGTCACGATAGCAAGTATTAATAGCTTGTCTCTCAATGAAAGTATTTTATAATCCAAAGCCTGTTGATTTAGAGTCAGTCTGAGCTAAATCTCTTCTTTTTAATTAAGATGCAGAAACCGGCCAGGCGTGGTGTCCAAAGCCTGTAATCCCAGCACTTTGGGAGGCGCGAGATGGGCAGATCACAGGTCAGGAGATCGAGAACCATCCTGGCTGAGACATGTGAAACCCTGTCTCTACTAAAAAATCACAACAAAAACTATAGCCGGCGGCGAAGGCGGCGGCGCGCCTGCAGTCCAGCCTATCCGGAGGCTGAGGCAGGAGAATGGCGTAAGACCGGGAGCGAGCTTCCAGTGACGCTGAGATCGGCTGTACTCCAGCCTGGAGTGACAGAAGCGAGACTCCGTCTCCAAAAAAAAAAACAAAAAAAAAAAAAAAAAGATGCAGAAACCAAGTGCTCTGCCTTTATGACAGATATTTCACATTTCAAAATGTAGGCCGGGCACGGTGGCTCATCCCCACAATCCCAGCACTTTGGGAGGCTGACTCAGGCAGATCACTTGATGTCAAAAGTTCCAGACCACTCTGGCCAACATGGTGAAACCCCATCTCCACTGAAAATACAAAAATTAGTCGAGCGTGGTGGCAGGCACCTATAATCCCAGCTACTTGGGAGGCTGAGGCATGAGAATCGCTTGAACCCGGGAGGCAGAGGTTGCAGTGAGCCGAGATGGTGCCACTTCACTCCAAACTGGGTGACAGAGGGAGACTCCGTCACAAAAAATAAATAAATAAATATGTAAATATATAACACATATCTCCTTTTCTCTCTCATGCTAGGTATACATTTGAGCTAAGCAGAAGAACTCATCTTCCAGAAGTATTCCTCATTAAAGTACTTGAGCCAACTCTAAAAAGCCTTGGTGAATGCTGTGATGTTGAAGACTCAGCTACCTGTTTTAATACTAAGGTATATTTGCTAGATTTTCTTTATCAAGCACATAGATCAAGGGTTGGAAAATTATAGTTCATGAGCCAAAACTTGCTCACTGCCTGCTTTTATATGGCCTACAAACTAAGAATAGAAGAATGGTTTTACATTTTTACATTGTTGGGAAAAAAGCAAGTGAACATCAGTATCTCATGACCCATGAAAATTATACAAAGTTCAAATTTCAGTGTTCATACCTTAACTTCCACTGGGACACAGTCATCCTCATTGTTTCTGCAAAGCTTACAATTGCTTCTGTACAGAGTTGAGTAGTTGCAACAAAGACCATATATGGCCTGCAAACCCTAAAATATTTATTATCCTGCCTTCTGTAGAAAATATTTGCCAATGCTTAGTGTATATAATACTCATACTGATACAATATTTGGAATTTTGATTTAATGGCCAGATGGGACAACATTTCAAGACAAATAATTTTGTTATGCAATTATTGTTTTCTTACAGGGGCCTCTACTAAAGAAGGAACTATCTTCTTTCATTGACAAAGGACAAAAACTATGTGCAGATTATTCAGAAAATACATTTACTGAGTACAAGAAAAAGTAAGAAACTTGTTCTGGCTGTATCCTCCAAATTTATCAGTAATATTTTCTTAGTACTATGAATTGAAAGCATAGCTGAACATTTAAGCTTGTCTTCAGTGAACAACAAAAAAAAGGAGGTTCAATTAGGAGTTTTTTTAAGTAGTCAGAATCTCATACAGTGGAATAATAGACATTGCAGACCCCAAAAGGTGGCAGGGTGGGAGAGAGGTGAAGGATAAGGAACTCCCTATTGGATACAGTGTACACAATTTGGGTGATGGTTACACTAAAAACCTAGACTTCACTATGCAGTACATCCATGTATCAAAATGCCCTTTTACCCCTAAATCGTTTTATTTTTTAAAAGTAGTTTGAATCTAACATCTGTATAGGAATAAGCTAAGTTTTCTGGGGAAAATGTCATGTTTATCAAGTGAGCGGCCAATTAAAAGAGCCACAAAAATATAGGTTACAAAATCTATCTGCAGGAACTTGATTCCAAATGGCAAAATGAGCACATAGCTTAGCAATATTCTTACCCCAGAATTTTCTGTAGATATTGCTGTACAAAACTGAGGACCTATAAAACTGCTAAAAGTATTATCTAACTTCATGGCATATTGCCTGGCAAGAAGACCCAAACTTTCAATCAAGCATACTGTCAGCCATCAACAACATATATACCCTATAAATTAGAAATAGAAATGTTAACTACCAATAATGTTATATAATAGTCATTTTTCTCAATTAAGACAAGGAAAAAGCATTTTCTATAAATAGACATTAACAGTAAAATAATAGGCCATAATAAAGAAAGAAGTGGTGCTGGGTTCTTGGGGAAAGTCTCCAGTGAGAAGACCATGACATTTTTCCTAACTTTTCCTAACTTTAGTAAATTTCTCAGATCCTATTCCCTTCCCCTCAACATTTTGTTTTTTCATCCTCTGAGTCTCTTCTAGCCTCATTTGCAACCCTCAGCAGCTCAAACCTACTTGTTTCAACAATGCTTTTATGAACTAACTGGTCACCCTTACCCTTTTGTCCCTTCTCAGCATCCATCCTTGCCAAGCCCAACTCTAGATTAGCTTGGGTCTCCTTATCTCCAATTGCCCAACGCTGGGCTGGCAAGCATTTCCTGAAGAAAGTCATAAAACCAAGCTGAGTTGTTCATTATGGGAGTGGAGAGATGCCGAGATCATCGATTGTTCAAATTGAAAGAATCAGGACATATCAAGTCCTATCACCATCCTGAAAGAGAGATGGAGAGTTCATTTTTAGTAGAGCTAAAAATAAAAGCCAAAGTTTCCTTACTCCCATATCAGTGTTTTCCAATATAGTGAGTTGAGAAGTGGGTAAATTGAGGGTGAAATTATATAAATTATGAGAGAAAAGGGGGCATTAAGGTGGTATGAGGTCTTGTAAAGGAAATATTCTTTAAGGAATTTGAAATCTAAAACTGAAGAGAAGGTGAAAGTTAGGAAAAAATAGAAAAGGGACTCTTCCATGTTGAAATAATGAGGAAATGAAAGAAGACTGGAATTCCAATTCAGCAGCGATTTGTATGTTTACTTTTATGACCTCGAAGAGGCATGTGTTTCACTTTCTGATCTCAAATTGACTATTCTATATCACAGGTATAGAATTTTCTTGAGACAGGCAAGTATTTCATCTGAAATGGCTATTATTTTGCCTTAGAAATTTGTATGAAATAAATACATGTAGTAAGACCTTACATTTAAATGGTTTTTCAGACTGGCAGAGCAACTAAGAGCAAAATTGCCCGATGCCACACCCACAGAACTGGCAGAGCTGGTTAACAAGCGCACAAAATTTGCCTCCAACTGCTGTTTCACAAACTCACCTCCTCTTTACTGTGATTCAGAGGTAGGAAAATGTAACCCTCTACTTAATACAGCAGAATCTTTTAAGAACGTATGCACTCAGATCTACTCATTTATTTCCTGTTATTGAGATGTCATTATGTGACAGGCTTTTCCTGGTGTTATTATAACTTGGCTGTCTTTGCAATGAAAGTAAGAAACATAACTGCTTTCATGTTATGCTCATTTAAAAGCAAGCTGAGGCAGCTGTACAACTTAGGAAATTTTATACTTTTTTAAGAAACAAAAAAGTCTATGAATACAGGCAACAAAATATGTGTAGTGTTTTACGAATTGTGAGTTGTAACCTAGTAACATCATTTTAAATGAAAAGAGAAGAATAAGAATACAGTGAAAACATCAGAGTTCATTACCTTCACATGGTGAAGGTAAATTGCATTTCATATATCTGTATGTGTGTTTATGTAGATATATACATATGCATATATAGGTAGGTAGATTGATAAAAGAAATACTTTAGAAAATGGGGTCATATCATACCTTCTGTTAATATGTCAATTATAAAATATTGCATTTAATTTTGTTTTAATATGACATAAGAAAAAATGCAACTGAAGAATTTCTAAAGGTCACAAATGTTTCATTACTATAAGAGTTATTTTCTAAAAACTAAAAATTATTTTAAAGAATATTAAAATTTTAGTCTTTTTTTATTACAAATTTCTTTTTTAGACACTATCAGTTGGCTCCAAACTCTGAAAGCTATAGATATTAGAACTCCTATATATCTTCCAGTTTCCCTCCCTACTCCCCCCAATTTTGGATAGTTCTTGGATTCATCTCTCCTTAAATGTCCCTTCTCCTCATCCCGGTCTCCCCTTTTTCTTCCTTCCCCTCCCGCTTCCTGGTTCAGATCCAATATTGTTAACAGTAAAATAACCCCTTCCCCAATCCCCTTCTCCTTTCTCTCTTTCCCCTTCTGTCCCGTAAATGTATTTCCATAGTTGCCAGATCATTTATTTTTTAATTTGTGCAAAACACGAGCAGTTCCGGCCAGACCTTTTTGTTTTCTCTGATAGCATTAACAGATGAATTAGTGTTTATCTAATCACTGCATCTGAGGCCTATTGGTTTTCTCCTATAAACCACAGTGTTATGTTGGTATCTTGTATTCTGCCCATCTTTATATGGACTGAAGGTGTGAGAGAGGCGAGGAGACCTCAGGTAGATTGTGTGGGCCTATTGTTAGTAGACCTGAGCTATGCTTCGACTTCTGAGATTTCAAGTGTCTTGTACTAAGATTTCTTTCACCAAGTCAGTATCTGCCCTATTCTCATGGGGAGGGGTGTGTTTTGCTGGCCTTTTTCAGAAAATGTCAGCCCATATGTTCACATCCTCCATTTTACCTGTTACGCTCCAGCAAGCATTTCATTTTTTTAGAAGAGTCAAAAGACAAAAACAACACTTCATTTCACTTTACTGCTTATTTGGAGACATTAGTAATAACTTCAAGAATTGTGTTGTGTTGCCCACCCTATTTCTCAAATATAGAGGCAGGGTTAGGAATAATTCTATGCCATACCAAATGCTAGTTAGTTTAAATGATTTCATGCCAATTAGAAGCCCTTAAACTCTTGTTTTGCTTGCTTGCTTGCTTGTTTGTTTGTTTGTTTGTTTTGAGATGAAATTTCATTCTGTCACCCAGGCTGGAGTGCAGTGGTGAGATCTCGGCTCACTGCAACCTCCACCTCCTGGGCTCAAGTGATTCTCCTGCCTCAGCCTCCTGAGTAGCTGGGATTATAGGTGCGCACCGCCACGCCCAGCTAATTTTTGTATTTTTAGTAGAGATGGGGTTTCACCATGTTGGCCAGGCTGGTCTGGAACTCCTGCCCTGAAGTGATCTGCCCACCTAAGCCTCCCAAAGTGCTGGGATTACAGGAGTGAGCCACCCACTGCGCCCGGCCAGAAGCCCCTTTCTATAAGTTAAATAATTTAAGAATTTACCTGAAGTTTTGTTCATCTATCAGCTGTGAAAGCAATAAAGCCTAGCTTCTATTAGACTGAATTTTAAAATATCCAAGAACTTAATTTTTAAAAAAGCAGGTCACAGAAGTATAAATGCTCAAAGAAAACTATAAAGATCATCTAGAGTAATTTCTCACTCAGTTAATTCCTTCCAGAGGTGCATTCAGCCTCCATTTAAATATAGTCAATTTATCTACTCCTAGGAGTCGAAATGGAAATGGCCGATTTCATTGCCAGATAGCTGCATTATGAGAACATTATTCTGTAAATTAAGCTGTGATATTCCCTTTGTAATTTCTCCTGCAATCACCCTGGCTTTCTCTATCAACTAGAAAATGTCTATTCTCTCTTCGCAATAGCAGCTTTTTTATACTTGAAGTGGCTTTTTAAAAATTAAGCTGTGTAAAGTATTTTTTTAAAGTTTTGGGCTATGCATTCCAAGTTTCTTAATATTCATATTGTAGTAAAGTTTTATTTGTTTTATTATGTTTTGTTTTGTTTTATTTTATTGTGCAGTGCCTAAGAAAAAAGTCTTAGTTTGACAAATGGAGCTACATCTTTTTCTAATGTCCTCCTTATAGCCTTAGGGATTCTGGTTTCTTTTCTAATTTCCATATTTACACTCTGGTCTGAAACCTATTTGCTAATCTTGTTTGTAACAATTTATAAAGTCAGAATTCCAGATAGCGAGAGTACAGTAGAATAAAAGTCTTTTCTTTAAATTCTACTGACAAATATGCCATCTTAATTGTTCATTAAAATTCAAGCTAAGATTCTCAACATAAAAACAGAAAAAGCTGGACTGTCAGAATATTTTGGTCATTGTGGGCACTAAAACATTTTTAGCATAAAATAATTAATTAACCAGAACTGTTCCTTCCTTTCATACCAAGTTGCTTTTGGTAACCTAAATTTAGTATCAATTTAGGTGGCCTTAACCTAGAAAAATAAAATCACCTTACATAGAAGTTGTTTGCTACCAGAAAAATTTGCTCTGAGAGTCTGTTATTATGACAGAAGAAGAAAACAGTCTAAATGTCTTTTAGATTCTATAAGGAATGTCCCTTTTGAAACCCTTCCCTGTGCCTTTGTTATCTGTCTATACAGATATGCACTGTCCTGCCTGACATCATACAAGACAAACTGAGCTTTAAGCACAAATTCATGCTTCCTAAAAGCCCCTGGTTTTTCATTTCTTTGAGTCGGTTTTCAATATATTTTTCATGATAACATATTGCCATTCAAATCACTACAATGATGAGAAGGCAGGTTTATAGCTCTCTCTCTTCTTGCTTTATCGCTAGTAAATTTATAGCAGCTGGGTAGCCTATCTTTCAGTAATTGCGAAAGTAGAGTGAGATGAATGGAGTTGTTGAGATACTTGTGCACATTTGATTATTCAGAGCACTCAGAGATTAAATCCTCTAGTATTTCAATTAGCCTTCTGATTGCCTTTGTAAACTGATCTCATAGCTAGGTAGGCAAGTTCACCCCTCCTTTCTGACTTCACGTTAGTGCAACATCCATGTGAACAGCATTCTCTTTAATTTCCAATGCCTAATGTGAATGTCCCATTTGTCCTATAATATTTGGATCCTAATTTGTGAGATCTTTTTGTCATGTATTTGCTTGAAAAAATTGTCCTTAAAAGAAATATCCATCTGCTCCTTTCACTTCAAGTCACTTATATCCAGGGATCAGTCTCTACTTGTCATTCCAAATACACTTGGCATAACTACTGGAAGACTGGCAAAAGGGGCTTCTGAACCATACTAATTCAGTGTTTCATTACATGGAAATTTAGTGTTTTCTCACCCCAATCTTGAAATGACCAGGACATAGAACAACCAATGTCATTTTCTTTTGGCTTTACCGTGGTACTCGTAGAACTGGTTCCTTTGTTTATGCCAAAAAAGGCCCATTTGCCTGCAGAAAAACCTGTAGTTACAAAATTAGACTTGCAGTCTTTTTTTCTCTTTCTATCATCATTCAGGCAGAGCATTACTATGCTTCCTTTAAAATGTTTCAACAGACTGCTAGTGAGCATCAGATATGATTTCCCAAAATATTCCAGAAGTCATTATAATATGCTGGAATTGATCACTAAAATCTTGAAAACATAGAGACAAATACAAACAGCCAAGTGGAAGTGGGGCAAAGAGGAGACCGGCAAGTAGAGTGATATACCGTCTACCCCCATGCTCCCCTCTGTCTTTCTTATATCAGGAAAAACTAGTATATTCACTGTAGTTTGTTTTATCTCTTGGTATAACTCGATTTTATAATCCTCAGTGTCGTAACTATCGTTGATTAAGTCACTGCTATATGTTAAGCAGAAATATTAATAGCCTGGCATATATGTATTTATAGAATAACCCAAAACAGTTCTAGATATTAATTATTATTTTAATTCCCCCTTTTACAGATGGGTTGAATAAAACTTACAGAGGTTATATGATGTTAGGAAAATCTAAGTTTATTCTGTATTAGTCTGTTACTCTTCCTCAATGTCCTTGTCATAGACTTCAGTCCTAACTTAGCTAATCATGACAAAAGCAAAGTATTGATAGAAGACTATTGACTGAAAATCCAAAATTATTGTTAAGTAGCAAAAATGATACTGGGTTGGTAATATCACCCTGAATTCTATCCATCTCACTTCCTTGGACCCTTCCTCCATTAGATATACTCTCTTCTTTTGCATCAACATTTCTACCAGCTCTGTCCAATTTGTATTAAAGTTACTCTTCTTCTTATCTCAAAAAATAATAAATAAGGCACTTTAGATGCCTCCCTAGCTATATTTCTTTACAGCCTCCCTTACAGCCAAGATTCTTGCAAGAATACCATATACTCCAGCTCCTCACACTTATTAACTCCTCAACCCTTTGCAGTCTGGCTTTTGATGGTACCATATGACTATCAACAAAGGCATGCCAACAGTATCCTTCTTGCTAAATCTAATAAACATTTTTCAGTTCTTACCAGGTTTCTCCTTAAAACACTTGATACTGATAAGTATTCCTTTCTTCTTGAACCAATTTACTTAGCATCTGTATTATTATTTTCTACTTTTTGTCTTTCTATGATTCCTATCTTCTTGTTCTATTTCATGTGTCCGCTTCCTCTACCTATCTCTTAAATTTGTTTACAGAGTTTTTTCCTTGCTCTTCATTTCCATGGTACTACATTTTCTCAACTGTTTTCATCAATGCTTATGCTTTTAATCTCCAAATCGCTACCTCCAACCAAGATCTCTCCTTCAGCATCAGGCTTTTTATCCAACTGCCTATAGGACTCTCTTCTCCCCCAGTATCTTGTCCCATAAGAAATTTAAAATCAACACAGCCAAAATATTTTTCCTATAACCTGCTCTATGGTTTTGAGTTTATGAATACTATCATCATTTACCCATTGCCCTCACGATGAAAATTTAGTGACTCTTTATTTCTCCTTCTCTTTTTCCATATGCATCAAATAAAATTCCAAATCTCATCAATTCTAACTCTGCAGCCTCTCTCAATCTCCCACCCACATTCTTCTACATTCTTGGTATTTAGTTTCAGGCCATCTTTCACCTGAATTACAGCCTGTCCATTGGTCTCCCACCTCCAGTCTGCCCACAGTGCCTCACATCCAATCCCATCTCTATACTGAGGTCAAATCAACCTTTTTAAAACACAAAAATGGTTAATACTCTTCTCTAATAGTTCTCATTGCTTTCAAATTAAAGTGCTTTTTTTAAAAACAAAATACAGATATTTTGGACCTTGATTTCTTCTCCAAGTAGTGTCTTGCTGTTATCACTTGTTGTGCCTCCTACTTGGGTTCTCCTGAGCTACTTGCAGTTTTCCAAACACATGAAACTTGCTCTTACCTCAAAGTCTTTGCATGTAATGACTCCACCCATTTGCCCTATTTCTCATCAGGCTTGTCTTGGCTGAATAGTTCATCAGGCTTTAGGGCTCAAGTTAGAAGACATCTCCTCCTCTGAGAATTCTTCCCTGGCACTCAAACTTCTCTGTTGTCCAATAACATTCTGTGTGCACCCAATAATTAGCACTTATTAAACTCTACTGCCATTTTTTCTTGTCTACTTTTCCCAGCAGACTGTAAGCCCTTCAATGGCAGAAATGATGTAAAGCTAAATAAATGTGAAGGGTGGCTAATAAAAACTGCAATGTAACATTGCATCTTGGCAAGAATCCTTTCCTCTAACCAAGGTTTCAAGATTTTGTATACCTTCTGCATGATCTAGTAGGCTACAAATGAAATATTTCATAAGTTATATAACATTATTTTTTCATTATCAGATTGATGCTGAATTGAAGAATATCCTGTAGTCCTGAAGCATGTGTATTAACTTTGGTAAGTATATTTTTTAAATGCAGGACCAAAGAATCCAGCATTGTATGATGTATTTTAAATATCAAAGAATTGGAAGGAGACTTTAATAAATTTATTCTTATCTGCTCAAACTCATTTTACAGATGAGAATATTAAGCACTGAGAAAAGTTAAAGAGCTTACACTTTCACAAGAGCAAACAGTCAACTTCTGATATATTTAAGACTAGAATCCAGGTTTACTGGTCCCCTGCCTTGTGCTTCATCCGTCATAATCTCACATGTAACATAATGACAGCATAAAGAACATTTAAAGGATTCTGCCCGTCTCTACTAAAAAATACAAAAAAGCTAGCCGGGCAAGGTGGCGGGTGCCTGTAGTCCCAGCTACTCGGGAGGCTGAGGCAGGAGAATGGCAGGAGGTGGAGCTTGCAGTGAGCTGAGATCCGGCCACTGCACTGCAGCCTGGGTGACAGAGCGAGACTCCGTCTCAAAAAAAAAAAAAAAAAAAAAAAGATTCTGATGCACTTCAATAGGAAGAACTCTGAGTTTAAAGACAGGGTTCATCAAGTCTTAAAAATGACACAGTAAGGACCTTAGGAGAAACGAGACCTTCTTATTCAAATTAAAACACTACTGTTGAAATAGTGTTACTTGCTTTTTACAGTTACTGTATTTTCACCTATTAAAAAATGCCAGATGTAGATATTAAGAACATAAAAGAGTTTATTCCCACATAAGTTCACATCTTAAACTGAAGTTGACCTGAACTCTGCACATTTCAACAAAAATATTTTCTCTCCAGATTCAATTGTATTTATGCTAAAGATATTATGCCTGAGACTTTTGATGCAAACTTGTTTGGATCTCAGTTCTTAGCTGAACTGAGGCTTTTTAATGATGTCAATTTTTATTTTGCTGACTTACTGACAACCTGCCCAAAATAATGTGGAAACAAAAGCCTTCCAATCCATTGACTAATAACATTAAATCATTTCACCATATTCAGCTTTGCAACTATTAATTATTTAAGTCTTCTGAAGCAGTAAAAAAGAAAATTAACACTCTGAGAACCAGTACAAGGGGGATGGTCAAGAAAACTCATATTTGAAATCACCCAACCTGGATTAGAATCCCCACTCTATCTGTGAATTTGAGCAAGTTATCTAACCTGTCTAAAGATGAGTTTCCTTTCATGTAAAATGAAATTTTCAATATCTCCCTCACAGTGTTGTTATAATGATTGAGATGGTATATATAAAATATCTAAAAAGTAGTAAAAATGAATATTAGCAGCAATACTAGCAAAGTTGTTGCACTGATGCTCCTACTACTACTGATATGAATCTAAACTAAAAGCTTTCCTGCCCATATGTTTTTGTGCTTTGGCATACAAATATCATGTCCTAAAGATAAAGTAAGTTCTCTAAATAATTTTCCAAGGAATAAAAATCAAAATGCAAGTTACTTGAAGTGTAACAATTCTAGAGTTAAAATAATTTCTGATCTCTGTTGCTGCTAAATTATTACATCTTCCCACCATTTGAATGAATCTACTTTCTCTTTATCTCAATCCACATGTAATAATCTCCAAAGAGTTAAAATCGCAATATGCAACAGTGACCTCATCTCTCATCCTTCAAGATTTATTAAGCTTTGATTAAAAGTCAGGGTTTTTTTTTTTTTTTTTTGAGACGGAGTCTCGCTCTGTCGCCCGGGCTGGAGTGCAGTGGCCGGATCTCAGCTCACTGCAAGCTCCGCCTCCCGGGTTCACGCCATTCTCCTGCCTCAGCCTCCAGAGTAGCTGGGACTACAGGCGCCCGCCACCTCGCCCGGCTAGTTTTTTGTATTTTTTAGTAGAGACGGGGTTTCACCGTGTTCGCCAGGATGGTCTCGATCTCCTGACCTCGTGATCCGCCCGTCTTGGCCTCCCAAAGTGCTGGGATTACAGGCTTGAGCCACCGTGCCCGGCCAACAAAAGTCAGGGTTATTTGGAAAGCTATATCACTTTGATTTTGAATATGTTTTTCACTGGACTGTGTTCAGAACTCAGAACTCAGAGTGCATTCAGAACTCAGAGTGCATTTCCTTAGTGTTGTATGTTTTCAGGCTTTGGGAAAACTAATTAAAATAGGAGAAGATATCCTAAGATAAGTAAGGAGGAAGTAATAATTTGATGGATTTCAAGAGATTTCTTTTCAGAACAAATTTCAGAAGTATTTTTAATGCTAACTAAATCAAGAGATAAACTCAGTTTGTCAGTGACAAATTAATGAAATTTCTAATATATCGATTCTTCTGATTCATGGTCATTATCTTCATCTGATAAGATAAAGAAATGAAATTTCTCCTCCTGTTAGTCTACATTTTTCTCTGGCCTTTAATTAATCCTTTGATTTCTGTGCTGCTCAATTGTTTGGCTACCCAAATACATTTTGATCATCGGGATGGATTATTCACATATTCACATATTCTTTCCTAAAATTATTCACATATTCCCTCCATGGATTTTGGTAACATACATTGACTGTTTGGAGCTCAATTTTATCCACTTCTTGTTTATCACCATTGCGTTCTGCAATGATGAAGGCCTACCAAGTTTCAATTATTTCGGGAATAGTTACATGGCTTTGAAAATGCAAATTATAGCTTGTTCACAAGGTTATAGGCCTGAGGTACTTGATATTCAGAAATAATGGGACCACAACTTTATCACTTATCTTAGGTTTCCAGAACACAGCCAACTCATTGCAGTTCCTGGGTTCCAGGGGGAATTTTGTAGCTGTATTGCACAACTGTGAAGTCATTCAACTATCAGCAGCATTACCCCCAAAATGACACAATCCTAGTCATGAGCTGCTCTAAATCCATGTCCTAACGTAATGATTTCAGAGTAAGTGCTGAGTACTTTCCCTCAGATAGATCAGTCTTTTCATCATATATTAAACTATTCAAGTAGAAAATATCCATTTTCTTCAATGATTTTTCCCTTGCTATAACAGGCGATCCGCAGAAGTGGCACGTTGTTTAGAGTGAAGCAGTTCCTAAAACCTACGTGTTTCATTTCCATTTAAGCCTACCCATCTCTAGTTAGGGATTTGAATCACTCATAGAAGTTGAAGCCTTTCGTCTCAAGGTATTCCAATCCCTAGTAATACCTATGATTCATGTCTTCCGGTCAACAGTTTCACACTATTTCACTCTCAATTAGAGTCTTATTAAAAACTTCAATTCTCATCTTGACAGTTATTGGTCTCCTTGCTCAATCTTTTTCTTCAAGCCTTCAAGCTCCAAATTGATTGTGGCCACACTTGCATGCACTTTTGGAGACAGAATCTCTGTCTCTCTTCCCCCGCCCCCGCCGCCCCCGAGATGGAGTCTCACTCTGTTGCCCAGTCTGGAGTGCAGTGGCATGATCTCAGCTCACTGCAAGGTACCCCTCCTGGGTTCACGCCATTCTCCTGCCTCAGTCTCCCGAGCAGCTGGGACTTATAGGCGCCCACCACCACACCCGGCTAATTTTTTCTATTTTTAGTAGAGACGGAGTTTCGCTGCATTAGCCAGGATGATCTTGATCTCCTGACCTCATGATTCGCCCACCTTGGCTTCCCAAAGTGCTGGGATTACACGTGTGAGCCACCATGCCCGGCAAATCTCTGTCTCTTAATAAATCTCACAAAGCCTGGTATTTTTTGTTGTTAGCTTTGGAAGCAAGTAATAGTCCCTCTGGGTTGCCAAAAACATAAATGAGTTGGTACACAATGTAGAATCAGATTGGGTGAAAATACTTTAGATACCAGAATCACACCCAGCACAGAGAGTTGCTCACACTATGAGAGAAACAGAGGCTGTGAGGGAACAGATTTGTGTCTCTCATTGCATCCTCACTCCAAAGTATAAACTCATTGAAGACATTGAAATATGGAATTTTTAATACTGTGCAGATAGAACTATGACATAACTATATTATATTGTCTTGGAAGAGGGAAAAAATTAGGGGAGACTATTTGGCCCTAATACAAAGTAGAAGATTATTTGATAAAAATTCACGCTCAGTGTTTTGCTAAAATTAAAACTACTGAACTATTGTCTCAATTCCATGATTGGGGGACTCATTATGCCACTGGTTGACAGCTTTGCCCTGGTCATAATTGTTATTACCATAGAGCAGAAAGTCGCATTCATCACCAGTTAAAAATGTAATTAAAAAACACTGCACAGGCCGGGCGCGGTGGCTCACGCCTGTAATCCCAGCACTTTGGGAGGCTGAGGAGGGTGGATCACAAGAGCAGGAGTTCGAGACCAGTCTGGCCAATATGGTGAAACCCTGTCTCTACTAAAAATACAAAACTAAGCCAGGCGGGTGGTGGCGCCTGTAGTCCCAGCTACTCGGGAGGCTGAGGCAGGAGAATGGCGTGAACTCGGGAGGCAGAGCTTGCAGTGAGCTGAGATCGTGCCACTGCACTCCAGTCTGGGTGACAGGGCAAGACTCTGTCTCAAAAAAAAGAAAAAAAGAAAAAAAAAGAAACGCTGCAAAATATGCAATGTGCCCTGGTGTATGACATATAAAACCATCACGATTGGTATTGGGACTGTCTTACATTTTTTTCTTATTCTGGACCTATGAGATGGGCCATAGTGGATATATGGGTCATCCTAGACAGAGTCATTTTTGGCATAAATGTTAAAATAGCATGAGGTTATATGGGTCTGTTGAGCAATATTATGGTTGTTGCCCATTAGTTCTGTTTTTCTAACATAAAATTCATTTCATTATTCTCATAGACCTAGAGTTGGAGCCACCCAGGGGAATGACCTATGATGACCTAACCTAAGCAAAACCACTGAGGTTCTGGGAAGACAACTAGGATACTTTCTGCTTTTTCTAGCTACAATGTCTTCATACAATGATAAGTATGATGATTTGCTATCAAAATAAATTGAAATATAATGCAAACCATAAATATAACTGAGAATTATGTGGCTCTGCACAATGTTGATCTTCAGAACTATTCCTGTGTCTTTCACAAAAATGCTGTAGTAGGCAGTCTCATAAGGCCTGTTTTTGTCTAGATCTCTGCTGTTTCCTTCTAAAAGACTCAACATTAAGCATGCACTTTATAATTCCCAATACGCTAAACTCCATTCCCTGATTGATTCTCAGGCTTAGTAGGCACCACTAAGAAAAAGTTAGACTGGGCACAGAGACTCACGCCTGTAATCCCAGCACTTTGAAAGGCCAAGGCAGGCAGATCACAAGATTAGGAGTTCGAGAGCAGCCTGGCCAATATGGTGAAATCCTGTCTCTACTAAAATTACAAAAATTATCCAGATGTAGTGGCATGTGCCTGTAGTCCCAGCTACTCGGGAGGCTGAGGCAGGATAATTGCTTGAACCTGGGAGGTGGAGGTTATAGTAAGGGAGATGACATTACTGCACTCCAGCCTAGGCAACAGAGCAAGACTGTCTGAAAAAAAGAAAAGAAAAAGTTACACAGTCTTCCACCATAAAGCCTAGAATGTCTCACTTTTTAAAAACTAACAGCCGAAAACCAACAATAGTAACAAAAATACTCCTGAAACTACCTTCTTGCTTCCAGCTACAAGTTGCTTGGAATTAATTAAGTAGTATCTGTCTTGCAAAAAGAAAATCTTTATAGCTTGAACAAGTTTACTTTTACAAAAAGCTCCTGAGAGAAATTTATAGAGACAAAGTTCTAAAACATGATTTTCTGCTTAATTCAATATGTCACATATAAAAATATATACAACATTCTATGTGCCCTCTTTGCCCAGGGAAAATGAAAGTGTTCTCTCTATTCTGCTTTAAAGGAAAGTTCATAATTTCAGAATAAATACCTCTTGGAAACTACTAAAAACCATTCAGCCTTCTATTTGTAGAGTTAATTGCATCAGGGAATTTGAATTCACCTCATGTTAGATGTAGAGTTATACAATAGATGAAGCAATTTTATGGCATATATAATTTGAGTCAAATTAACTAACATACCTGTCACTCCTCAAAATTCTAAGTCCCATGAAGGAGGATTTCATTAAGTGAGCCAAGGTCAAGTGACCATGCCTGTAGCTGCCAGGAACTGGGAAATAAAATGCCTGCCTCTTGCAGCTTCTACGTAGAAGGTGCAGCCCTACCTTTCACAAAGATTTCAAAATGAGAAATAAAACTCAAACAGAAGTTCTCTGGATGACAGAAAGTCAAAAAGCAACAAACTATCTGCTAATATTTAGGTAGTATTTTACGTTTTTAAAAAAATTCTCTTTCGAATATTACCTTACTGAAGCTTCAAGCAACTCTGAGAAGTAGGTATCATTGCACTGATAAGATACAAGGAGACTGAGACTCCAAAATTGTGAATCAGTGTCTCTAGGTCACAGAGTTAGCAAAGAGCAAAACAAGGCCTTAGTTTTCAATTGCAGTATGGAAAGCAATTTCAATTGCAGTATGTCCATGGAAGGCAAATGGACATACCTGATGAATGTGTTCCCTGATCAAATTAGTTTTACCATCAGTATAGCATATCTCTTCTTTGAAGAGTCACAGAGTACTGTATATAATTCAGTGCTTCCAGATTTATTTGCTAACCCCTTTTCCTTTGACTATTTCCCAGAATTATTCTCTATAAAATTAATTTTGGAAAATTCTTTTCTTATTTGAGAAGTTACATTTATAAATCATTCATTAACTACTGCAAACTGGTCCATTTTGGTAAAGTATTTTCATGCTTGACATGATAGAACTGGGTGTTTTTCTGTCGCAAAGTAGTCAATAAATATACTATTTACTGAAGTAGGGTTTTCATAGTTCCTATGGATATATTTTCCAGCACACTCTAAACACATTTCACAATTTTTTCTTATATTAAGAATCGCTGACAGAAATATTGTAATTTTAGTAAAAGAGTTTTAATGTTAGATCTTATATGCATAATGATGTCATTTGTTCCATTTCCTAGGAAGCAGAGCTCTGTTGATAATATATTGCCAAATTTTATGCCTGCTTCCTACGTGCTGCTCAGCATTAAAGAGATGCTTTTGAATTTCCATCTACTGTCAACCATAGCTGATCTCACTAGCTAATTTCTTTTACATAAGAAGTCCTCAATTTTTTACACCTTACATATCACCTTCATGCAAACACCTGGGTCCTCACCATGATTGAAAACAAACAAACACACACGCTGTAATTTTGTTTTAGTCCGTTTTCACACTGCTGAACAAGACATACCCAAGATGGGGCAAATTACAAAGGAAAGAGGTTTAACGGAGAACTCAGTTCCACGTGGCTGGGGAGGCCTCACAATCATGGCAGGAGGCAAACAGGAGCAACTCACATCTTATGTGGATGGCAGCAGGCAAAGAGAGCGTGTGCAGGAAAACTGTCCTATGTAATAACCATCACATCTCATGAGAAAGAGAGCTTGTGCAGGAAAATTCTCCTGTATAATAACCATCACATCTTGTGAGACGTACCCACTATCATGAGAACAGCACAGGAAAGACTTGCCCCCAAGATTCAATTACCTCCCACTGGGTCCCTCCCACAACATGTGGGAATTCAAGATGAGATTTGGGTGGGGACACAGAGCTGAACCAGATCATTCCACCCCTGGGCTCTCCCAAAACTCATGTCCTCACATTTCAAAATGGATCATGCCTTCCCAACAGTCCCCCAAATGTTAACTCATTTTAGCATTAACTCAAAAGTCCACAGTCCAAATTCTCATCCAAGACAAGGCAAGTCTCTTCTGCCTGTGAGCCTTTAAAATCAAAAGCAAGTTAGCTACTTCCTAGAAACAATGCAGGTACAGGCATTGAATAAATACAGCCATTCCAAATGGGAGACATTGGCCAAAACAAACAGGCTGCAGTGATCCAAAATCCAATGGGGCAGTCAAATCTTAAAGCTCCAAAATGATCTCCTTTGACTCCATGTCTCACATCCAGGTCACACTGATACAAGAGGTGGTTTCCCATGGTCTTGAGCAGTTTCGGCCCTGTGGCTTGGCAGGGTGTGACCTCCCTCTTGACTGCTTTCATAGGCTTGTGTTCAGTGTCTGTGGCTTTTCCAGGCACATGGTGCAAGCTGTCGGTGGATCTAGCATTCTGGGCTCTGGTGAACCATGGCCCTCTTCTCACAGCTCCACCAGGCAGTGCCCCAGTAGGGACTCAGTGTGAGGCCTCCAACCCCACATATCCCTTCCATGCTGCCCTAGCAAAGGTTCTCCATGAGGGCCCTGCCCCTGCATCAAACTTTTGCCTTGGCATCCAGGTGTTTCCATTCATCTTCTGAAATCTAGGCAGAGGTTTCCAAATCTCAATTTTTGATGTCAGTATACCTACAGGCTCAACACCATGTGGAAGCTGCCAAGGCTTGGGGCTTCCACCCTCTGAAGCAACATCCTGAGCTGTACCTTGGCCCCTTTTAGTCATGGCTAAAGTGGCTGGGATGCAGGGCACCAAGTCCCTAGACTGAACACACAGCACGTGGAGCCTCGGCCTGGCCCACAAAACCATTTTCTCCTAGGCCCTTGGACCTGTGATGGGAGGGGCTGCCATGAGGAACTCTAAAGTGCCCTGGAGACATTTTCCCCATTGTCTTGGAGAGATTAACATTTGGCTCCTCATTACTTATGCAAATTTTATGCAGTCAGCTTCAATTTCTCCTCAGAAAAATGGGCTTTTCTTTTCTATCACATTGTCAGGCTGCAAATTGCCTGAACTTTTATACTTTCTTCCCTTATAAAACTGAATGCCTTTAGCAGCACCCAAGTCACCTCTTGAATGCTTTGCTGCTTAGAAATTTCTTCCTCCAGATACCCTAAATCATCTCTCTCAAGTTCAAAGTTCCACAAATCTCTAGGGCAGGGGCAAAATGTCACCAGTCTCTTGCTCAAACATAACAAGTCATCTTTGCTCCAGTTCCCAACAAGTTCCTCATCTCCATCTGAGACCTCCTCAGCCTGGACCCTATTGTCCATATGGCTGTCAGGCTTCTGGTCAAAGCCATTCAACAAGTCTCTAGGAAGTTTCAAGCTTTCCCACATTTTCCTGTCTTCTGAGTCCTCCAGACTGTTTCAACCCCTGCCTGTTACCCAGTTCCAAACTTGCTTCCACATTTTGGGGTACCTTTTCAGCAGTGCCCCACTGTGCTGGTACCAATTTACTGGATTCGTCTGTTTCCATGCTGCTGATCAATACATACCCAAGACTGGGCAACTTACAAAGGAAAGAGGTTTAATGGAGAATTCACAGTTCCATGTGGCTGGGAAAGCCTCACAATAATGACAGAAGGAAACGAGGAGCAAGTCACATCTTATGTGGATGGTGGCAGGCAAAGAGAGCTTGTGTGGGAAAACTCTCCCTTATAATAAACTTCAGATATCGTGAGACTTATTCACTATCATGAGAACAGCATGGGAAAGACCTGGCCTCATGATTCAGTTACCTCCCACTGGGTCCCTCCCACAACACATGGGAAGTCAAGATGAGATGTGGGTGGTGACACAGCCAAACCATATCAAATTTGTTTCTAAGAATGATGTTTACAAGTTCTATCAGTCAGGATTCTCCAAGGAAACAGAAACAACAGGAGATAGATAAAGAGATTTATTTTAAGAAATTGCTTATGCAGTTGTGAAGCTGCATTCTGGGCTCTGGTGAACCATGGCCCTCTTCTCACAGCTCCACCAGGCAGTGCCCCAGTAGTGACTCAGTGTGAAATAGTCTAGAAATAGTCTGAAATAGTCTAGAAACACAGGCAGAATTTCTTTCTTTCTTTCTTTCTTTTTTTTTTTTAAGATGGAGTCTTGCTCTGTTGCCTGGGCTGGAGTGCAGTGGCACGATCTCAGCTCACTATAACCTCTGCCTCCCGGGTTCAAGCTATTCCTCTGCATCAGCCTCCCAAATAGCAGAGACTACAGGCATGCATCACCACACCCAGCTAATTTTTTCATATTTTTAATAGAGACGGAGTTTCACCATATTGGCCAGACTGGTCTTGAACTCCTGACCTTGTGATCCACCCGCCTTGGCCTCCCAAAGTGCTGGGATTACAGGTGTGACCCACCGCACCCGGCCCACCGGCAAGATTTCTATGTTACAATGTTGAGGTTGAATTCTTCTTTTCTGGAAAAACCTGATTTTGCTCTTAAAGCTTTCAACTGGATGACATTCACTCACATTATCACATTATCAATGGTTAGCTCCTTTACTTAAAGTCAACTTATGGTAAATGTTAATCACATGTGCAAAATCTCTTTCCAGCAATGTCTAGGCTAATGTTTCACCAAACAAATGATTACCATAGCCTAGAAAAATTGGCACATAAAATTTAACTGTCACGCAAACCTTCTCTTGTCATCTATAAGGTCTAAAGTCTTTCAAGTTGCAGTATTGACATCCTGTGTTTCTCTGGATTCCGAGGTCATCTCACAGGTGATTCTTAAATATCACCTGGGAATCATCACCTTAAATGGTCTTCACAGGATTAGTGTATTAATACCTCACCTGGAAATTCTAAAGAAAGCTTTTTATGACGATTTTAATTTGAAAACATAACAAGTGAAAAGCCTTCCTAATGTGTCATTTGATTCAATAGCAATAGACCCTAATGAAGCAAGAATTTGATCAGCTTGAGAGTTTACCCAATTTCCATTTGGAGATAAATAGCTCAAACAGGAAGGCTTAGAAGGTTGTTTTTACATCTCTGGTCTCCCTTTTGTGCACTTCTCCCCAATACAGAGGTCTCACCCTCCCCCAACCTACAAATGTGATTCCCAACCCTAGCTGCATCTTAGAATTATATGGAGAGTTTTGGAAAAAATATCAATGCCCAGGCCCCCCCTCAGAGATTCGGATTTAAGCAATCTTGAGTGAAACCTGCCCTGCAACCATCCTGTCGATCACTGCTTTAGAAGCTTGGTGCCTTCACCCAAATTAGAAAGGGAAAAGCATTTTAGATTAACTGATTAAAGATGTTGGCTACATAACTAATGAAACTGTAGCAAGTGTAAATTTCTCTCACTGTATTATCTCAGTCTGGGACTGCATTTTGAGTATTTTTGTCCTTAATTATAAAATAAACTCTTATCTCCCACTAAACAAATCCCAGTTATGGATAATCAGGTCAAAAGGTTGTCTTTCCCAGAGGCTATTTTATCCTTGCCCATTTCTTCTAGGATCTGAAATATTCTTTTCTCTTCATTAGGCCAAGAAAGCATCTAATTGTTTCTTCCATGACAACCACCACCACAAGGTTACTAGTTTCATAACTAATGCATTCTGGCAAGTTCTAGTTTGCAACTAACAATAGCAGTACCTTATTGCCCATCCTCAGATAAGGCGTTTGGTATTCATATATTGCTTCTACTCAAGTAAGAAAGTCTCTAACAATGGATTGATTGTCTATGTCTATTCTCTTCAATATCAAAAGTATAAATCTTTGCATGTGAAAAGCCTCAAAAGAAATGCCTATTTCAGATAAAAACCTTTGCTTCCACCTTGTGGATGACATGTCTAAATGCAGATGACTGTGCAAAAATAGATTCTGAAATCAGATCTTAATTAAATTAATGCAAAATCATCTGGGATATGCTTACTTTGTGCTACAGCTGTAGAGCAACATGAAAAGCAGTTAACAAGATACAGAATTTTAAATTTTATTCTCAGAGATTTTAACAATTATGTCAATTTGGCAACTTTGTACACAGAACAAATAATCCATCCAAATTTTCATTTAGTTCCTAAGAATGTTTAAAATATTAGAAAAAATATCTCTTAAAATAGCACTAGTTTTGGAGTACGAGTATCTACTCAATATTAAACTCCTGCTAAATTTAAGGAAAGGAAAAAATATGCAAAACAAATGGTAATACTCATTTTTTATACACTTTACTACTTTTCAAGGACTTTCCTGTTTTCTCATCTAATCTTCATCAAAATCGCACGAGACTGATAACCCAAGTCCTATTACATGTAATTTACAGACAGAATAGGTTCAGTGAGATGGACACACTATTAAGGGCACACACTAGCAAACAGCAAAGACTGATTTAACAATAGAGAGCATTTATTGAGAACTTTTCTTAAGTCAAGTACATTTCTTACTGCTTTGTAACTGAGTCACTTATCTATTGCTTAGCAACATGCCACCCAGAAAAAAAAACAGCTTGAAACAATAGCAATCATTAACTGTGCTCACAAATCTGGGGGTTGAGTGGGCTCAGAGTTTCTCATGCAGTTGCAGCCACGCAGTGGCTGGAGCTTGGGCCAGGCCATCTTGAAAGGTTTTCTACTCATGTAGTTTGGCAGTTGGGCTAGAAGAAATCAAACATCTGGGGTCTGGAATAGATGGGCTCCCTGAGCATCTCTCTCTAAGTGGTCTCTTCAGGTGGTCTCTCCACATGGCAGCCTCAGGGCAGTCAGATTTTTCACGTGGTGGCTGAAGAGCCCTAGAGTGAGTTTCCCACAAGACAAAGGCAGAAGTTATCCTTTTTCAGTTGACCCTCAGAAGTCAGGCAACTTCTTTTCTACCATATTAAATTAATCAAAGAAGTCCAAAGACCCATTTAAGTTCAACAAGAGGAGAAATAGACTGCGATTTTTGATGAATATTGTATCTAATAATTTGCCGATGTTTTAAAATAATCACATATACATTATCTTCATTAGTCTCCATGAGATAGGTATTGCTATTATCTTTATATTATAGATGAGGAAATTGAGGGACAGCATGGTCAGATAATCTCCCATGGTCAATAGCTAGCAAGTTTCAGTGGTAGAATTTAATTCCAGATCATTTGACCCTGCAACATTACACACACATATATATATATACACACATATATATATAATTTATTTATTTATTGAGATAGCAAGATGAGATACTTCCCTTGACTCCCTTTGTCGGCAGGAACTGGAGTGGCTCATTTCACTCAGCCTGCCGCTGGCCACTCCTCGGAAAGGGGAGCGTGCAAACCAGTCGGGGAACCGGAGCTAATGAACGCTCAACACAGGCCAGTCACTCCTCTCTGGCAGGAGCAGGCTCTGTGAAGGCCCCACAGCAGCATCCAAGTGTGTTACAACCATTCTTGCCGTTTCAGCTCTGCCATCCATGGATGGCCAAGTGCCAATTAACTCAGCAAAGGGCCCAGGTGGCAGCCCCTGCCCTCTCGGCACCCAGGGTCTTGTCTGGCATCCAGGAAGAATCAGGTCACACGAATGGATTGAAGGGTAGTGTAGGTATGAAGGGTAGTGTAGCCGGGAGATTTTACTGGGTAATGGAAATAGCTCTCAGCGGGATGGAGAATTGGAAGGAGATGGTGAGGGAAGAAGGTGATCTTTCCCTGAAGCCCAGCTAGGGGCCAGGCCCCTCTTTGAAGTTGCACATCTGAAGTTAGCCACGTCTATCTGTAGTTTCCAATGCTCAGTTGCTTCTCTGCTCACCACTCAGTTAGCTGCTTGTATTCTCAGTGCTCAGCCACTTGTGTTGCTCTGCCAGCTGAAATCTTTATATGGGCACAGGATAGGGGTGTGGCAGGCCAAGAAGGCAACATTTGGGTGGAAAAACAGGGTCAGCTGTTTTCACTTAGGGCCTTGGTTCCAGGTTTAAGGGTGGGGTTTAGCCAGGAGCACAGCCTTTCTGTATCAATAGGGTCTCACTCTGTCTCCCAGGGTGGGGTCCAGTGAACTGATCATGGCTCAGTGCAGCCTCAGTCTTCCAGACTTAAGCAATCCTCCCAACTCAGCCTCCTTAGTAGCTGGGATTACAGGTACATACCACCTCACCCAGATAATTTTTTATATTTTGTAGAGGCAGGGTCCCACTATGTTGCCCAGGCTATTCTCAAATTCCTGTCCTCAAGCAATCCTCCCACCTAATCTCCCAAAGTGCTGGGATTACAGGCATCAGCCACTGCAACTAGCCCACTACATATTCTTAACCTCTATGCATACTCTCTTGATGTTGAAATTGGTAGCTGGATATATACTAACAATTCTGAAGGGTGTTTTGCTATCAATCACAATTATCAGGTTAAAAAAAAATTTAAAAGCCTTTATTTCTATTTCCCTTTATCCTAGTTTTACAAGAAAATTATATCTAGTCAGGGTATGTTTTGCAGAATATACCTTTTAAATAAACGTTTATTGGACATCTAGTCAGCATTTACAAAGCACAGTCCCTATCATCAAAGGAACTTCTGCTCTAGTACAGAAGACAGACACATGCACTAATAAAGTTAGGAAGTGAATGACCCAGGTAGAGAGAAGGGTATCACTGAGGATGAGCTGAGAGGAAAACTAGTCAGTGGCAGGTCTGCAGTTTGAATATTGGCACAGGCTCTTTAACATGAAATGGTGCTCTCTGCTATTAAGTCAGCTCCAGGGCAGATTACCTTGTAAGGCTTCTTGTCCTGTGCAGGGAGCTGCCATCTGTCATTTCTCCTTCTTCATCTCACCAGCCAACACAGCTTTCCTGAAATTCTATCTGGGAGTTGAAGCTTAGAAGGATAATGAGAACAATACATCATTCATTGATTTCTCATTGAAAAGTCACTGTAAATTGTTTGGGTTCTTTTTTTTTTTTTTTTTTTTTCCCTTACTTTAGTGATTGGTGGAGAGTTGAGACATCAAATAATAAGTAAAAGAAAAAGCAAGCTGTCACCTCTAAACCACCAGGTTCTGGACAAACAGGGAGGAAGCAGGATATGTCTTCCAAGGCCCACAACAACCAGCTCTGGACTCCCTTTTGTACTTTTAGGAATTCTCTCCCTCAAACTCTCCTCAAGGTTCCCAGTGTTCTGACAACGATGATAATAATTCCTTATTTTTATATTTCAATGTATTTTTAATTTTATTACTGCATTTGATATGCTTATTCGATCCCCAAATTGGACTAATACCCAAAAGTGATTTAATTTAATATTATCTTTCCAAGAAATATTTGTTTCTTAAAAAAACATATTGGCTGAAAGTGGAAGCCAAGGGACTCAATATATTACAAGTTTTAGAGACACATGGATAGGAAAAAAGATTTTAAACAGTTGACTCTCCAGAAAACAGCATGTGGAAGTGTCCTCTCAGACTCTGTGAAGTCAGTCAACTCTGTAAGTAACCCTACCCACTACTTACTTAATAGTCCCAACCTTAAACAAAACCGCCTCACTAGCCTCCAATGCAGTGCTCTTGAAAATGTAAGACAGTGACCCAAATTTATAGAAATATGTTAAAAAATGAGATCACCGACCATGTTCCTAAAAGCCAAATTTTTAGGGCAAAAAAATGAGACCAAAGACCATTTACAGGGCTGATATTCAAAATACAGTACTTAACAATTGGCATGCATAGGGTCTGAGTAGTCAGAATAGGATGCTGGCCAACAGGACATGGCCAAGAACAACTGGCAACTAGCTGAGACATATGGGAGGCGGTTGCATCTGAATATTTCCTGCCCATTGTGGAATGGAGTACCTGAGGAAATCGGGAAAAGCCTTGGAGATGAAGAGACACCAAAAAACAGAATAAGAGGGTCAAAGATAAATTTTATTCATTTGGATGCCAGAATTGCATGCAAACTTCCAGCAACTGAATAGACCTCCTCTCTAAGTAGATGAGACTGCTTCTCAGCAAAACTCTAGGCACGAGGGGTGGTCAAGAGGCAGTTATTTGTGGAGAATGTAGATAGTGTTTAGACATGCAGGCTGAGGTCTGCACATGCATATGTATGTGATCCCACAGAGCTGGGCAAAGTTGGGGCTGCAAAGGAAGAGGGACAGGCATGGACCGAGAAGTGGTTCTCCTCATTCTGCCAAGTTCTATTTTAGAGCTCAGAGGAATACTATTTAAAGCTAAACATTAATTTTCAGGTTGTTTTAAAGGGATATTTGCTAACTTAGGAGGATAGAACATGTTTTATTTATTTAACAGCTTGTCAGCTAGATTTCAAAGGTTTAAATATTTAGACGCATGCTATGTGGTCCTCCATTTGTACTCTTATGCATAGGCCTGCAGTTTCAGTGTCAGGTATTTATTTTACAGGTACTGAAATGGATCAAGTAAGTGACTTCTCTTACTTCTCTTTCTCCTTCTACACAACAGCAATATACAGCCTTCTCAAACAGGTTTAACAACAAATTGTACCCAGGTGTATTAGTTTGTTCTCATGCTGCTAATAAAAGGCATTCCTGAGACTGGGTAATTTATAAAGGAAAGAAATTTAATGGGCTCACAGTTCCACATGACTCTGGAGGCCTCACAATCATGGCAGAAGGTGAAGGAAGAGCAAAGTCACGTCTTACAAGGTAGCAGGCAAGAGAATTTGTACAGAGATAACTCCTATTTATAAAATCATCAGATCTCATGAGACTTATTCACTACCACGAGAACAGTATGGGGGAAACTTCCCCCATGATTCCATTACCTCCACTTGACCACACCCTTGACACATGAGGATTATTACAATTCAAGGTGAGATTTGGGTGAGGAACAGCCAAACCATATGCCCGGGTGTTTCAGGATGGTGACTTAAAACAAATTACTGGCTCTCTCCTCCAGAGTCAAGTCTAGAAAAACTGTAGCTATGAGAGGAAACTAGCAATAAGAAACTAATAATCATAACAACAATAATTATGAGAGCCCTTGAGGTGTCTGAAGACTGAAGCATTCCTTGAAGGCCACCTTGAACTTGAGAACATTGTGAGGGAAGGAGATTGAATTATACTAGATTCATCCTGGGGCAAAGAAAGCTGAAGAAAACCTTCTACAATCTGCTCTTGCTTTTGAAAAAGTTTAAAACTCTAAAGAAGCCATAAAAGATAGTCCGAGTAAGTGAAAAGACAGTCTATGCTCTTGGAGTAAATGATTTGTTATCACAAAAGTATCAATTCTTTCCAAATTTATCAATAAATTAAATACAATTTCCATTAAAATTCCAGATTAATTTTTTTAGTCACTCAGCATTCTTATTAAAAATTTTATGTAGAAGCATAAAAGTCTACAATAAAATCTGCCTTAAAAAATGAGTAATATGTGGTAATGTGTTTAACCAAATACCAAGACGTAACACAAAGCCATACAAACAACAAATACTATATAATATACCGGTAAATAAACAGAATAAAATAGAAATCCAAGAATGTATGGGAACTTAAAACATTATAGTGATAGTGTCAGAAAAAAATGTGAAAATGTTGTATTCTTTTTTCTTTTTTTTTTTCAGATGGAGTTTCGCTCTTGTTGCCCAGGCTGGAGTGCAATGGCGTGATCTTGGCTCACTGTAACCTCCACCTCCCAGGTTCATGTGATCCTCCTGCCTCAGCCTCCCAAGTAGCTGGGATTACAGGCATGCACCACCAAGCCTGGCTAATTTTGTATTTTTAGTAGAGATGGGGTTTTACCATGTGGTCAGGCTGGTCTCAAATGCCTGACCTCAGGTGATCTGCCCACCTCACCCTCCCAAAGTGCTGGGATTACAGGCATGAGCCACCACACCTGGCCATATTTTTTTATAGATAGTATTGAGTTTGTCTACCATGTGGAAAAAAATTAAACTGGAACCCTATCAAACAGCACATGCAAAGGCAGTCTACAAATAAATACTTAAAAATAACAGCTAAATCTCTGGAGTTAATAGAAAAAAATGTAGGTAAATGTATTTGGAATATGAAGGTAGGAACAGCCTACCTAAGAAAAATTCAAAAAGGACATATTACAAGGCAAAATATTGATGAATTTTATTATCAAATTTAGGAGTTCTGTTTAACAAAAGACATCATGAATAAAGTTCACACACATGTGCAGGTAGGGATAATATATTTACAATTCTAAAACTGACAAAGCATTAAAGTTGAGAAAATACACCAAAATCTACAAACAAAAAAGAAAAGATAAAAATGCATGAGGCACAGGAGATTTTTGGGATGGTAAAACTATTCTGTATGATACTATAATGGTGGACAAATGGCATTATGCATTTGTCAAAACCTATAAAACTGTACAACACAAAAAGTAAACCCTAATCTATGTAATTTTAAAAACATTATTTAGGAGGTTGAGGATTCCAGGAAAGAATGAAAGCTGTGGCAAGAAAATCTAACTGTATTGCATATGCATGAAACAACTTGATTGAAAGACTTGGAAGAAAAGGCATGTATCTACATACCTTTAGAAATTAGTGGAGTCTGTAAGACTAAAGGCAAAAGGAACTGCACATAAGTACTATACTCCAGGTAATAAGAGTTCTTTCCCATGGGAATATGTGTTAAATTCTGATATTACTATACATGTGTACTGGAATTGAACAATTGAGTAACTGAGTGAAGGGCAGATAGTGGGAGCCAGGTTTCTCATTGTGGGAGTAGGAATTTACAAATAAACAAGGGGAGGAGACTGGAATGGTCCATGCAGTAATGAATACGAGTTAGGAACATCAGTAAGAACTCATGTTTAATTTAAGATAGATACACGTGGTTACACATAGAAATATTTACAGATATGTGTACTCACACATATACTTCTTTGCTCTGTCAGCTGAGAGGGCCAAAGACAAAATACCCAAAGCGCAATGAGCATGCCTGGCACGCACACCCAGATCTTTGTTTCTAATATCACGTGCCAATAGCAAGAACCAGGGGTCTGTGAAGAGTTTAGGACTATAGGAGGAAATATACATAAGAAGCCTACACCATCTTGTAGTGTTAGAACCAATGCAAATTGCTCAGAAAATACACACACGCACACACAAATACACACACACAAAACTAAGGCATGTCAAAGGAACACAAAAGCCAACTTAAAGAGCTCCAATGACCAAAGCTGGAACAAGTTGACCCCAAAATAAAGTAGTATTGGATTATAATCCAACATATAAAATAAATCTCCATAAAGTGGTCCATATTAATAGAAATAAATTATTGTATACATTAATAAATGGAAGAGACAAAACTCCCCTGCAAAAGAATTATAAATGAACTATGTAGATACTCTCACTTAAAGAAAGAAGAATATAACTCCCCTCTCCTTAAATGTTGACTTTGTATAGTGACTTTCTTCTAAAGAGTAAAGTATACAAAGAGATGAATACAGAGAAACTTTGCAGTAGAAAAACCTAGAAAACACTAGTTCAGTTAGGTGATCAAAGTTGAAATCAAGAGGCATACGTCATGTAGATAGTATGTACCTTTGGTATGATAATGAAAATGGCACTTTACTACTGTGGTCTTCCTCCCCAAAATCAATACACTCAGTTGAGTGATAATAGAAACATTGGAAAAATCTCAATAGAGGGACATTTTACAAGATACCTGACCAGTACTCCTCAAAACTGTCAAGGTCACCCAAAACAAGGAAAGTCTGAGAAACCATCACATTCAAGAGGAACTTGAGGAGACATAACAACTAAATGTAATGTGGTGTTCTGGGTGGCCTTCTGGTACAGGAAAAGACTTCAGGTAAAACTAAGAAAATCTGAATATATTGTGGTTCAGTAACTGTAACAAATGTACCACACTAACATAAGATGTTAATAATAGGGGAGAATATAGGGAGGGGATGGAGAATATGAGAATTCTCTGAACAATCTGCTCGATTTTTCTGTAAATCTACTACTGTTTTAAAAAAGTAATGTCTGCTAATAAAATATTGCAATTCATAGATGAGGAAATCTGCTATGGTCTGAATGTTTGTATCCTCTCAAATTTCATGTAAAGCCAATGTGATATTAGGAGGTGGGGCCTTTGGAAAGTGGTTAGGTCATGAGGGCAGAGCTCACTAATCCCATGAATGGGATTAGTGTCCTTATAAAAGAAGCTCCAAAGATCCACCTTGTCTCTCCTGCCATATGAGGACACATCATGAAGATGCAATCTATAAACCAGGAAGTGAGCACTCACCTGACACTGAATCTGCCAGCACCCCGATCCTGGACTTATTAGCCTCTAGGGCTGTGAGAAATAAATTTATTTTTTCCATAAGCTACCTGATTTATGGTATTTTATTATAGCAAAACCTAAACACTTATTAGTATATAAAGAGATAAACTCACTAATGATCAGAGAAATGCTAAGTGAAACAATAATAAGTTACCACTTTACCTCTGTGAGGTAAAGTGTGAATAAACATGTGAATAAACATGGAAATCCTGGAAATGTCAAGCGTTGGTGAAGATATGGAGATAAAGGAACCCTTGCTCACTACTGGTTAGAGTGCAACCTGAAGTATGTATGTGCTCTGAAGAGGAATCTAGAGGCCCTTAGTCGATTACATACATATATAACTCTCACCCCACAATTCTGCACCTGGATATGTATATAACCTAGGAAAGTCTCACAAGGGTTCACAAGAAAACATGTAGGAAAATGCTATTGCAGTGTTGTTTGTAGAGACAGAGTCAAACATAAACTAGGTTTCCAGCCCAGAATAATATATACCTAGAAAGTGATAGATGCAGACAAATATACACAGGTTAAAAACAGCAGATGTATATAAAGCAAGCTCAATATTAAAATCATAGTGCTTAATCGAGACCACGGTGAAACCCCGTCTCTACTAAAAATACAAAAAAATTAGCTGGGCACGGTGGCGGGTGCCTGTAGTCCCAGCTACTCAGGAGGCTGAGGCAGGAGAATGGCGTGAAGCCGGGAGGCGGAGCTTGCAGTGATCCGGATATCGCGCCACTGCACTCCAGCCTGGGCGACAGAGCGAGAGACTCTGTCTCAAACAAAACAAAACAAAACAAAACAAAACAAAATCATAGTGCTCACAAAAAATACAAGAAATACAATGATTTGTTACACAATACCATGTACAGGCCGGGTTCGGTGGCTCAAGCCTGTAATCCCAACACTTTGGGAGGCCGAGACGGGCGGATCAGGAGGCCAGGAGATCGAGACCATCCTAGCTAACACGGTGAAACCCCGTCTCTATTAAAAAATACAAAAAACTAGCCGGGCAAGGTGGCGGGCGCCTGTAGTCCCAGCTACTCGGGAGGCTGAGGCAGGAGAATGGCGTTAACCCAGGAGGCGGAGCTTGCAGTGAGCTGAGATCTGGCCACTGTACTCCAGCCTGGGTGACAGAGCGAGACTCCATCTCAAAAAACAACAACAACAACACCATGTACACATATTAAAAGTACATATATGCAAAACAAAATTAATATTTAGCAAGAGCTCATACAATGAAATTATACATAGGAACACATAGTATGATTACTTACAGGTAGAGGACAGTGGAGAATGAGGAATGGGAATAAATTAAACAAGAGAAGAGCCTTACATGGACCAAAGATGATAACATACATGAACTGAAGAGTATTATAAATATAATTAAACTAACCTCCTGCACTTGATCCAACAAAAGTAAAATATTCTAACTCAGATATAGAAATGGGCTCTGAAACCTCAAAACACTAAGCTGGGACTTTATGACTTCATTCTATATGAGGAATGTTAGTTCCACACTTCCCATGGCTTATTCCAAGAACTCCCATGATCTGGGATAACAGTTGAGCAAGATGAAGAGGATCTTATGTGGCCCCAAGGAATCTCCAGTGTATACCCTCCAGGGTTCCAATGCCCATGACTCCTTGGTGCAGGTCCAACCTGTCACAAGGCATCACTCTCAGAGACAGTTTTGACTTCAACTACCCACGGACCAGAAAGCCAAGGACAAGGCGGGACTGAGCATTGTCTTTATGCTGTTGAAAAGTAGCCTATTTCATGATTTACTCTAGGGATGCCAACCAGTTCTAGCCATTTTTGAGGAGGAAGAGGGATAATAGCTCCACCTACATTAGACTAATTTTGGTCCTGCTATTATACCACAGCCCCCCACAAAGGACAGAGCAGAGGCACATTTGACACTTTTGGAGGAAATCCTGCTCTTTCCAACACATTAAAGAACTACTCTCTAAGGAACATAATTAGTTCCAAATGGTCAAAATGAAGGTTGGTTCAAGAGGGATGTTATCTGATTCATGGTACCCTAGAGCTAAGCCTAGACTTAGAGAGCTTCACAATCTCCAACTAACAAAGAAAGTTGCTATAAAATGATAAAGGGATCAATTTAGCAAGATGATGTAACAATTTTACATATATATGCACAAAACACTGGAATGCCCAGATACATGAAGCAAATAATTTTAGAGCTAAAGAGTGAAATAGGCCTCAATACAACAATAGTCAGATCTTCCATGCAGAAAGAAGAAACATTGAACTTAACCTGCACTGTATACCAAATGAATCTAATAGATATTTACAGAATATTTCATCCAACAGCTGAAGAATACACCTGCTTTTCCCCAGCACATAGATCATTCTCAAAGACAAATCATATGTTAGGTCAAAAAACAAGTTTCATTTCCAACTGAGCAAATGGCACACCAGGAGATTATATCCCGCACCTGGCTAGGAGGGTCCCATGCCCACAGCACCTTGCTCATTGCTAGCACAGCAGTCTGAGAGCGAAATGCAAGGCAGCAGCTAGGCTGGGGGAAAGGCAGCCGCCACTGCTGAGACTTGAGTAGGTAAACAAAACAGCCAGGAAGCTGAAAATGGGTGGAGCCTACCACAGCTCAAGGAGGCCTGCCTGCATCTGTAGACTCCACCTCTAGGGGCAAGGCATACCTGAATAAAAGGCAGCAGAAACTTCTGCAGACTTAAATGTCCCTGTCTGACAGCTTTGAAGAGAGTAGTGGTTCTCCCAGCATGGAGTTTGAGATCTGAGAACAGATAGACTGCCTCCTCAAGTGGGTCCCTGGATCTCCAAGTAGCCTAACTGGGAGGCACCCCCCAGTAGGGGCAGACTGACACCTCATATTGCCAGGTGCCCCTCTGAGATGAAGCTTCCAGAGGAATGATCAGGCAGCAACAGTTGCTGTTCAGCAATATTTACTATTCTGCAGCCTCCACTGCTGATATTCACACAATCAGGGTCTGGAATGGACCTACAGCAAACTCCAACAGATCTGGAGCTGAGGGTCCTGACTGTTAGAAGGAAAACTAACAAACAGAAAGGACATCCATACCAAAACTCCATCTGCACATCACCATCATCAAAGACCAAAGGTAGATAAAACCACAAAGATGGGGAAAAAACAGCAGAAAAACTGAAAATTCTAAAAACCAGAGCACCTCCTCCTGCTCCAAAGGAACGCAGCTCCTCCCAAGCAACAGAACAAAGTTGGATGGAGAATGACTTTGACGAGTTAAGAGAAGAAGGCTTCAGATGATCAAACTTCTCCGAACTAAAGGAGGAAGTTCGAACCTATGACAAAGATGCTAAAAACCTTGAACACAGATTAGACAAATGGCTAACTAGAATAACCAGTGTAGAGAAGTCCTTACATGATCTGACATAGCTGAAAACCATGGCATGAGAACTACATGATGAATGCACAAGCTTCAGTAGCCGATTCGATCAACTGGAAGAAAGGGTATCAGTGATTGAAGATCAAATGAA
>NW_016803348.1:472475-473333 GCF_001698545.2 Rhinopithecus bieti
AAAAACAGCAGAAAACTGAAAATTCTAAAACCAGAGCACCTCCTCCTGCTCCAAAGGAACGCAGCTCCTCCCAAGCAACAGAACAAAGTTGGATGGAGAATGACTTTGACGAGTTAAGAGAAGAAGGCTTCAGATGATCAAACTTCTCCGAACTAAAGGAGGAAGTTCGAACCCATGACAAAGATGCTAAAAACCTTGAACACAGATTAGACAAATGGCTAACTAGAATAACCAGTGTAGAGAAGTCCTTACATGATCTGACATAGCTGAAAACCATGGCATGAGAACTACATGATGAATGCACAAGCTTCAGTAGCCGATTCGATCAACTGGAAGAAAGGGTATCAGTGATTGAAGATCAAATGAATGAAATGAAATGAGAAGAGAAGTTTAGAGAAAAGAGTAAAAGAAATGAACAAAGCCTCCAAGAAATATGGGATTATGCGAAAAGACCAAATCTACATCTAATTGGTGTACTTGAAAGTGATGGGGAGAATGGAAACAAGTTGGAAAACATTTTGTGGGACATTATCCAGGAGAACTTCCTCAACCTAGCAAGACAGGTCAACATTCAAATTCAGGAAATACAGAGAATGCCACGAAGATACTCCTTGAGAACAGCAACTCTAAGACACATAATTGTCAGATTCACCAAAGTTGAAAGGAAGGAAAAAATGTTAAGGGCAGCCAGAGAGAAAGGTCGGGTTACCAATAAGGGAAGCCCATCTCTCAGCAGAAACTCTACAAGCCAGAAGAGAGTGGGGGCCAATATTCAACATTCTTAAAGAAAACAATTTTCAACCCAGAATTTCATATCCAGCCAAACTAAGCTTCATAAGTGAAGGAGAAATAAAATCC
>NW_016803348.1:475696-487129 GCF_001698545.2 Rhinopithecus bieti
CTACTCATCTGACAAAGGGCTAATATCCAGAACCTACAAAGAACTCAAACAAATTTACAAGAAAAAAACAAACAACCCCATCAAAAAGTGGGCAAAGGATATGAACAGACACTTCTCAAAAGAAGACATTTATGCAGCCAACAGACACATGAAAAAATGCTCATCATCACTGGCCATCATAGAAATGCAAATCAAAACCACAATGAGATACCATCTCACACCAGTTAGAATGGTGATCATTATAAAGGCAGGAAACAACAGGTGCTGGAGAGGATGTGGAGAAATAGGAACACTTTTACACTGTAAACTAGTTCAACCATTGTGGAAGACAGTGTGGCAATTCCTAAAGGATCTAGAACTAGAAATACCATTTGACCCAGCCATCCCATTACTGAGTACATACCCAAAGGATTATAAATCTTGCTGCTATAAACACACATGCACATGTATGTTTGTTGCAGCACTATTCACAATAGCAAAGACTTGGAACCAACCCAAATGTCCATCAATGATAGACTGGGTTAAGAAAATGTGGCACATACACACCATGGAATACTATGCAGCCATAAAAAAAGGATGACTTCATGTCCTTTGTAGGGACATTGTTGAAGCTGGAAACCATCATTCTCAGCAAACTATTGCAAGGACAAAAAACCAAACCCCACATGTTCTCACTCATAGGTGGGAATTGAACAATGAGAACACTTGGACACAGGAAGGGGAACATCACACACCAGAGTCTGTCATGTGGTGGGGGAATGGGGGAGGGATAGTATTAGGAGATATACCTAATATAAACAACGAGTTAATAGGTACAGCACACTGACATGGCACATGTATAAATATGTAACAAACCTGCACGTTGTGCACATGTACCCTGGAACTTAAAGTATAATGAACAATAAAAGGAAAGAAAAACAATCTAAAAAACAAATAAAACAATAACAAATAGTGAAGTCATCTTGCAGAGCTGCCAGGCTGTTCGCTTATTCAACCCATGGTAACCATTTATTCTAGAGGCAAGGCAGAATTGCTGGCCACTGGTGGGAAAATGTTAATGTCTGCTGACATTTTACTTCATATATTACACATATACATGATGCATAATTTTATAATACTCTCTAATATAGTGGTATTATGTATTATGCCATCTAGATGTATTTCACCTGTTTCACAACTCTTTTACTAGTGGTAATTGGTTAGTAATGTTAGTATTTCTTAGTATTGGTGTAAGTTTTTGTGTTTTGATTTTAGCTGATTAGAGTCACTATGGGCATTATGTGAAAAATGGGAGAGTTATAATGTGGCACAATTTTAACAACAATCCAGTATTTAATGTGATTTTATTAACCACTGAAATTCTTAACCAGTTCAGTAAAAATGACAAGCTTAAAACCTTTAAAAATTTTTTAAATGAAATAATATAAAGCATCTTCTGTGACCACAACGGAATGAAACTAGAGCTTAATAATAACAGAGACTTTAGGAACTATACAAACATATATAAATCAAACAATATGCTCCTGCTCCTGAATGACTAGTGGGTCAATGAAGAAATTAAGAAGATAATCGAAGAATTTCTTGAAACAACTGATAATGGAACATGACATACCAAAACCTACAGGATACAGCAAAAGCAATACTAAGAAAGATGCTTATATCTATTAGTGCCTACATCAAAAAATAAAAAAATTAAATAAACAATCTAAGGATGTGTCTGGAAGAGCTACAAAAGTACGAGCAAAGCAAACCCAAAATTAATAGAAGAAACAACATAAAGATCAGAGCAGCAAGAAATGAAATTGAAATAAAAAAATAGAAAAGATCAATGAAACAAAATGTTGTTTTTTTGAAAAGTTAAACAAAATTGATGAACCTTTAGCCAGACTAAGAAAAAATGAGAGAAGATCCAAAAAATAAAATCGGAAATGAAAAAGGAAACATTACAACCAATACCGTGGAAATTTAAAGGATCATAAGTAACTACTATGAGCAACTATGTTTCAATAAATTGGAAAACCTAGAAAAAATGAGCAAATTCCTAGACACATACAACCTACCAAGATTAAGCCAGGAAGAAACCCAAAACCTGAAAAAACCCATAATAACTAATAAGATCAAAGCCATATTTAAAAAATCTCCCAGTAAAGAAAAGCCCATGACCTGATAGCTTCACTGCTTAATTCTACCACACATATAAACCAATAATACCAATCCTAGTCAAACTAATCAAATAAATAGAGTAGGAGAGAATACTTCAAAAATCATTCTATGAGGCCAGTGTTATCCTGATACCAAAACCAAAGACACATCAAAAAAAGAAAACTAGTGGTCAATATTTCTGATGAAGATTGATGCAAAAGTCCTCAACAAAATATTAGCAAACAGAATTTAACATATATTAGAAAGATCATTCATCAGGACCCAGTGGGATTTATCCCTAGGACATGAGGATGGTTTAACATATGCAAATCAATCAATGTGATACAAATCATCCAATACAAATCAATGTATTTGTATTGATTTGTATTGATTGATATGATTGATTGATACAAATCGATCAATCATATCAACATAATGAAGAGTAAAAAACCTTATGATTATCTCAATTGATTCAAAAAAGCATTTGATAAAAATTTAACATCTCTTCATGATAAAAACCCTCAAATAACTGGGCATAGTAAGAGCATACTTCAACATAATAAAAGCCATATATGACAGATCTACAACTGGTATCATACTGAATGGGGAAAAACTGAAAATCTTTCCTCTAAAAACTGGAACATGACAAGGATGCCCACTTTCACCACTGTTATTCAACATAGTACTGGAAGTCCTAGCAAGGGCAATCAAACAAGAGAAAAAATTAAAGGGCATTCAAATCGGAGTAGAAGAAGTCAAGTTATTCTTATTTGCAAATGATATGCTCTTATATTTGGAAAAACCTAGAAGACTCCACCAAAAGACTATTAGAACTGATGAACAAGATCAGTAAAGTTGCAGGATACAAAATCAGCACACAAAATTAGTAGCATTTCTATATGCCAACAGTGAAGTGTCTGAAAAAGAAATTTAAATGAATTCCATTTACCATAGCCACAAATGAAATTAAAACCTAGGAATTCACTTAATCAAAGAAGTGAAAGATCTCTATAACAAAAACTATAAAGCACTGATGAAAGAAATTGAAGAGGATACTAAAAAACAGAAAAGTAGTCCATGTTTATGAATTGGAAGATTCAATGTTGTTAAAATATCCCTACTACCCAGAGCAATCTACAGATTCAACGCAATCTCTATCAAAATATCAATGACATTCTTTGCAGAAATAGAAAACACAATACCAAAATTTATATGGAACCACAAAAGACCAAGCATAGCCAAAGCTATCCTAAGCAAAAATAACTAAACTGAAGAAATCACATTACATGACTTAAAATTATATGACAGAGCTATTTTAACCAAAACAGCATGGTACTGGCATAAAAAAAACAGCCACATAGAGCAATTGAACAGAATAAAGAACCCAGAAACAAATCTATACACCAACAGTGAAGTCATTTTTGACAAAGGTCCCCAAAACCTACACTGGGGAAAAGACAGTCTCTTCAGTAAATAGTGTGGGAAAACCGGATATCCATATGCAGAATGAAACTAGACCCCTATCTCTTGCCATAACAAAAATCAATTCAAAATAGAGACTTAAATCTAAGACCTCAAACTATGAAACTGCTGTAAGAAAACATTGGGGAAAATCTCCAAGATATTGGTCTGGGCAAAAGTTTCTTGAGCAACACCCCACAAGCAGAGGCAACCAAAGAAAAATAGACAAATTGGATCACATCAAGTTGAAAAGCTTCTGTACAGCAAAGAAAACAATCAACAAAGTGAATAGAAAACCCACAGAATGAGAGAAAATATTTGCAAACTATTCATCTGACAAGGAATTACTAACCAGACTATATAAGGAACTCAAACAACTCTATAGGGAAAAAAAAATCTAGTAATTTGATCAAAATGGGCAAAAGGGTTGAATAGACATTTTCAAAAGGTGACACAAAATGGCAAACAGGCATATGCTCAACATCACTGATCATCAGAGAAATGTAAATCAAAATTACAATGAGATATTTCATCCCAGTTAAAATAGCTTATATCCAAATGATAGGTGACAACAAATGCTGGCAAGAATGTGAAGAAAAGGTAGTCCTTGTACACTGTTGGTGAGAATGTAGATTAGTACAACCACTATGAAGAACAGCTTGGAGGTTCCTCAGAAAACTAAAAATAGAGCTAACATATGATCCAGCAATCCCACTTCTGGGTATATATTCAAACGAGAGGAAATCAGTATATCAAAAAGGTACCTGTACTACCGTGTTTACCACAACCCTCTTCACAATAGCCAAGATTTGGAAGCAACTTAAGTGTTACTTAAGTTAAATAGAGACTTTAACACCCCACTGTCAATATTAGACAGATCAATGAGAGAGAAAATTAACAAGGATATTCAGGAATTGAACTCAGCTCTGGATCAAGTGGACCTAATAGACATCTGCAGAACTTTCCCACCCAAATCAAGAGAATATACATTCTCCTCAGTGCCATATGGCACTTATTCTAAAATTGACCACATAGTTGAAAGCAAAACACTCCTCAGCAAATGCAAAATAACTGAAATCATAACAGTCTCTTAGACCACAGTGCAATCAAATTAGAACTCAGGATTAAGAAACTCACTCAAAACCTTACAACTACATGGCAATTGAACAACCTGTTCCTGAATGACTCTTGGTAAAAAATAAAATTAAGGCAGAAATAAATAAGTTCCTTCAAACCAATAAGAACAAAGAGACCACATATGCAAATCCCTGGAACATGGATAAAGCAGTGTTAAGAGGGAAATCTATAGCACTAAATGCCCACATCAGAAAGATAGAAACATGTCAAATCAACACACTAACATAACAATTAAAAGAGCTAGAGAAGCAAGAGCAAACAAATCCAAAAGCTCCTGGTAGACAAAAAAAAGCTAACATCGGAGCAAAACTGAAGGAGACAGAGACACAAAAAAAACCCTGCAAAAAATCAGTGAATCCAGGAGCTAGTTTTTGAAAAAAATGATTAAATAGATAGACTAGTAGCTAGACTAACTAAGAAGAAAAGATAGAAGAATCAAATAGATGCAATAAAAAATGATAAAGGGGATATCACCACTAACCTCACAGAAATACAAACTACCATCAGAGAATACTATAAACACCTCTATGCAAATAAACTAGAAAATCTAGAAGAAATGAATAAATTCCTGGACATATGCACCTCCCAAGACTAAACCAGGAAGAAATTGAATCCCTGAATACACCAATAACAAGTTATGAAATTGAGGCAGTAATTAATAGTCGAACAACCAAAAAAAAAAAAGCCCAGGACCAGATGGATTTACAGCCAAATTCTACCAGAGGTACAAAGAGGAGCTGGTACCATTCCTTCTGAAACTATTCCAAACAATTGAAGAGGAGGGACTCCTCCCTAACTTTTTTTATGAGGCCAGCATCATCCTGATACCAAAACCTGACAGACACAACAAAGAAAAAAACTTCAGGCCAATATCCCAGATAAACATCGAGGCAAAAATCCTCAATAAAATACTGGCAAACCAATTCCAGCAGCACATCAAAAATCTTATCCAACATGATCAAGTCAGCTTCATCAGTGGGATGCAAGCCTGGTTCCACACACACAAATCAACAAAAGTAATCCATCACATAAACAGAACCAATGACAAACACCACATTATCATCTCAATAATTGCAGAAAAGATCTTGGATAAAATTCAACATCCTCCATGTTAAAAACTCTCAATAAACTAGGTATTGATGAAACATATCTCAAAATAATAAGAGCTATTTATGACAAACCCATAGCCAATATCATACTGAATGGGCAAAAGCTGGAAGCATTCCCTTTGAAAACTGGCACAAGACAAGAATCCCCTCTCTCACCACTCCTATTCAACTTAGTGTTGCAAGTTCTGACCAGGGCAATCAGGCAAAAGAAAGAAATAAAGGGAATTCAAATAGGAAATGAGGAAGTCAAATTGTCTCTGTTTGCAGATAACATAAATTTATATTTAGAAAACCCCATCATCTCAGCCCAAAACTCCTTAAGCTGATAAGCAATTTCAGCAAAGTCTCAGGATACAAAGTCAACGTGCAAAATCACAAGCATTCCTTTACAACAATAGACAAGCAGAGAGCCAAATCATGAATGAACTCCCATTCACAACTGCTATAAATTTAATAAAATACCTAGGAATCCAACTTACAAGTGATGTGAAGGACCTCTTCAAGGAGAACTACAAACCACTGCTCTCAAGAAAATAAGAGAGGACACAAACAAATGGAAAAACATTCCATCCTCAGGGATAGGAAGAATCAATATCATGAAAATGGCCTTACTGCCCAATGTAATTTATAGATTCAATGCTATTCCCATCAAGCTACCATTGACATTCTTCACAGAATTAGAAAACTCTACTTTAAATTTCANGAGGAAGTCAAATTGTCTCTGTTTGCAGATAACATAAATTTATATTTAGAAAACCCCATCATCTCAGCCCAAAACTCCTTAAGCTGATAAGCAATTTCAGCAAAGTCTCAGGATACAAAGTCAACGTGCAAAATCACAAGCATTCCTTTACAACAATAGACAAGCAGAGAGCCAAATCATGAATGAACTCCCATTCACAACTGCTATAAATTTAATAAAATACCTAGGAATCCAACTTACAAGGGATGTGAAGGACCTCTTCAAGGAGAACTACAAACCACTGCTCTCAAGAAAATAAGAGAGGACACAAACAAATGGAAAACATTCCATCCTCAGGGATAGGAAGAATCAATATCATGAAAATGGCCTTACTGCCCAATGTAATTTATAGATTCAATGCTATTCCCATCAAGCTACCATTGACATTCTTCACAGAATTAGAAAACTCTACTTTAAATTTCACATGGAACTAAAAAGAGCCTGTATAGTCAAGACAATCCTAAGCAAAAGAACAAAGCTGGAGGCATCACACTACCTAACTTCAAATTATACTACAAGGCTACAGTAACCAAAACAGCATGGCAGTGATATCAAAACAGACATATAGACCAATGGAATAGAACATAGATCTCAGAAATAACAGCACACATCTAAAACCATCTAATCTTTGACAAACTGAGGGGAAAAATGTAATGGGGAAAAGATTCCCTATTTAATAAATGGTGTTGGGAAAATTGGCTAGCCATAGGCAGAAAACCTAAACTGGACCCCATCCTTACACTTGATACAAAAATTAACTCAAGATAGATTAAAGACTTAAATGTAAAACCCAAAACCACAAAAACCTTGGAAGAAAACCTAGGCCATACCATTCAGAACATAGGCATAGACAAAGACTTCATGACTAAAACACCAAAAGCAAATGCAACATAAACCAAAAATGACAAATGGGATCTAATTAAACTGGAGAGCTTCTGTACAGCAAAATAAACTATCATCAGAGTGAACAGGCAACCTACAGAATGGGAGAAAAATTTTGCAATCTACCCATCTGACAAAGGGCTAATATCCAGAATCTACAAAGAACTTAAACAAATTTACAAGAAAGAAAACAAACAACCCCATCAAAAAGTGGGCAAAGGATATGAACGGACACTTCTCAAAAGAAGATATTTATTTGGCAAAAAAAATATGAAAAAAAACACACACAATGAGATACTACCTCACACCAGTCAGAATGGCAATCATTAAAAAGTCGAGAAACAATAGATGCTGGAGAGGATGTGGAGAAATAGGAACATTTTTACACACTGTTGGTGGGGATGCAAATTAGTTCAACCATTGGGAAGACAGTGTGGCAATTCCTCAAGGATCCAGAACCAGAAATACCACTGACCCAACAATCCCATTACTGGGTATATACCTAAGAAAATATAAACTATTCTACTATAAAGACACATTCACATGTATGTTTATTGAAGCACTATTTACAATAGCAAAGACATGGAACCACCAAAATGCCCATCAATGACAGACTGGATAAGAAAATGTGGTAAATATACACCATGGAATACTATTCAGCCATTAAAAAGAATGAGTTCATGTCCTTTGCAGAGATATGCATGAAGCTGGAAACCACCATTCTCAGCACACTTACACAGGAACGAAAAACCAAACACTGCATGTTCTCCCTCATAAACGGGAGCTGAACAATGAGAACACATGCACACAGGGAGGGGCCTGTCGGAAGGTTAGGGACAACGGGTGGGAGAGCATTAGGGCAAATACCTAATGCATATGAGGCTTAAACCTAGATGAGCAGTTGATAGGTGCAGCAAATCATCATGGCACATGTATACCTACGTAAAGAACCTGCACATTCTGCCCATGTATCCTGGGACTTAAAGTAAAATAAAATAAATTTTTTTAAAAAAGAAAATGTGGTACATCTACACAGTGCTATGGTATTCTGCCATTAAAAAAAAAAAAAAAAAAAGGATAATACCTTGTCATTTGCAACAACATGGAGAACTGGAGATCCTATGTTAAATGAAATAAGTCAGACACAGAAAGACAAACACTGCATGTTTTCACTTATTTGTGGGGTCTAAAACATCAAAACACTTGAACTTACGGGCATAGAGAATAGAAGAATGGTTTGCCAGAGGCTGGGAATGGTAGTGAGGGGTTGGCAGGGGGCTGGGAAAGGTTAATGGGTACAAAAAGTAGGAAGAACGAATAAGACCTGCTATTTGATAGCACGGCAGGGGGACTATAATAATAGCCAATAATAACTTAATTGTGCATTTCAAGATACCTAAGTGTGTAATTAGATTGTTTGTAACACAAAGGAGAAATTCTTGAAGGGATGGATACTCCATTCTTCATGATGTGATGATTTCACAATGCATGTCTATATCAAAACATCTCATATATACCATAAACATACACACCTACTATGTATGCAAAATTTTTAAAAATTAAAAGAAAAAATATCTAACTACAACCCATTCTTAGCTATTCTAATAGCTTAAAATTATTTACGATGTACCAAACATTGTTCTAAACACTTTAATTGCAATATGTCATATTCACACACACTGAAAAAACTGTAAGATAGCTATAATAATTACGCGGGTTTTATATTAGGAAACTAACACATACAGAGATTAAGTGATTGGCTACAAGTTAAATGATGGTGGTGGGCCTCAACTAGATCCTGCTCTATCTCTGTCTGTTAGGCATAGTGGTTAAAGAAAAGCGGCCTCTCTAAATGAGGGCCAAAGTTGTTTTGGAGGAAATTGTTCTTGCTTCAGTCAGAAAGACATTTTTCTACTTACATATACAAACAGGCCGCCAGATTCCTTTTGTGTATTTTTGTTTGGGTTTAAAAGTTTTAATGCTTGCCTGCCTGCCTTCCTTCCTTCCTTCCTTCCTTCTTTCTTTCTTTCTCTCATTGTCATTTTAAAATTACTGAAAGTATATTGAAATTTTTCACCATGTTTACAATCCTGCAAAATTAAAGATGATGACAAATGAGTACAGTGAAGATGGCAAGATGCTTGATGGTGGCTTCCACCTGTGAGAGTGTCTTGGAGAAGCATATCTAGAGCATATAAAACAGGTGTGAAAAAACAAAAAATCCTCTAAAATCTCCATATGGGACATTTTAGAAATCGTCCAAGAAAAGAAAAGGACTGCTTTTCCTGAGAGGAGCCCATGTTTGTCTCTGCCCCAGTTCCCCTGCTGTCTTTCAAAAGAACACAGCCAAACAGTTCTTACTTCCCAAGGTGAATTGTTTTAAGAAAGAATCTAACAAATGTTACAAAGAAGGACCCACCATTTTAAGTAACAGCCCATTTCATGTATAGATACAACAAACCAGTTCTTAAGAATATTTAAAAGCGTGTTATGGTAAATCTCACGTGCTATTTGATATGCAAAATAAATTTATCAAAAATATAAATAAAATATGTTTTGAAATCAGCTTCTTTAAAATTTGTTACAAAACTCCTTTACTACTATGACAGTAATGGCATGAAGTATACTTTATACAACATATACTCGATTATTTACAGTCTGTTCATCTTTTTTATTAACTTTTTTTAAAAAATACTGAACAGTATTCTGTGACAGTAATGGCATGAAGTATACTTTATACAATATATACCCTATTATTTGCAGTCTATTCATCTTTTTTATTAACTTTTTTAAAAAAATACTGAACAGTATTCTACTACCATCCAGCCTACTTCTAGTATATCACAAGTTATTATGTGCCCAAGAAATGGAAAGTTATTCTAGTATTAGCCTAAGATAAATAGATTAAGAATTACTTTTAGCTGATTGGCCTTTTTCGAGGTTATGAGGCATCTTTCAGTGAATAAGAATGAGCAATATGAGCAGACATATTTCCTAATGTTGACTCAATAAGGGGATAGCTATACTTTTTTTTTTTTAATACTTTAAGTTCTAGGGTACATGTGCACAATGTGCAGGTTTGTTACATATGTATACATGTACCATTTTGGTGTGCTGCACCCATTAAATCATCATTTATATTAGGTATATCTCCTAATGCTATCCCTCCTCCCTCCCCCCTCCCCACAATAGGACCTGGTGTGTGATGATCCCCTTCCTGTGTCCAGGTGATCTCATTGTTCAATTCCCACCTATGAGTGAGAACATGTGGTATTTGGTTTTCTGTTCCTGCAATAGTTTGCTGAGAATGATGGTTTCCAGCTGCATCCATATCCCTACAAAGGACACGAACTCATCCTTTTTTATGGCTGCATAGTATTCCATGGTGTATATGTGCCACATTTTCTTAATCCAGTCTGTCACTGATGGACATTTGGGTTGATTCTGTCTTTGCTATTGTGAATAGTGCTGCAATAAACATACGTGTGCATGTGTCTTTATAGCAGCGTGACTTATAATCCTTTGAGTATATCCCCAGTAGTGGGATGGCTGAGTCAAATGGAATTTCTAGTTCTAGATCCTTGAGGAATTGCCACATTGTTTTCCACAATGGTTGAACTAGTTTACAGTCCCACCAACACTGTAAAAGTGTTCCTATTCCTCCACATCCTCTCCAGCACCTGTTGTTTCCTGATTTTTTAATGATTGCCATTCTAACTGGTGTGAGATGGTATCTCGTTACAGTTTTGATTCGCATTTCTCTGATGGTGAGTGATGATAAGCATTTTCTCATGTGTCTGTTGGCTGTATGAATGTCTTCTTTTGAGAAATGTCTGTTCATATCCTTTGCCCGCTTTTTGATGGGGTTGTTTGTTTTTTTCTTGTAAATTTGTTTGAGTTCTTTGTAGGTTCTGGATATTAGCCCTTTGTCAGATGAGTAGATTGCAAAACTTTTCTCCC
>NW_016803348.1:490269-510806 GCF_001698545.2 Rhinopithecus bieti
TGAGCTGCGTTCCTTTGGAGGGGGATATGTGCTCTGATTATTTTAATTTCCAGCTTTTCTGCCCTGCTTTTTCCCATCTTTGTGGTTTTATCTGCCTTTGGTCCTTGATGATGGTGACGTACTGATGGGGTTTTGGTGTGGGTGTCCTTCCTGTTTGTTAGTTTTCCATCTAACAGTGAGACCTTCAGCTATAGGTCTGTTGAAGTTTGTTTGAGGTCCACTCCAGACCCTGTTTGCCTGGGTATCAGCAGTAGAGGCTGCAGAAGATAGAATATTGCTGAACAGCAAGCGTTGCTGTCTGATTCTTGCTCTGGAAGCTTCATCTCAGGGGTGTACCCTGCCATGTGAGGTGTCAGGGGTTGGTCTGCTCCTAGTGGGGGATGTCTTCCAGTTAGGCTACTCAGGGGTCAGGGACCCACTTGAGTTGGCAGTCTGTCTGTTCTCAGATCTCAACCTGCATGCTGGGAGATCTACTGCTCTCTTCAAAGCTGTCAGACAGGGGCATTTCTGCTGCTTTTTGTTTACCTATGCCCTGTCCCCAGAGGAGAAGTCTACAGAGGAAGGCCAGCCTCCTTAAGCTGTGGTGGGCTCCACCCAATTGAAGCTTCTTGGCAGCTTTGTTTACCTACTTAAGCCTCAGCAATGGCAGGCGTCCCTCCCCCAGCCTTGCTGCTGCCTTGCAGTTAGAGCTCAGACTGCTGTGCTAACAATGGAGGAGGCTCCGTGGGCATGGGACCCTCTGGGCCAGGTGTGAGATATAATCTCCTGGTGTGCCGTTTGCTAAGACCCTTGGTAAAGTGCAGTATAGGGTGGGAGTTACCCGATTTTCCAGGTGTTGTGTGTCTCCATTTCCTTTGGCTAGGAAAAGGAATTCCCTTCCCCCTTGTGCTTCCCAGGTGAGGTGATGCCTTGCCCTGCTTCAGCTCTCACTGGTCGGGCTGCACCCGCGGACCAGCACCAACTGTCCGACACAACCCAGTGAGATGAACCTGGTACCTCAGTTGAAAATGCAGAAATCACCCATCTTCTGTGTCATTCTCACTGGAAGCTGGAGGCTGGAGCTGCTCCTATTTGGCTATCTTGGGCGCGACCCCTGGAAACTATTATCAGCTATACTGTTTTCTGGTTTCCTCAACACCCCTGGCAGCCTCGGCTCTCGGAGTGCTCCTAAAGTCGCTAGGTTCTTGTTTTCATCCCTGTTAGTATGTAAGGATACAGCATCAAGAAACACCCTATATCTTTTATGCTTAGATGCTAACAGGAATGTAAACAAGAACATAGCAACTTTAGGAGCACTCTGAGTGTAGGTATATAAGTATAGGTATAATTATAAGTATAGGTATATAAACATAAGTGTATATAAATATGGATATATAGACATATGTTCCTATTACATACAAACATTTTCCTTTCCACTAATATAACCAAGATTTGACTGCCAAAATAAAAACGTTGAATGATATTATGTGTGCTGAAAGCCTCAAAATACTTCAGGCAAATACTTTGATTTTTGATTCCATTAATTGAAAGAACCTTTTCTTTCCTATTTATGGAGTACCAGAGAAAAGAACACTGAACCAAAATGAAGAGACTGGAGTTTTACTCCCAGTTTTGCCACCATTATATTTATTGTGTGACCTTGGAGAAGCCAGTCAATTCTTCACACTCAAACGCTCCCATCTGCAAAATGTTGGCAATAGACTACAGAACCTTCACAATCTCTATTCACCCCATATTCTTTGACAACAGTATTCTCTTTGTGTGTGTGTGTGTGTGTGTGTGTGTGTGTGTGTATGTTTATGCTGATCAATATGCAATATCTGAAACTGCTTTTGAAAATGTAAATTACTCAATTGACCCACTAGGTGGTAGCAAATTTCTGGTTACTGTATGATTGCTGGCTTCCAACCACATTCATAACCTTGTTAATGCTGACATCAAGAAGTTAGTGAAAAGGACTTTGCCTTATTTGTCAAAAATCATGAGTTTTGCTCTCAGTTCTGCCATTTACTACTTGCATGATCTTGGACAAATGAGTATTGCGGGGTTTTTGATTTCCCGCCATAAAATAAAAGGGAGTCTTGCAGATCTAAGACTTTTGCCTATTGTTATCATAATAAAAAACAAGACATTTAAACAGTAATGTCCTCCTTTTACTTTGAGCCATTCAAGCAATCTGAATGTGACAAAAGAAAATTCCATTTTCTATCAAGTAATTAATATTTTTTAGTTTCCTCATCTAAAAATTAGGGGAAATAATAGTATTCATCCCTTAAAGGGTATTGTAATGATTGAATAACATCACACAAATACAGTAGTTAATAAATGTTAGCAACTATTTTGGGCAGTGGGTTTTTTTTTAAACTATTATGATTTGGTCCCTTGCCATTTGGATCCCCTTAGATCATTCACCACTCCTCTCTCCTAATAATTGTATACATAAGCCAGTGGCTATGGACTGGTTCAGAGACTGCACAGGACAGCCATGGGCCCAGAAATACTTCATGGAATCCTCTCTAGTCTAAGATGCTGTAAAAATTTCCATATCCTTGATCTGTAAGTCCAGAAGGAACCTAGGTCTTTTAATTTAGTCCACCTTTGCTAAAATTTCTCGACAGGGCCATCTAAGAGCCCTCTGATCTGGGTTTGCAGCCAGTGTTCACTTAGATTCCCCTTAAAGAGTGGAGAGTCAGCCTGAAGGCCTCCAGTGGGCTTCCAACCTTAGCAAAAATCTACACAGACCAGTAACTCTTAAAGATACCTAACCTAGATTGCAGAAGCCAAAGTGTTTGGTTCCTCCTTTAATTGCCTGTTTAATTACAACCATTATCAATTATATTGCTTCAATTAAAAATATTGTTACATATTATCTGAACACAGTAGCCATGTTCTCTTAAGTATTGTTTTCAATCCTTGAAGACCTGAAATGCCAAGGAGGACAGAGGCAAGAGGCACCAAGTCATTGAAGTAAATAAAATTCCCAGGCTCCACCCTGCTCCTCTGCCCTCATTAGTTATCATCACTTTTGAAAATATTTGATATGATAACTTAGCAGAATTAAGGTAAAAAAAGCAGAGCAAATACTAACTATAGTTATTACCAGGAACCACTCCCTTACTTGCCCTATGCCTTTCTTCCGAAAACTACACTGCAACATATTTCTCCATTTTCTTTTTCTTAAATGATTTATTGTTTAGCATTTATTTTGAGGCAGTATAGGTGCTTTTTGATACTTTACTCTGTGCAACAGGGTGAGCCCAATCAAAATATTAGTGCTGATAGGAAGCTGTGAGTCAGAAAATACAGCCCAAGCCAGGGCAAATGCAGCAGAGGATGCATTCCAGACACTCAAGAGCAAAGCAGATCATAAGAAATCAGAATCAGGAAAGAGTGGGGTCTAGAAACACCCCCATACCTTTTATCCTTAGATGCTAACAGAGATGAAAACAAGAACCTAGAGACTTTAGGAACACTCCGAAACCTCAGGCTGCCAGAGATGTTGAGGAAACCAGAAAAGAGTGTGGCTACCCCGTTAATGAGTCAGTGTTAAGAAATCTGTCTGCTTACACCAATGGCTCTTGTTCACTGAAAGATGCCTCAGGACTTCCAAAAAGGCTAATAAGATTAAAGTAGTTCTCGAATGCCCATCCCACCTTTAGAAATAGGATTGAATACAAAATTGGAGAAAGGGGGAAAGGGATATAAAAAAGGCTGACCTCCAATTATGTATTCTTTAGCTCAGGGAACATTCTGCAGACACAAAGCAACTATCACTAGCTACACTGTGAGCTCACTGAGGGCAGACACCAAACCTGGGCTACCCTTTCTATCACCAGTGACCAGTCTGGTACCTGCCACACATATGCTCTCAAAGAATGTTTGCCTTCGTTACTGCTGTTGTGGATGATGCAACTGAGTATATACCAATGTGAAAGCTTGTGATATTGTCTTGCTTCCAAATGACCAAAGTGCATGATTCTGACCTTTAACCCTCTCCTAACCTTCAAGCTGAACATGCATGTGAGCATGTGAACGTTTAACCACTCCAAATAGGAAGTAAGACCAGAGTGCAGGCTTTAAAGGGATGTAAACTCCCTGTGTGCCTATTGTACTTGGTGGCTCCTAACACCCTGAACACCCTTCCAGCTAATGATGAGCTTATAGAATTGCTTTGTAAACATGGTACAATAGGCTGGAAGCCAGAAGATCTATACCCTAAGCCTAGTGTTGTCACCTGTTAGCTGTATAATCTGAAGCAAGTCACTTAACTCTATTTGCTTTTCTTTTTTTATAAGTTAGGTCAATTGCCTCTAATGTTTATTTCAGGGACGATATTCTGATTCTAAGCTGGTCATAAAGAAGAGAAAATTGGATTTAACAGGGCCAACTAGTGTTCCTGATCTTTATAAATTCCCACACAGTCTTTGCCTCGCCCTAATCCACATACTTTGCAGTGTGTGAACAACTAAACTGCTTACGGGAGGATTAACTGGTAACATAAATGCAAGGAGTATTCCACCAAATTACATGTAATCATCTTTTTGTGTACTTTAGGGCAGGAGTAAACTCTTGCCATTTCAACACACTCTGAATTGGTTAGCTAGCAGCCTAAGAAACAAACTTAAAATAACTTTAAGTGAAGCTATAAAATATAAGAATTTTATGCTTCATCCAATAAACCTTATATGCAATGGTCTTTAAGTTTACTACAGATGTCACATGAAATAATGATGAAATTAGCAAATGTTGACAGATTAAACAATCAAGTAGACAACTGACTGGAAAAATGGGCCAATGGAGGTAGAATTCTGTTTGCAGATACTCAAGTTTGCAGCCCTATGCCACTGAAGGTTGGGTCCAGAGTATAAGCAGAGAGATTTTCAGTGAGAGAAAGGTGACCATGCCTTTTTCACACTAATGAGAGATGAGGAGGAAAGGATGAGCACAGATATAGGTAGGATTGTTTTATCATGGTGATTAGAAATTGAGGGAATTTTGTAATGATTAAAGTAACTACGTGTCCTAGCTTGTCTGGAACAATCTTGGTCAATATTTATTGTCTTGGTATCAAGTTATAAGAGCGTCCCCTTTGACTCTCAACGCTGTCTCAGTCTGGATGAGAAATTATATGGTCACCCAACTTGGAGTGGCTTTTTGTTTTTCCTCAGTAGCACTGGAGGTGGGATGTGGGCACAGATTTCAGGAATGTGAAAAGGTATGAAATAGTGGCTGTGGAGAACAGGAGAGCAAGCTGACCACAGTAAAAGAGGATATAAGGCTGCATTAAAGGCCCAAGGGATTCGGGACTTCGAGTGTTTAGAGGCACCATTGTATATCTGCCACTGTACAATAACCCTCTAAGACCTGCAATAATGTGCCTATTTACAAGTAAGGAAGTTGACTCAGAGAGGTCTTATAGCTTGTTCAAGGACACAGTGATAAGAGGTAGATCTTGGATTCAAAACCAGGTCTTTCTGATTCCGAGATGTGTGTACTTAATCACTACACTTTATTGCCATGGGGCCTCTGGGGGTTTTAGGTAGTTTGAAGTGCTACCTGTCTTTTTGACTACCATGCTGTATTATCTATATTTTCTACATTTGTGATATAGAGTTGTCATTGCTTCAATTATACACATACATCTTTAGATTCCAAATCTGTAAATTACACTTTTGGAAAAGACTTCTTTCATACCATGTGCAAATTTGAAAACAAAGCTAAGAGAATGAAGACCCTTGGGTATAAATGATTGCTTTGTGCTCTCAGCTGGATTATTACAACACATTGGTCTGAGGAAACGTTACTAGTAACATGTCACTAATAATAATTATCACAGGGCAGTTTGCATATGGCTTATGCAAAAAAAGAATTAGAGAAGATTCAAAATCATCTTTACATGTGTACAATGGGAGGAAGGCATGATCCCTATAAGTCTAAACCCCAAGACAAATTTCCTCCTTGCCTTCTCCTAATGCCAGATTTATCAATGACTGGAAAACACTTACCACTTTCACCACTTTCAAATTGCTGGGTATACGCAAGGAGAGAAAGGGGGAATATTGATCTGGATTCTTTGAAGTGTTTAAGGAAAAAAGCTACCTGGAACATCAAAGCTTTATTAGTATTTTGTGTTGCTAAAAATAAATTTTCTATCACCTTTTGGATAGAAGGAGTAGGGCTTTTAGAGTAAACATTTTCATGAGCCTTTGCTTATACGAAGGTAATAGAAGGTTCTGTTCTGAAATGCTGAATTTGTAATAAATCTAACTACTCCAAAAGGCAATGTAAAAGGCTATTTTCTGTGGTCACGGCAGCATTTCTGAAAGACTATCATGGGGTTAACTGTTTTGGTTTCTCTTGGACAGAAAGAATAAAGTTAAAGTGAGGTTTTCTCAGTAAGTAAAGTGAATAAATCCTAGAAATTTAGTGGAGGGTTGAGCAATGACTGATAGATTTTAGGAATAGGATTTCCTACTTCTCTGCATTGCAATTACCTTATGTTTCCATAAACTTTCTGTTTATTCAACAGGTTTTTAATGAACTTGTACTATGTGCCAAGCAATATTGCACTGCATGGAGAGTAGTTATGAGATAGCAGGAATGGGAAAAATGGTGGGGAAACTGGGCAAAGCCACAACCAGGCGAAGGTAAGTTCTACCTGTGGATTCCCAGGACTTGTGAAGGAGTCTGCACTGTGTGACTTCACATATGATAAGGACCCAGATGATAATTATTTGGGCATTGAAAGGAGGCCAAATCTAAGAAGCTAGTAGGCCTCTGTATCATGTCTATAATAACATGAATTTAATTCACAAACTATCAGCTATATTACCTAGAGTGAGAGACAAAAAGATAGCATCAGAAATATTGCTAAGGGAATTGAGCTTAAATTTCACTTATGTGTATTGCATACATGAATGCCATCATTTATCATGAGTGCTTACTGTGGACAACAGGTTGAGACTCACTGGTACCTCTGTTGACCAGGAATACCAGGAAAACTAACATGGAACAACAGTGATATTTCAGTGTAATTTATTGAAAAGCAACATAGATATCCTCTATCTGACACAATCCTAGATTATATTTATCTTTAGCTATAGCCAGATAGAGATGTTTTTATTTTCAAAACAAGGGTACCCCTTTGTAAATAGTTCTTCAATCTACCCTATTTGATCATAGCTATATGATTAATCAAGTAACTATTCTTGAAACACTAAAATTATGTAAGAATAATTTTGGTTAACATGGTACTTTTCCATCCATTATTTTATTTTATTTCTAAAGTTTTCTCCAATAATGAAATTATGTTCACTTTATTCCATATAAATCAATAATTATTGCTTTTCTGTATTTCCTGATTACATTTATCATGTTAAGACGCACTTCCAAATTCAGTTTAGGCTTACATTTAATCATATGTAATGCACTTATTTAGTTTTCTAACCACACAGGCTATCAAATGAACTTTTAAACAAACCTAATACTTATGAAGTTTTTGACCTAAAACATAAGTTATAGGCATCTGGCTAATATTAATGAGATATGTAGAACTTATAAAAACAAAATAAAACCATTTCAACTTTAAGTCATATATAAATGTTTTCTTTTGCTTATGTGTAAAACTTCTCCTTAGTTTCAGCTTTGCCTTACACAACTCCAGTACCTTTTTCTGTTCTGTGTAAGATTCCTAAAATTCATCAGTTAGTATGGTCTGCTATGGCAGTCATGCAAACGGCCTCCTAAAGATGTCCACATTCTAATCACAGAAACTTGTAAATATATTGAGCTACATGGCAAAAGGAATTAAAGTTGTGAATCAGCTGACCTTAAAATAGAGAAATTATTTTGATTTATCCGGGTGGGTCCAATATGATTACAATATGATTATCCAATGTAGTTGAGAATTTAAGAAAGGTAAGGACTCAGATATATTGGAAATGGGATGGAGGCCACTTCTGATGTTATCAAGACCATTTTAGTTGAATGGTGGGGGTAGAAACCAGATGGTAGTGGTTAGAGGTATAGTCAGAATTGAGGAAACAAGTAGAAAACTTGTAAATATATTGTCCTTAAAAGTGGAAGAAGCAGGGGAGAGGCAATGCTACTGGCTTTGAAGATGGAGAAAAGGGACCATGAGCCAAGGAATGTGAATGTCCTCTAAAAGCTGAAAAAGACAGCTTCAGCTATTCTTCAACCTCTCCCAGTTAAAAGCAAAAGTCCCTCCTCAACCCCATGTGTCATACCAATTATTACCCTGTTTTTTGCCTCTCTTTTATAGAAAGATCTACTGGAAGTTTTCTACTTGTTTCTTCAATTCTGACCACACCTCTAACCACTGCCATCTGGTTTCCACCCCCACCATTCAACTAAAGTGCCCTTGATAACATCACAAGTGGCCTCCACCCCATTTCCAATATATCTTAGTCCTTATCTTTCTTAATTCTCAACTACATTAGATAATATTGGTATTGCTGCCCTTCTCAATACTTTCTCCCATAACCCTCATGATACCTCATTCTAAGTTTCTGGTTATTATTCAATGTCCTTTGTGAACTTCTCCTCTTTTATCCATCCCTTATCATAAGTATTCTTCAAGGCTCTGCAGTAAGACCTTTTATGTTCACAATTTACGAACCCTTCCTACATAATCTCTTCTACTCACATGGCATCAATTACTATTGTCATACTAATGGCTTTCGACTATATGTCTCCAGCTAGATTTCTTTCATAGTTTTTAGATCAAAATGCCCACATCTTTTTAAATATTGTGAAAACCTCAAACTCAACACATCCAAAACTAATCTTTTTCAAAATATCTGTCCCAATTTCAGTGTAGTACTCAATACCAGTAAATGGTGAGAATAATCACTAGTTTCCCTGTCCAAAAAACTGGGAGTAATCTTTGACTCTTTCTTCTCCCTCTTCCTCTATATTGAATCAGTTCTACTTTGTAAACATTGCTCAAATTCGTTCACTTCTTATCATTCCCATTGAACTACCCTAATTCAATTCATTATCATTTCTCATCTATATATGAGAACAACTCTCTAGAAAGAAGCTGCAAACACCAGCTAAAAGTATGCCAGGGATATACCTGCCTTGCTTCCCCTTAAGCGTAGCCTGCCTAAAAATAAAGGTGACACAAAGGAAAGCAGAACAGAGAAGTAAAAAGGAAGCAGATGCCTCCTACAGCACATGAACTCCCTGGGTAAGCCATGCCTGAAGCCACATTTCTCCCTGGAAATTTCCAGTTATCTGAGCCACTGCATTTCATTTTTGGTTTTGATTTTTAAAGTTTACTGGATTTCCATAACTTTCAATTTGTAAGTCCTGACTTATAAAATTATTTGACTAGGACATAATCTACCTTTTACCCTCAGTTCCTAGCACAGTGCCTGGACATATACTGAATTTATTGAATGAATGATGTATATAAAACACTTTCCATTCAACTTTACATTCACACCAACAATGTGCTTTAATTCGCTCAAGAATTAAACATATTTCAAACATATATTATGGATCAGGCACTAGCTAGATGCTTGGAATTCAGTCCTGAAGTAAACATACAAAAGTCTTACTCTAATGAAGTTTAGATTTAGTATGTCGAAAAATAAAAAGTAAAGAATTAAGGTGTGCTAATTGGTACAGAATATCTTACTATTTTCCATGAATCTTAGGAAAGCCACTTGGATTTTATACAGCGAAATATTATGCCTGAATCAAAGACATCCTCCAGTGTTTGTCTCTCAGCATAAGATATTTACATGAAAGAATTGAGGACATGGTATCCTCTAAAAATTAGGTCCAAACAAACTCCAGGGCTTAAAATTCCATTAGAAACAAATTATTATTATAGAGTACTAAGGATTCAGGTCACAGAAACTCACTCAGTTCACTGACCCTTTAGCTCACTATTTAAGGAACCATGAAAAAGAAAAAAATGTTACTTAGAATAAGCAATCCTGGAGCTGAATACTGGATTCAAATAAAAGCTGTGTCCTCTTGGGAAAGTTTCCTGAACTTCCTAAACACTGTGTCCTCATTTGTAGAAGGAGGACCACTAATACCTGATTCACTAAACTTGTTCTGTTCACTTAAAACTTAGCCAGTGATCATTAAATTTTGGTTAAACGAATAAATGCTGATACAAATATTAAATGAGATGATATGTTTGAAAGCATTTGTAAGCTGTAATGTGCTATCTAAATGTGAGTTGCTTTTGGTATTGTCATCATTATTATTATTATTCCAGTGAGAGCCAGGGGTGTGGGATAGTCGATAAGAGAGTACTGGAAAGAGAAGGAAGTATGAGAACAAACTTGAAATGAGTCAAAGGAGAGTGGGCAAGCCTGCAAAAAGCAACATTTCTAAGTAGAGTGCGTTTGTTTCACTGTAGAGGGAGTTTGTTTTCACTGTTTCCAGTCTCTGAGTTCCCCTTCTTTGGTGCCCTCATGGTTCTCGCCATAAAAACCCCTAACCCACCAGGCACAGTGGCTTATGCCTGTAATCCCAGCACTTTGGGAGGCCGAGACAGGAGGGTTGCTTGAGCCCAGGCGTTTGAGACCAACCTAGCCAACATAACAAAACCATTTTAAAAATTAGCCGGGTATGGTGTCACATATCTATAGTCCCAGCTACTGGGGAGACTGAGGTGGGAGGATTGTTTGGAACCAGGGAGGTTGAGGTGACAGTGAGCTGTGATGGCACCACTGTGCTCCAGGCTGGGCGATAGAGGGAGACTGTCTCAACACAACTAAATAAGAAAACCCTAACCCCACACCCTGTTTAAAAACCAAAATTACCTCTTCACTCAGCCACACCACACTTTCCTCAACTGATTAAGTGATAATATTATAATGTTGTGGATAATATTATAATGTTGTGGAAATGTTGCTATTTTTGTGCCCTGCCACTTTGGGTTGCATCTTGTTTTCCTTGTGATTGTCACCTCCTCTTTAGTTACTCCTTAAGGCTAAAGTCCCCCATGAGAGTAGTGGTCACAGCTGACATTTTTCTTTTTTGTTTTGCATTTTCCAATTTTCTATAACAAATTGGAATATAACGAAAAGATAAATACTGTTTTAAAATAGATTTTTTAAAAGCTGTTCCAATAAGCAAGGAGTAGCTTCCTTTATCTCCTTTGCTATCGGCTGCCACTTTAGCCTTCTAATGATCTGAATGAGTTTCCCTATAGTGACTATTCTCTATTTCTTGGAAAACTAAATTGAGCACAGTTGAAATCTAGATGTTCTAAACCTCAAATAATTTGCTTGCCCACCTCAGCTTTTGGAAATTTAGAACAGATCCATAATGGTTTTTTGTCTTGTCTTAAGGAATTTTCAAAGTAAAGACTTAAGTTTGGGCAAAAACTCTATTTAAGTCATACTTTGGGATTCAAGGAAGAGGAAATTATCAGGAGAAAAGAAGCCTAAAGGTACATACAGACTTAGTTTCTGCCATCTCGGAACCACTTTCCCAATTAACCTACTTAGCTTTACTATATAGAAATTTTATTATTTTCATTTAAATGGGTAGTTTACTATTAAAATATAATTCATAGTCCAATAAATCTTAGCACAATAAACATCATGCATATAATTAGCTATATGGACTGAATTTTTTGTCATTTTAATTGAAACAAACAACATTATTATACATTATCTGAATTGTATAAATCCCTGATATGGCATAGCTCTTGTTCATAACCTTCAAAAGAGGAAGTAATATTGGTCATGGACATAAGATCTTTAGGATAACTGAGGCCACACTAAGGATGGGGAATGGACAGAGAAATGGGTCAGACTTGGGAAGGAGAACCCTGCGAGCCATTGGCAGTGGAAGCATGCATTAATTCTAATAGTCAGAGACCTACAGGAGGTCAAAACTCAGTTCAGAGCATGTGAGTGGTCATAGCAAACAGGAGAGTCTATGAATCAGAGGTTAAAAACATGGACAGAATTTGGATACAGGTGCTGGGTAAACTCAGCTAGCAGAGTCTGTCTATTTGCCAGCTTCCTGACACCCTGTGGGTGTCTATGTGATTCCTATTGAAAGAGAGAGCAACCGGCGTGATAAGTCTAGGTCTGAAGAAGGGAGTATGTAATCAGAAGTATACAGATGAGAAAAGAGAAAGTAGAAAATTAAAGTTTTGGAAGAGGGGCAGATATACAAGACAAAGTTCTGTTAAATCAAAAAGGACCAAGATAAAAAACTAAAATGTCCAGTGTTTGAATTTGTGGATGGAATAGTCTGAGTATTATTGTGAGTCCCACCGTCCCCATTTCCCTACTGTACATTATTCTTAGACCTAACAGACTATGAGTGTATTTAAGTATTTTAACAAACTTAAGAGAAAGGTAAGAAAACTACCTTTCCTATTTTAAAGAAAACAAATGTCCTACTAACAAACACATATTTTCCTGAAGGCTTTTTAAAAGACTTAACGTTTAGCCACAAACACATCTAGAATAGTTGTATAAGGGGATTGTATTAAACTATCTTCGTCTCAGAAAAATACAACCCCAGGGATTCACCAGTACATAAGTGAGACAGATATACTCTTTGGAACTAAAACGTTGCTATGCTGAAAAGAAGAAGCAATCTTGCCCTGAAATGATCAAGAGGAAACAGAACACTGAGATCCTATTACCTGAAAAGGTCCCAGAAAGCTTGAAGTGCCACCGCTTACAGATTTTTAAGTTTGGTCAAGCACTCCTCAAAGGCAATATGATGCTAAAAATAAAACAATAATCAATTAGGTCTTCTGAAAACTATTACTTTTAAAACACATAAAAAAAAAAACCAATGAAATCTAATTCTTTGTTTTCACACTTAAACAAAATCTACTTGCCTTTTCAGTTTTTTGATCCATTTTTCTCTCAATAAAATGGTGAGGAAGATATTTATAGAAGTAGAAATTGAGGCTTTTTAAAAAATAGAAATAGAATGGTCACATCATATGTCGTCTAATGTGCTACTCTGTGTATCTCAGCAAACTGTGATAATCTCAGAATGGGAGACAACATGTGAAAATGCTAACAAGGGGAAACAGTGACAGGTTTACTCAGGAAGCTGGACTTTCAATTTGAAAATTTGTAAAAGAAGCCAACATGGGTTGATATGAATTTGGAGTTGAAAGCAGCATATTAAAATGGAGAAAACTATTCTGGAACAAGTAATGGGAAGCCTACCAATAGCTTGTTAATCTGACAAGCAACTTAGATTTTGGGGCGGTTTTGGACAAATGCTTACAATTAATTAACTCCTGAAAATCCCTGGAAACCAACTGACAAACTTGCCATTTCAAAGACAAACTCTTGACCTTTGGCACAGTTCTTTTTAATACCAGTGGTGTGGAAGTAACAGGACAAGGGGAGTTCCCACAGCTACTTAGTAAAGTTTGTCTCCTTCTGGGAGTCTGGAGATCAGAGTTTGAACAGCAGTGGGACTTTTGACTAGTCATTTACCCTCTCTGGGTCTTAATTTCTTCCTCAGAGAATGAGAGTGTGATACAAACAGTTAATTGCCCCGGTATTTATTTTGGTAACAAAACCTTCAAATCTTACTTAGGCACAAGAATGCCCAGCTAGAGACTATCTTTCCAGCCTTCCTCATAGCTAAGAGAGGCCATGGGCTAGCAAGAATGATATTGTAATTTTTATTTCATTTCCTTAAAGACAAAGCCACTTGGCTTGGACTCTTCCCTGTCCCACTGGCTGGGAAATGGCCATAACTGGAGCCACCACCTATACCCAGGAATGAGACAGCAGAGCCCCCCAAAAGCACAGGATCTTGACAGACAACGCTGGACAGAGATGCCCATCAGCCCTCCACTACTTAATTCTGGACTTTTACATGAAGAGAAGAAAAAATGCTTCTTTCTAATTCAAACTGCTTTAGTTACGTTAGCTTAGCATGAACCCTACACAGAAGGTCCTACACAAACCACCTCTGAAGTATGTTCCAGTTCTGACTGTTCGTAAATGTAATGGAAGAAACAGAAGTTTTGCCTTAGGACTATAACAAAAAGAATAAACCTTGCTATTCTACCAATGATGATCACAGAAGCCCATGTTAAGGCTTAAGATCAATTTTTAAATGATAGCCTTTTCTTCTTTTTCTCAGCATCTCAGACTTACAGACCCCATCGTTATATCTTTTAATTGCTCTGTTAATCACTTTCAGTATACCTCTACTTCACTATCATGCAGTATGACAATAGATTACCTTCATTATGAAGGCTATCTTCAAATTCCCACAGGCATTTAGTAAAGTTTCATTATCCTCAGACATAATCCTATGAGAAGATTAGATCACTTAAAGTAGTTTTCTGCCTATCAGCGTAAAGCAGCCAGGGAGGGCTTGCAGTTGATGTGAGGTTTGAAACCTGAAATTCTGCAGCTCACATGGGAGAGCCAGAAGGACCTCTGGGAGAATCAACTTAAGTTGACGCAACACTGCTTTTGCTTATGCAAGTCATTTCTCAACATGAACGTAAATAATGCTGTCATCGGCCAAGCACAGTGGCTTACGCTTGCAATCCCAGCACTTTGGGAGGCTGAGTTGGGCAGATTGCTTGAGCCTAGGAGGCCAGCCTGGGCAACATGGTGAAACGCCATCTTTACAAAAACAAGAAATTGGCCAAGTGTAGTGGTGTGCACAGTCCCAGTCTCTCAAGAAGCTAAAGCAGGAGGATTGTTTGAGCCAGGGAGGTCCTGGCTGCAGTAAACCAAGGTCACACCTCTGCACTCCAGCCTGGGTGACAGAGTGAGATCCTGTCTCAAAAATAAAAACCTAACAACAATAACAAAAGTTGTTCTCATCATTTTGTAGAAGCCCAAATGTAAATACTTGAGTTTACAGAAATTTTACAGTCATGCACAAGTTGTTTTTTTATTAATTATTCAACCTTTTATTAGCAATTTTTTCAATTGAAGCTTAATGTAAAGTCTCAATAATCTGAAAAGATTAGGAGTTATTTGACTAAATTGAATTCTTGGTGCAAATTTAAACTTTGATGTCTAAAGGAGAAAAATACATTATGGATGACAGATGGATTCAGAAGCATAGAAAATTTCCCAAGAGAGCATTTTGTACAAGAAAAAGATCTGGACCTCTCAAAGGCCAGCTAAATAACCTCTATGAACATGGGGTAGGGAGAGCTGATATCTACGGGGAGAACTAAAGAGATGCCAAAAAGGAAAGTGGAGGCATCCAACATGTTGTGCCACCTACTAATTCATCTCTCACATTGAATCCAGGGCAATCATTTAAAATCACAAATAATATCATTTCCACTCCCCTGCTTAAAATTCATAAATAGTTTGCCATGGCCCTTAGAAAAAAAGTACAAAATGCTAAGTTCACCTAAAAGTGTGTTATGTGCTCGAACCCTAATTACCTTTCTGAGATCACATCAAACCATTATCCCCATTCCTCTCTCGAGGCTAGGCATGTCCGCCCAAAATGTCATATGTTGAAGCTCTGACTCCTCAGAATGTGACTTATATGGAAATAGAGCTGTGGCAGATGTCATTTGTTAAGATGAGGTCCTTCTAGAGTATAGTGGACCTTCAACAGTGTCGTTATGAAAGGGGGAAACTTGGACCTAGGCTCATACAAGGAGGATGCCATGTGAGAATGCAGGCAGAGATGGGGATGATGTTTCTACAAGTCAAAGGGACCAAGGATTGCCAGCAAATCACCAGAAGCTGGGGGAGAGGCATGAAACATTCTTCCTCATAGCCCTCAGAAGGAATAAACTCAGCTGACACCTTGATCTTGGACCTCTAGCCTTCAAAACTGTGAGGCAATAAGTTTCTGTTGTTTTAAATCACCCAGTTTGCTGTACTTTGTTATAATAGCCCTAGGAAAATAATGCAATGGAATTCTCTCCACTCTTTGTATGGACCTTTGTCCATGATGTTCCCTTTATCTAATAGAGCAACTTCCCTCATCTTTTCCTGGCTAAGACAGCCTTGAGTGTTGCTTTAAACAACATTTTCTCTAGAGGGAGACCTTCTTTAACTTCCCATACTAGATAAGACCTATCTTCTCTCCACACTACATTTACCCCAACTTTTACAGGACCTCGCACTTCTTCAAAACCCTGGTTTCTTCTGAACTATTTCATTATTGACTTAATGTCTATCTCCTGCATTTGACTGTAAACCTAGGCTGGGACTGTGTCTGGCTTATTCATGTCTATGTTCTCTGTGCCTAGATCAGCAGCTGGCACATAATTTGTGCTCAAGAAACATTCATTGACTGGCTTCCTTCATTTTAACTTGGATGCCTCTGTTTCCAAATATTGTTTCAAAGATCTCACATCCTTAGTAATAATTCCCACCAAAATATTTCTACCCTCATGTATATATTCATGTGCCTGAAGGCAGCCTCATATTTCTATAATTCATTATTGTCATACCTAACATTTTATTCCATTCCACCACACATCTGTATAAGCAATAATATTTGTAAATGTACTAGTCTCCAGGAATATTTTTGATTTGAGTTCTATATTACTGAAAAGAATCTTAATTATTTGGCAAGCTGACATCCTCATAAGATTCTGTCTGCCCAGCAAGACATATGAGAGAAATGTGAGATAGAACACTAAAGGAATGAAGCACTTTTTATAAAAACAAACATTTGTTTAACCTGTGTTTCCTGATATGAAAACTTCTGATGAGGTACTGAAGTGAGGGGTTTGGTGAAAACTATCTAGAATCTATAGAATAGTAAAAGTTAATCTCAAGACATCAATATCTGTATCTATCCATATGCCTGCCTATCTATGTATATTTGTAAAAAGACAAAAAGAACAAATGGTTTGGGATAGGTTATTTGTACCTGTCTGGTTAATTTTAACTTAGTCTGATTTTTTATTCTTGAGGAATTGCACCAATTTTTTAAAAGAGTCTTTTTAAACAGACAGACTCAGAAACATTTCTATCAAGAAGCTTTTGGTGAGTGTGTTCACTGAGTAGAAACATTTTGATTTATCCTAGAGAAAAAAATCTGAATAAATGTAAATGTGACAAATATTTCCCTAAGAGGATAATAGCTGGATATACTACATTACTTATTATGTTTTCAGACAGGTTCTGCTGGTCACAGAAGAACAAAGGATGGTAAGTTCATTTTGATTTCCATCATACAGTCGCATACAATATGGTAAAGTCTACTACTCTTGGGTACGAGAAGACCACAAGGTGACTAAATTTGCCCTAGTCTTCATTTAGTAAATATTTCGTAGGCATTTATTCCATGTCAGCTATACAACAGCAGCAAATGCTGCTGCAAATGCTATTAATGCAAGTTGAGTAAAAGTAACAGTAACAGCAAGAATCACTGATTTTTATCACTGGTTCATTATGTGCCAGGCACTACACTAAATGCTTTAAATACATCATCTCCTTTCATCCTCACCATAGCCTTGTGACAAAAGTACTATGATTGTCTTTATTTTATGGGGAATGTAAATCGCAGAGAGGTCTGAGATTTTTTATAAAATTGACCTTGTAATTTTTACAAGGTTGTAGAGCTAGGATTTCAATACAGCTCTGTTTTACTCCATTGCCTAAGTTCTCATCCAATACTACTTCAATTGTACTGCTTCACAATATAGCATGGGTCAGTTACTAAAATTCTTTCCCCAAATCCATAAAATTCAAGTTGGGATTTTGACCTAAGAAAGATAATGTAAAAGTGGGTTTGAGAAAGGGGATTTAATTCCACAGTAATACAGAAATAGCATTAAGTAATCTTTCTTAGAATGAGTTTATGGACCATTTCACATAAGCTCTCCAAGTTCAAAAGTCAGGATTATAGTAATTTTGGCTTGACTCAAGTGACTAAAAAAAAACAGAATTGAAAGAAAGGGCCTTCAGAACTTCAAGTTCTGTGTGTGTGTATACAAGTGTGTGTGTGTGCATGCAAAATCAAAATAGTATAAAAAAGAGAGCTGGAGCTGTAAGTCAATAAATAAATCCATTCTGGTTTTTAGTCACTAAAACCAAAAAAAAAAAAAAAAAAATTGAGTCCGCACACATTTCTTGGTAAGGGAGAATCCAAAGCTTTCCTGAGTTCTCTAAAAAGATTTTGACCCAAAATTACGAGCTAAAAGTGGGGAAAAAACATTTTTCAAGAATCCAAAGAGAAGATAGTATACAAATGTAACTATTAGTTGAACTCAGAATTATGGAAATGATTGTAGAACGACTGTGGAGAATAATTGGCTGCTGAGCCTGTGCATCCCTGACATGTGTCATTTTGGTATTTTATCTGTCAGGTCTCTTCCCCACCATTGATCTTTCCTTCTGTGAATTTAATACTCCTGGCATCTCTCTGCCTCCCTCACTCATTTAGTTCCAGATACCTAGAAAGACTTAACCTGATCAGTGAATTTGGGAGAGTAACTGAATGGAAGCTTCCAGGAAACAGGCTGCCCTCTGCAGCTTGGGAAGAAATTACACTTGGAGCGGGAAATTCCTGCCCTATTCTAGTGCAAATGAAGCTGAATAGATGCCCTTCAAATTCTAGATACAGCATCAGGGGGCCAACTTATCCAGAGACATAGTCAAATTATCTATTTATTAGTAATTAAGGTCATTTTTGAGGCCTCTATATACTGATCCTTTTCTTTCTGTTCTTCACTTATTCTGAAACTGAATGTGGAAGCAGTGTTATTTATTTATTTATCAGATTATTTATCTGATAAATAATCAGATTAATAATAAATAATTTATTTAAAAATTTTAAATAAAAAAATTTATTGATTATTTATCAGACCTTTTCAAAGGATCCAAAACTATACATAAATACATAACAATACTTGGCAAATAGAATGCAAAAGCAAGTGTTTCTCCTTGGCATATTCCTGAAGTAAACAACTAGAAGTGAATAGAGGGGACTTACAAAAGCCCAGAGAGGTGACACCAAGAGTTTCTAGCCCTAATTCTGCACCCAATGCAAACATTTGATAGAAGAGAATTCGAATTAACATTGAGGCAATAAGGGGGGACAATTCTGACTAACAGAAGAAAGTCTTCTAGGTATTGTTCAGATATTTTATCTTCTAGCCATCCCGTCTTTTATCTTTCATTTTCTTTTCTACCCATGATAACTGAAGCAGGAATTGTACAGGGCATGTGTTTTGCTCACGTCTTATTTCAGAGAGCATAATGGACCGGGGCTCCAGCTTGGAAATCTGTACCAGAGTTTGCTGCAAGGCTACTCCTCTCACAGGCTGCTCCAGCCAGTGACTGAGTATAGCAGTGATACTAAGGCAGATTCCATTCCAGAGAGATACTGAGCTTTTCTTTGGGCAACTTTGTATTGAGGATTTCCTGGTGGCTTTGCCAAAACTGTGTGGCACTCCATGCAACATTCACTCCACGCAACATTCACTCGTGCTCTCTCTCTCTTTCACTCTGGGTTAGATGTGCATAATGGTCAGGTGGTTCTCCTATTTTCTTCACACAAGCATGTTCCCCTAATAGAGTTTATATGTCTAATCTTATCCTGGTATCTGCTTCTTGGAGGACCCTGAGGGAAAGTTTTACAGATAGCACAAGTAGAATTCATTTGTATTGGAAAAGAGCCAGACCGACCAGCATTTATACAACTTTATAAAATAATAAAAGAACAGTAGCAAAAGCTTTAGAAGATAGTTAATACAGCTTTATAGCCAATGCAGGGTGGGCCTATACTTTAAAGGAAAGATTTTGTGTAATGGCAGAAAGAAATAATAGCACTTGGATTTGTCAGACTGTTACTGACTCGGTGTAGCAAGCATGGGTATGGGAGAAGGGTTAGCATGGGGTTTAGTTGAGAATGAATTGTAGGTGCAGACCCAAAACAAAGAAAAAACACAGAGACTTTCCTAGTCACACCGACCATGAGTTTTATCAGCACCACTTAAAGAAGTGATTGGTGATTAGCACTAGAAATGCATGATTTAGCTTTATTCAGTGGGTTTCCAAGTGTGTAGAACAAGAAATAACACCTCTTACAGATTGGTGCCTCAACAAGATATATTCTTGTTTATATGTGGTACTTTTCCAAAATAAATCTGAGCCTTGCCAATCCCCTCCATTACATCATACCTCAGAGACAAGTGGAAGTGCAGAATTTTGCACCTGCTCTGTGGTGCATTGGTAAGCAGACTCTAGAGCTGTGCTGTCCAATACCATAGCCACTAGCTACATGTAGCTATTTAAATTTAAATTATAGGCCAGGTGCGGTGGCTGAGGTCTGTAATTCCAGCACTTCAGGAGGCTGATGTGGGCAGATCACCTGGGGCCAAGAGTTTGAGACCATCCTGGCCAACATGGCGAAACCCCATCTCTACTAAAAGTACAAAAATTAGCCAGGTGTGGTGGTCGGCGGCTGTAATCCCACCTACTCAGGAGGCTAAAACAGGAGAATCGCTTGAATCTGGGAGGCAGAGACTGCAGTGAACTGAGATCACTGAGATCACGCCACTATACTACAGCCTGGGCAACAGAGTGAGACTCTGTCTCAAAAAA
>NW_016803348.1:512329-522526 GCF_001698545.2 Rhinopithecus bieti
AAAAAAAAAAAAGAAAAAAAAAAGAAAGAAAGAAAGAAAGAAAAGAAAAGAAATTTAAATTATTAAAATTTGAGCAAAATTTAAAATTCAGTTCCTCACTGCACTGTCCACATTTTAAATGCTAAACAGTCATATATGACTAGTGGTTTCTGCATTAAACAGCACAAATATAGAATATTTTCATCATCAAAAAATATATATATTTTTTGTGACAGTCTCGCTCTGTCACCCAGGCTGGAGTGCAGTGGCGTGATCTCAGCTCACTGCAGCTGCAACTTCTGCCTCCCGGGTTCAAGCGATTCTTCAGCCTCAGCCTCCTGAGTAGCTGGGATTACAGGTGCATGCCACCACACCGGGCTAATTTTTGTATTTTTAGTAGAGACGAGGTTCCACCATGTTGGTCAGGCTGGTCTCGAACTTCTGACCTTGTGATCCGCCCTCCTTGACCTCCCAAAGTGCTGGGATTACAGGTGTGAACCACTGCGTCTGGCCCCCCCCAAAAATTATTTTAAACAGTCCTGTTCTGGAGGAAGTCTTTTGGGGCAGAATAGTAATCTGACTTCTTTTGTTTTTTTTTGTTTTTTTTTGGTTTTTTTGTTTTTTTTTTTTGAGACGGACTCTCGCTCTGTCTCCCGGGCTGGAGTGCAGTGGCCGGATCTCAGCTCACTGCAAGCTCCGACTCCCGGGTTTACGCCATTCTCCTGCCTCAGGCTCCCGAGTAGCTGGGACTACAGGCGCCCACCACCTCGCCCGGCTAGTTTTTTGTATTTTTTAGTAGAGACGGGGTTTCACAGTGTTAGCCAGGATGGTCACGATCTCCTGACCTCGTGATCCGCCCGTCTCGGCCTCCCAAAGTGCTGGGATTACAGGCTTGAGCCACCGCGCCTGGCCGTAATCTGACTTCTTAAAGTGATTCTGGCACCTCTGGTGTGAGGAGAGAGTATAGGGTCACTGTTACAGCACAGCTCCTTCTCACATCTACTAAAGACGCATAAAGACTGTGCCACAGTTTTTAGAAGCCACTGAGGAAGTCTCAGTTTCTTCTGGGATAATGATGAGTAACCAATAAATTTCATTGAAATCTTTAGTTTATTTAATTCTTTTCCCATGCATTGCTTAATGAGATTAAGATTTAGGACAATGGAAACTCCAGGCAATGGGCTGGCAAAGGGATGAACCAACCCTATTTGGAAAACCACATGGACATGGGAATCAGCATAATGTTTATTCTGTCTTAGAAGAACCACCGCTTGAAAGACTCCTGTAGCTAGAGGAAGAAACTGAGCTTCAAGTGAGGAGTGAAAAGGAGGCCTAGCCTACTCTTTAGAGACACCCTGGTCTGAGTTTAGGTGTGCAAATGGTGTTGAGCTTACAACAGAAAATTAGCATCTCAGTAGAAGGGACTCTTTCTGCCAGAATTGTTGATTCTGCTGGGGAAAAAAATGCAGTCACTGACAAACCCAACTAAGAAACTCCAAGGCTTTCCTGCCAATATCTAGGTGATCAGGGAGAGCAGTGGGTGAGATGACTGAGAGAGCACGCCACATAGAAGAGATGCTGGACAGAACAGAGAGCCACAGAACTGCACTTAGAATATCTAAGACCATGTTTCTATGGGTCTTATATTGGTACTTTCGTCATACTCCCATGACTTCGATGATTCCATGTACTTCAAATCAGTTTGATTCCATGGTTCCTGTTGCATTTCTTGGCCTTTACTAAGTTCATTCCTGATTTGGCTTAGGTTTATTTCCTGCTGCATTTTTTCCCTTTAAAACAGGGCATCTCTGCCCACTAATGCCTCGGCTGTGATTGTCTTTCTCCTACTCACACTCTTCTCCATATTCTCAGCTCCAAGCTGATTACTTTCTTTTTTCTGCCAAGTCAGACTTGCTCACACTGGTACCAATAAGTTCTGCCTCTCAATCCAGAATTATGGATGGGACAGGATACATTTTCCAAGAATGATCAATATATACAGTTTACCTTCCAGAGGATTGATTAATAATTCTTTGCTTCCTCAGCTTCATTTGTTATTTTAATCTTTCATTAAATTAACCATGCATTGATTCATTCAATCATTCAGTAAACATTTACTGAGGGTACATGATGCATCCAGACACTGGTTTAGCCCTGGAGATACAGCAGAGAACAAGACAGACAAATGTCCTGAATATAGCTGCTTATGTTGTAGTGGGGAAAGATAGATCATACACAAAGAGAAAAGTAAATTGAATTCTTTCCAACAGTAGCAATTGTTATTTGAAAATAAGGTGGAGTAATGAGATACATAATACTGCGGGAAGTGATCAATTTAAATACATTGATCAATGATGTTCTCTTAGAGTAGATGAAAATTGAGCAGGAACATGAATGTTGAAAAAAAGTCCATCATGTAAAAGTCTAGAAGACCTTCCCATGCTGAGAAAACAGCAAATGTACAGGCCCAAAGATGTGAGTGAACTTAGCATGTTCAAGAGAAAAGGACCAGTATGGCTGGAACAGAATGAGGAGAGATTGAAAGGAGAAAAAAAAATGGAGAGTTAGGATCATGAGTTTCTACCAGAGAGTTTGAATTTGATTCTAATTGTAAAGGAAGATCACTGAAGGGTTTGGAATAGAGTAGCAATGTTCTTTAACTTCAGTGTTATAAAGAGTTCTCTAGGCAATATATAGAATTTATATCAGTCAACGTCCCAGCAAGAAAAAGAGCCACACTCAAAAAGCGCTTAACTAAAGAGAGATCAATGAAGGGATGACATGTGGAGGCATGAGTAGGATTAAGGAACCCAACAAGGGTTAGTGAAGTACCCAGAGCAACAGAGAAGAGCTTTTACCCCAAAGCCTGACAAATGGAAGAAAAAGGAGTATGTAAGCCTTGGGAGAGCTGAAACAAGAGAAGACTATCCTTCAAGAGCTGTTATCTATGGAGACATACAACCACTGCCAGACTCTGGAAGGGAAGATGGGGCAAAAGAAATACCCCTTTCCCTTCTTTTACCCTCCTACCTTCTACTGGGATTCAACTTTCTGGACCTTCAACCTTCTATTGGAACTCTCAACCATCAAGGCAAGAGAGTCAGGCAAGTGAACCCAGATAACTCCTTTCATAATGGTCAGCTACCAAATGGTCAAAATAGGGCAAAAAAGGATAGGGAATGAATACGGAAGGTGAGAAAGGAAGCAAAGAGAACAGATTAAATCAGATTAAAACAGAACGGAGTAAATCTGTGAGATTTAGAGGAGCAAGAGTAAATCTGTGAGAACCAATTTAGAACACAGCATGATAATAAGCGCTGTGAAAAATAAACTTACAGTATAATATAAAAAAGATTTTCCAGGCTGGCCTCTCTGTCTCATGCCTGTAATCCCACACCGGAAGGCCAAGGCAGGTGGATCACGAGGTCAGGAGATAGAGACCATCCTGGCCAACATGGTGAAACTCCGTCTCTACTAAAATACGAAAAAAAAAAAAAAAAAAAAAAATTGCTGGGCCTGGTGGCACCACCTGTAGTCCCAGCTACTCGGGAGGTTGAAGCAGGAGAATCACTTGAACCCAGGAGGCAGAGGCTGCAGTGAGCCAAGAGCATGCCACTGCACTCCAGCCTGGCGACAGAGCAGGACTCCATCAAAAAAAAAAAAAAAAAAAGAAAAGATTTTTCAATATTAGCTATCATTTTCTTAAAATTCAGGGGTGAAAAGAAGTTTATAAATACTGTGTTTACCTACTATGTTAAGGTGACCTCATTCCACTTAAAGAAGATAGTGCTTATGAAAAATAACCTCAGTCTCTTTTGAGATGAATAAAGGAAGAACCAGTTATGTAAAAATCATAAAATTAAAAAAAAAACAAAACGCAGGTCATGTGGCAAAAATCCACTTTATCTTCTGAGTTTGTTCCCCCACGGTATTTGTGCTGGCCTCCCTAGCTCTTAAATAAATACTCTCCCAGGTAGAAATATGAATGATAAATGATTGTGGGCAGACATTTAAAGTATGTTTCCACGAGAAGCAAACATTAACTTCAAGAAGAATGTTCTCATAACCATAGTGCCTGAAGCCCAGTTTTTCTCCCACTTTTATAACATCTTATTGTTTTCTCCACTCTTTACCTTCTGGGACAGTGAACCATGGAAAACTAACAATATAACAAGAAGATTTTATTAAAATAGAAGAAAAGTTAGGAATTCCTTTAGCATTGTAATAATCAGACTGTATGATTGGGACAATCTTAGCAATGTTAGGTAAGGCTGAAAAAGGGGAAAGGGAATCCTTTAGCACAACAATGATTAGGAATCTTGTTAATGAAGGAGCCCATCTTAGAAGTAGAAAGATTTGTTTACCTTTTCTTTGTTTCCTTTTATTATCCCCTTCACCTATGCACAAGGTTTGAGCTCTTTCCACCCTACTATCCGAAAGGTAAGATTGAAACAAATGCTGGGGTGCTAGGTAGTGGGGGGGGAAAGCAAGGCAATGGGGACAGATTGAAAATTAAGAGACAAAATAGATATCTGTTTCTGTCCATGAGAGAGTAAGGCAGTCTGAATTATCCTCCAAACCACTATAAAACTGAAAAAAATACAAGAAACAACTATTTTCAGATATTGGATAACAGGTAGTAAAATCAAAATGTTCCTCAATAATTGGGGAAGGGGAGGAAGGAACTAGATGAACCTTACCCATGTCCAAGTGATGAGGGAAGGAAGAACCTAAAGAGTGTCCAGCAATCTCACTGTGTTGAACAGACACAGTTAAAGTTCAGGAAGATCAGAGTTGCTAGAATTTTTAAGGCAATGTGTCTGACAGTACAAAACTACATAGAGAAAGAACTTGAGAAATCTGTGTAAGGGTCACCTTGAGTTTTGGCTAAGGAGGTATCTGCCCATTTATAAGGTAAAATCCTAGGAGGACAGACAAGAATAATTTCTGCAGAAAAAGCAATTACCATGAAACTGAAAGATCAACAGTTTCTGGAGCTAAGACTGGGCCAAGAACAGTTTGAAATCCTTCCAGCCAGAATGGAGAGATTTCTCTGAATACACAAGGTATTCAGTAGACGGTAGAAGCCTCAGACCTTGAAAGTGGGAAAAATTATCTTGAGAATAAAATATACTCTATACCCATCTAAGATAAAAGACCTTAAAAGCAAGCTTTGTGATGATCAAACTAACCGACAAGTGACTTAACTGTCTTCAAGCAAAATTCAAAAATTATTAAATTAACACAAAAACATCCACCACTCAACAACATAAAATTCAGAAGCCTAGGAAACAGTTAAAATTTTTTTTAGATATACAGAGAAGCAGAAAAATATGACAAATGGCCAGAAGAAGAACCAGTTAATCAAAAACATACCCCAAAATAATAGAGATTTAATTAGGAGATTGAAAGCTTAAGATGATATACATTTCCTCCACATATTCAAGGATGCACAGGGGAGGAAAATGAACATAATAATAAAAGAAATGAAAGGCATACAATAAAACAAATTCAATATCTAAAAATGAAAATTATAATCATGAAAATGAAAAAGTGACTAGAAGCAAGTAACATTAGTTTAAACACTGTAGAAAGAAAAATCAGTGAACTTGGGGCCAAAGACATCTAAATTAAGCACAAATATAAAAAAACTTAAACATTGACAGAAACTCAATGGCCTGTAGAATAACTGTGAATAGTTTAACACAGACATAACAGGAGTCTGCAGGAAGCAGTGAGGGGGCAGAAAATTATTTGAAGAATAAATGGGGTCAGATATATTCTAAATTTTCTGAGCTCTTTCAACAAACAGATCCAAGAAATTTAATGGCAAACAAGGTAAATATAAAAAAAGTCACATGAAGATGTAGTATGATCAAATTATAGCACACAAGCATTAAAGGGAATAATTTTAAAGCAATTAGAGGAAAAAAGATTTTACATACACACACACACACACACACACACACACACACACACAAAAGAATAAAGCAGAATGTCCATAGACTTCCTGTCAGAAACTATGCAAGCTAGAGGACATATGCTATTGACATCGAGTCTGTATCCAATGAAAATATTCTTGAGGAATAAAAAAGAAAAATAAGAATTTTATCAGGAAAGTAAAAAGTAGAGATAATCCATTAAATAAATTATTCCTGAAAGTAAAAAAGAACCATAAAATTATTAAGCATTATTAATATTAAATATGTGTAAATATTAAAGCAGGAAAAATGAAAACAGAGAAAGCAAATAGTAAAATGATAGATTTAAACTCAGCCATGTCGTATTATATGTCAATAGTCTAAATAGTTTAATTAAAAGGCAGAGATCATCAGACTGGATTATAACAATGAGAAGTGACAGTGTGCTAGCAGCCCTCGCTCTTAGCGCCTCCTCAGCCTCGGGTCCACTCTAGCAGCGCTTGAGGAGCCTTTCAGTCCACCATGGCATGGTGGGAGCCCCTCTCTGGGCTGGCCAAGGCCAGAGCTGCCTCCCTCTGCTTGCAGGGAGGTGTGGAGGGAGAGGCTTAGGAGAGAAACGCCAGCACGGGCTCTGCGGGCCCCACACACCTAGTGGCCAGCTGGCACCACCAGCCTAGGGCAGTGAGGGGCTTAGCATCCAGGCCAGCAGCTGCGGAGGGTGTGCTGGGTCGCCCAGCAGTGCCGTGGGGCCGCCCTGGCAGCTGTGCTCAAGTTCTTGGGGCCAGGACCCTCAGCTGCTCCCCCCACAGGGCAGGCTCAGGACGCTGGCAGCCTGCTGTTTTCGGAAATCCCGGCGGAGGGGTGGCGGGGGGTGGGGTGTGGGCTCCTGGATGAGGGCACCGCCCCCCCGCTCTGACGCTCAGTCCCATCACCCAACTGCCCAGGGACTGAGGAGTCGCGGGTGCACTGAGCAGGACTGGGCAGGGCCAGCTCGCCCCTGAGCCCCTTGGTGCCGCAGGATCCAAGCCAGCTGGGCCCTGAACCCCCCCCCCCTAGTGGGCGACTCTGGAGAAGGCCTTTACGCTCTAGCGATCGGGATTGGAAATACCACCAATCGCAGCACACTGTGTCTAGCTCAGGGTTTGTAAATACACTAAATTCAGCAACTCTGTGTCTAGCCTCAGGGTTGTAAATACAGACCAATTGGTACTCTGTATTGCTGAGCTACCCTAGTGGGAGCTTGAGAAACTTTTCTGCGCGCGTTCGCACTCTGTGTCTAAGCTCCAAGGATTGTAATGCACCAATCAGCACTCTGTAAAATGGACCAATCAGCAGGATGCCTGTGGGGTCAGATAAGGGAATAAAAGCAGGCTGCCCAAAGCCAGCAGTGGCAACCCACTAGAGTCCCCTTCCACACTGTGGAAGCTTTGTTCTTTCGCTCTTTGCAATAAATCTTGCTGCTGCTCACTCTTTGGGTCCACGCCGCCTTTATGAGCTGTAACACTCACCACGAAGGTCTGCAGCTTCACTTCTGAAGCCAGCCAGACCACCAACCCACCGGGAAGAAGGAACAACTCCAGAGGCGCCGCCTTTAAGAGCTGTAACACTCACCACAAAGGTCTGCAGCTTCACTCCTGTCAGTAAGACCACAAACCCACCAGAAGGAAGAAGCTCCAGACAAATCTGGACGTCTGAAGGAACAAACTCCGGACACACCATCTTTAAGGACTGTAACACTCACCACAAGGGTCGCAGCTTCATTCTTGAGGTCAGAGAGACCAAGAACCCACCAATTCCGGATACAACAAGACCCAGCTAAAACTCAACTGTATATTGTTTACAAGAAACCTGCTTTCAAGATAAAGACTCAGATAGGTTAAAACTCAAAAGATAGAAGAATGACAAAGCAGGAAGATATTTATCATAGGAAAGCTGGAGTGGCTATATTAACAGCAAACAAAGTAAACATTATAAAAAGGAATATTTTCAGATTGAAGTTGGACATTTCATAATTATAAAGAGGTCAATTCACAAAAATGATATAATAAAGCTAAAACCTAGAGTTTCAAAATTTTAAAAAAAGCACTTGACACACTGAAGCAAGACAAATCCAAAATTGTAGCTGGAGACAATACTCTCAATACTCAAATAATTTAACAGAAAATCAATTAGGATATGGAATACTTGAGCAACACAATATCAACCAATCAGAGCTAAGTGATCTTCACAGATCCCTCCACATAATAGCATCAAGAAATGCATTTTTTCAAGTACATATAGAATTTACATCAAAATAGGCCAAATGCCATGCCATTAAAAACTAACTTCAACAAATTTAAAAGAATCAAAATCATACCACATATATTACCTTATCACAATCAAATTAAATTAGAAATCGACAGTAGAAAAACTTCTACAGGCCAGGCATAGTGGCTCATGCCTGTAATCCCAGCACTTCAGGAGGCCGAGGTGGGCAGATCAGGAGGTCAGGAGATCGAGACCATCCTGGCTAACACAGTGAAACCCCGTCTCTACTAAAAATACAAAAAAAAAAAAAATTAACCAGGCATGGTGGTGGGTGCCTGTAGTCCCAGGCACTCGGGAGGCTGAGGTAGGAGAATGGCATGAACCCAGGAGGCGGAGCTTGCAGTGAGCTGAGATTGGGCCACTGCACTCCAGCCTGGGAGACAGTGCTAGGCTCCGTCTCAAAAAAAAAAAAAAAAAAGAAAGAAAGAAAGAAAAACGTCTACAAAATCTCCAAATATTTGGAAGTTAAACTTTTAAGTTTGGTCAAAGAAGAAATCACAAAAAGATTAGAAAATATTTTAAATGAATTGAAGATTAAAAGCATAACATACTGAAACCTGTGGGAAGCAGTTAAAGCAGTGCTTATAGAGGAATATACTGCTTTAAATGTTTATATCAGGAAGATTTTAGATAAAGGACCTAACCATTACCTTTTAACAAGCTGATAAAAATAAGAACAAATTAAAACCAAAGCAAGTAGAAGAAAGAAAATAATAAAGAATGGAAATCAAGAAATTAGGAAATTACAAAACTAATATAGAAAATTTTAAGAACCCAAAGGTAATTGTTGGAAAACAAAAATTAATGAAACTGATAAACTTCTGGCTAGATTTATCAAGAAAAAAAAGAGACCAGGCACAGTGACTCACAACTGTAATCTTAACACTTTGGGAGGCTGACGTGGGAAGATTGCTTGAGCCCAAGAGTTCCAGACAGACGGGCAGCATGACAAAACCCTGTCTCTACAAAAAATACAAAAATTAGCTGGGCATGGTGGTGTATGCCTATATTCCCAGCTACTCAGAAGACTGAAGCAGGAGATTCACTTGAGCCTGGGGGTTTGGAGCTTCAGTGAGCCATGATTGTATCACTGCACTCCAGCCTGGGCAACAGCACAAGATCTTAAAGAGAAACAAAGAAAGAAAGAAGGAAAGAAAGAGAGAGGGAAAGAAAGAGTGAGAGCGAGAGAGAGAGAGTAAGAGAGAAAGAGAGGAAGAAAGGAAGAGAGAAATAAATGACCAATACCAAGAATTAAATAGAATACATTACTATACATTCTCCAGATATTAAAAAGATAGAAAATATTGCAAAAAAAAAATAAAAAAAAAAAGACAGCTTAGATGAAAGGGGCAAATTTCTTAAAATTCATGAACTACCAAAAGTAACTGTGAAGCAATTTTTAAAAACTCAATAGCCCTAAATCTATTAAAGAAATTGAGTACATCATTCACAATCTTCCCACAAAGAAAACTCTAAGACCAATGGCATTACTAGTAAATTTTTTTAATCATTTACAGAAAAAAATAATACCACTCTCACACGTATTTTTTCAGAAAGGAGAAGGGTAAAGATGAACTTCCAACTCACCATAATAACCCAGAATAACCCTAATACCAAAACCAGACTAACACATTCCCAAAAAAGGAAAATACATGCCAATGTCCCTCAGAACTCAGAAACTTACAAGCAGAAATCTTTAACAACCAAAATGTGGAAATACACAATGACAATAAGACATCAGGACCAAGTAGGGTTTATTCCAAGAAAGCAAGGTTGATTTAACATTAAAAATCGGCCGGGCGCGGTGGCTCAAGCCTGTAATCCCAGCACTTTGGGAGGCCGAGACTGGCGGATCACGAGGTCAGGAGATCGAGACCCTCCTGGCTAACCCGGTGAAACCCCGTCTCTACTAAAAAATACAAAAAACTAGCCGGGCGAGGTGGCGGCGCCTGTAGTCCCAGCTACTCGGGAGGCTGAGGCAGGAGAATGG
>NW_016803348.1:522629-628633 GCF_001698545.2 Rhinopithecus bieti
AAAAAAAAAAAAAAAAAAAAAAAAAAAAAAAAAAAAAAAAAAAAAAACATTAAAAATCATTTGATGTAATCCATATTAACAGAATTTAAAAAAAAAAATATAATCATTTCAATAGATACAGAGAAGTCACTGATAAATTTTAATATTCTTGTTTTTTTAACTTTCAGCAAACTAGGAATAGAAGGGAACATTTTTCAGCATGAAAATATCTGTGAAAAAGCAACAGCTTAAATTATACTTAATGATAAATGACCAAATGCTTTGCCACTAAGATCAGGAGGAAGGTGACAATGAATGTCCACTGCTACTTCTACTGAAACTTGTAAACTTGTATGGAAGTTTTAACCAGTGCAAAAGGCAGGGAGAAAAAAAGGCTTACAATTCAAAGAAAGGTAAAACTCTTTTTTAGGGCAACATAATCATGTCAATTTTCTAGATTCCTTAGAAATCTTTTTTTTTTTTTAAGCTAACATGGAACTAATATTCTAGTTTAGCAAGGTTAATACACAGAAATCAATTGCATTTCTATATACTAGCAACAGCAATTGGAAATTGTAATTTAAGAACAATTCCACTTATAGTAGAACCAGAAACATGAAAAACTGAGGAATAAATTTAACAAATATGTGCAAGACCTGTTTAACGAAAACAGAAAAACATTACTAAAAGAAATTAAAGAAGACCAAAAGAAACCGAGACATATACCATGCTTGTAAATTAGAAAACTCAACAGTATTTAGATAACACGTAATTCTGCCCAAATTAATCTAGAATGTTGTAATTGTTCTGTCCTCTTAAAAGTCACCAGAGTGACCTTTCTAAATTGCAAATTTGATCATGCAATCCATCTACAAAAAACTTGTTTATGGTTCCCCAGAGCTTATAGGATAAAGTCTAAACTCCTGAGAGCAGCATACAAAGCCCTACATGATCTGAGATCTGAGCCACACTGCTGCTTGTTTTGTTTGTTTGTTTGTTTGTTTGTTTTGTTTTGTTTTGTTTTGTTTTTGAGACAGAGTCTGGCTCTGTCACCCAGGCTGGAGTGCAATGGTGCAATCTCTGCTTACTGCAAGCTCCGCCTCCCAGTTTCAAGCTACTCTTCTGCCTCAGCCTCCTGAGTAGCTGAGACTACAGGCACCTGCCACCACGCCTGGCTATGGACTGCTGCTTTCTACAATGCTCTCTGACTGAAATGTCCACCTTTATCCCCCTGGTGAACTCCATTTTATCCAAGATTCAACTTTGACTCTGCTCCATGAAGACATTTCTAATGTACCAAAGATTTCATCACTGGCTTAAAAGAGGCAGTGATGATCCATGTTACCTGTTTTCATCCAATATTGTCATAATTCATTTGATTTTGAATATCTCCCCAAGAAAGACTGTGGTGGGCTTGTTTTTAGCTCTACATTAAGGGCAATGACTGTGTTTCATTCATTCATTTTGGTTTCTCCAGGGTTAGCACCACAGAGTGGGCACTCAAATATTTTTTGAATGAATCATTGTCTGATTGACTGACTGGATGAAAGAGAACTGGAGTCCTCCAAAAATGAAACACTCAAACAGAATGAATTTTACAGAAGAATAGGATACCTTCTCTAAAGTTAGTTAAGATAAATATGAAAAAGAACTTTTCATAACAGGAAGAATTATTAAACATTTTTATTCTGGCTCCCTTTTCATTCTGGCATTGCTTCTAATCTAAAGCATCTCTGAGGAAATTATGTGTGACCACAGGCCCCACAAACTATTTCTAGTTTCCCATAATAAGTCCAAAAGAGAATTTGTAAGTCATATGTCATCTATGGCCTCACCCTAACTCCGTCTTCAAATTTCCCTCCCTCTTTTACTCTCTCTTTCCTACTAGACAAATGAAAATATTTATAACAGTTGAATAAAGAACCCAATGCCAGAAACTCTGCCCAGCCAAGGGAAATCTGCCTGCTTCTTCTCCATCATTCACATGAAGTATTAATAGCATACCTACCTCCCCACCCTCAATAATTAGTTCTGCCCTTTCTAGAAATTGATTCTCCGGCATTTTCCTTGACCTGCAAGTTTGGGTGAGTGCATGTTCCTTTGCTAACATTTCGGAGATTCCTGATAACACACTGGCCTAACTCTTCCACATAGAAAAGTTTGGGAACCCCACAAAAACTAGCTTCCTTGTGGTATCTGGAGACAAATACATTTGTGCTACATTATTTTAAACATTTAATCATTTTAAAATACCTTTTTGAAACCAAGTCTAATCTATAGAGAGCTATGCAAAAGATATGACAAAGCTAAAATGAAGGCAGGAAAACACTTGGGAGAATTCCCAAAGTTCTTGTTTTAATTCAGGCAGAGGAGGCTGGCAAAAGTGAACATCAGGCAGAGCTTGCCTCCTGGAAGAGTTTGTTTTCTCCTTTCCTGTCCCGATGCCCTCTCCTCATGCTGCCATCTCTCTCCCCACCCTCTCAGCCAGCTCCCAGGAAATGATCTACTATTTCTTCACATTAAAACACTACTTAAATGAGTAATGAGAATGGATGAATTTCCTTTCCTGAGGATTTGCCTTTCATCAGAGGACAAAGGTTTTTCCAACTCCACTTTGTCAAATTACACCCCCCCAAAAAAAATTTTTCTGGAGTAAGCAAACCAGGTGGGAGAGGGAGTTATTACTTATTACTTCCTTTATGGAAGAATTGGAGAACGCAAAGCTGATGGGGAAACATTCCCAGCCAACATGAAAATATTCAGAGCCATTTCAGCAGAGGCTAAGGAGCCATCTTCGATGTTCTACTGGAGATTCAGCACTGGCCTTGTTAACTTAAACTCACACATTGAGAGAGAAACTAGCACATTAAGGAACAGAGGCAGTATAGGTCCTGACTTCCCTTCCCCTTACTGTCAACTAACGCGCCAAGATCTTTTCTGTCGCACTCTCAAAGAGCTGCTTTCTACCCCTTCTCCTTGAATGTGAGATATGTTACTCCTTCCTTCTTAAGTGTGTTCACATTCCTTTGCTCCTGCTTTAAATTTTCCCCTTTGTCTTTTCACCTCAGCTTGACAATAACATAGATCTTTGTCAAGGATGCTTAAATTCTATTGTTGTCTCCTAAATTATTACCTCTCCATTCAACTTAATGTCAACAACCAACTCCTGAAGGAAGAAAAATTTGAGTGCATTAACTACATTCAATAAATCTTACAGTGCCACAAAGAAAACCACAGTAAGAACAACCTAATTTCCAGGACCTAAGTCTTTACAAATCATTTTGACAGCTGCCACTGCCAAGTTTACTATTTAGTGTTGACCATGGGCAACTTTTTCTTGAATAACCCAGGAGTGAACTGCGGGGAAGAAATGGCCTGGCAGAATATTAGGCCTACTGAAAGCTTGTTAGCCCACCCTTCCTGCAGTACCCCTGACTAACATCACTAAAATCATAAGTAAAGAGAAACAAGGCAGAATGCATTTTTAATCACAACACAATTTTAATCACAATCATTGATTGATTGTTCAATAATTCCTTTCTTTGATGAAGGGAGGAATACTATAGTTAGGAAAAGGGAAAAACTATAAAGAATACTGAAATACTTTAAACTGACAGGAAGTTAATAAGACCTTTTAAAGTCTCAATGCCGCATTTTAATTTGTGAAGCAAAGACTGAGCTTTGGCAGAGTAATAAGTGTCGGAAAAGTGGCTGACCACGTGAATCCACACTGTCCACTATGCACCTAAGCTGTAACACAGCTGGGACTCTGATAACAGATGAGTAAAGCAGATGTTACAGGAATTCATTTGCTTATCGGCCAGAGGACTATCTTGAGAAAGAATGCTCTGTTGCCAGGAAAGTGAGAATCAATGACACAAACTTGATTTAAAGAAAATGGTTCTTTCCCAGGGAAGTATCTGGGAAAAAAAAGAAAAGAAAAGAAAGAAAACGTTTCAATGTCAGAAAGAAAAGCAGTATCAAGAAACTCACACAGCCTATCCTCAGACAACCCCTGACCTAGTTCTCGGGGCCTGATGTCTAATTCCCGGAGTTACCTGTACTAAACTAAGTCACCATGAGACCCAGTCATGTTAACAGGGGCTAAGACCCCAAAATAACTAGAAAACATCTGTTCTCAAGGTCTCTTTTTGCTCCATTCTAATCTCCCCACAAAAGGCAGTGTCTCTAAAATGCATTCCCAAAGGCATCTGAAACTTCTTGGCCCATTTTCTCTCCCCTTCCAGATTGCTTCCACCAGCAACTCTCTTCCCTTTCCAGTGTGAATTCAGCCATCCTGTCTAGATTATCCATGTTTCATTATTCACTCATTTATTCCATTGACTCAGCAAAGTACAGGCTATAGTCTAGTCCAGAGCTTTCCAACTGGCACATAGGGTGACCAACTTGTCCTGGTTTACCTAGGATTTCCCTAGTTTTAGCAATGACGATTCCACATCTCAGAGAAGCCTTCAGTTCTGGGTAAACCCTACTGCTATACCGTGGCTGGGTCAAGATACTGATACCTTCAGCTCTGGGGATGGCTGAAGAACAGAACTTGTGACAGTTGAAGTTCCTGGATCATTTCTAGCCATAGAGGGGCATGGCCATTTACCCAAATTGCCTATACAAATACCATTGTTTTCTATCTGTCATGATGTGAAAAAGTTCATGAAGCATTGGTCTAGACAATTTCCTTTTCATTTAGTTTAGGTAGCATAGTTAGTTAGAGAGGATGGATAGAAAATGTTGCAAAGTAACGTCTTTTCTTTTTCCTAAGTCCACCTAGTAAGAGACTGTAGATTAAAAAGGAAACTGAGATGCACAGCGCAAAGTTGCTCCTTTTTTCTTGAGCTGGGGTTTCAGTACAGTGCCGTGCCATCACTATCTGACTTTGTGAGGGGTCAGGAGAGAGCAGTGCTCATTCAGCACCTGGAACCACCAGAGGCAGCACTGTTTTCCATAGCAAACACTATAGTATTACAGGCTGCAACACCTTGAAAAGAAGTGGGAAGCCAGACCAGAGCTTCAGGGTGCATCAAGGACTCTTAGTATAACAGGTCACAAGGGTGACAACAATTATAAGATCATTTCATGAGTGCCTAGTATGTGGCAAGTCTTTATACTAACAACTTGACAAAATTATCTCATTTGACACTTTCCCAAGCTCTGTTTTATAGATGAGGAAACTAAGACTCAGTGAGATTAAAAAACTCACAAACGTCACCCAGTGGATAAAGGAAAGAGCCAAAATTCAAACACAAGTCACCCCCTGGAGTTTCTACCAACACAAATGGCAGTCATATACCTATCTTAATTGTCAGAAGATGAGAAAACTCTTTCGTATGTCACAACTGGATTCAGGCATGAAGAGTTCCATTAAAAATAATCACAGGGTGCTGGGTGTGGTGGCTCACACCTGTAATCCCAACACTTTGGGAGGCCAGCGTGTGTGGATCACAAGGTCAGGAGATAAAGATCATCCTGGCCAACATGGTGAAACCCCACCTCTACTAAAAATACAAAAATTAGCCAGGCAAGGTGGCATGCACTTGTAGTCCCAGCTACTCAGGAGGCTGAGGCAGGAGAATTGCTTGAACCTGGGAGGTGAAGGTTGCAGTGAGCTGAGATCATGCCATTGCACTCCAGCCTGGGCAACAGAGCAAGACTCAGTCTCAAAAAAAAAAAAAAAAAAAAAAAAAAAAAAGTAAAAGAAAAGAAAGAACCACAGGAGACAGTGAAAGGAGTTACAAGTTACAAGTTCCACAATCTCAGGTAAATGCCAAGAGCTAGAGAAATTCTGTGTGACTTTTACTTATTATAACTCTGTCCTTGCCACCAAACTGGTGTGGTGAGGAAAACATAGAATACTGGCAAAAGAGGCAAGTTCAAGTAGTGGATTTTGTAGGCAACTCATAATATCCCTTCCTACTTTACAAATTCCAAAAATTCCATTACTGATCCTTAAACCCTTTAGATTAAACTTGGATGGACTTGATTCTCCCTGGCAGAGCTCATACAGGGTGGTCTTTGATTATGTATGCATCTCCATGAGGGATGCAGGATATGTCCTGGAGGGTCAAGAGGAAATAAAACGGAGAGAATGATCACCCTAGAGGGACGCACAAGTTGCCAAGATAATCTTGGTGATTAGCTTATTGTTTGTTTTGTCTGTGTGTTTTGGGTTGGTTTGCTGTTTCCCAAGTCTAGCCTTATAATTAAATATGAGTTTGGGCATGAATTTGTGACTCTCTGAGCATATTTTCCCCAGATATTAAGAAAATGTTATCCAATAGAGTGTCCTGTTTTGTGTTGTTTCTTAGTTATCTCAGGGTAAAAGTGGCATCAAAGAGATGAAATTTAAATAGTCGATCTAGCTGAAATTTTTTTTTACATATCCAAGTTTGTGGGAAGAAGAGAATACTATTTTTTGAAGTTGCAACTGCCCTGGAAAATTAAATCCACTGCATTAAGTAGGATATTGTCTTGGCTACTTTATCAAAGACCAAAACAACACTGGCCTAAATGAGATAGAAAACTTATTTTTATTTTGTATAAACATTCAAATTGATAAAAGGCAGGAAACTCTGCTCAACCAAGTTGCCTAGGAAACTTCCGTTTCTTTTATCTTATTGCTCCAGCACTTGGTAAGATCCTCTGTGGGGGCAAGCTGATCCACCACCAAGTCCAAGATCCAGACAGCCAGGAAGGAGTAACTGGGATGAAGGAAGCAGGTGCTCAATCCTTGGTAGACCTAGTCCTAGGTGTGACACAAGAGTCATATCTGCATGCCCCATTGGCCAAAGCTTAATCATATGGCCATGCTTAGATGCAAGGAAAGTTAGGAAGCGTACCCTCCAACAAGATGGTCATTGGTACAGCCAGAACTCTTTAACTATGGAGTAAAGGGACAATGACCTTTTAGAAACAATTATAGCTCTAGAGTCAGTCTATCTGTAGGTAGAAGCGTAAGACTAGCAGTGATAAATTTATATATTAAAAATAAAAGAGAGCAGCAATGGCTATAGTAGAAAAACACCAGCCAAGAAATCAGAAACCCAGGTGTAGGTTGCTTTGGTATTAACAAGTAATGTGGTCCTGGGCCACTTATTTTACTTCTCCTATACCTTGATTTCTTCAACTGTGAAACTTTGACTGAAAGATCTATAAAAAGTAATCTAAAAGGAGTAGTCTATGGCTCTAACCTTTCTAAGTAACATTAACACGTTAATACTTAAATAATATTCCAAATTTTTACAGACTAAACTATAGAAATTATTTAAGAATAGGCTATACTGTACTTCTGGCCCATTTGCTACATTCTTAATATTTTATGATGATGTCTCAATAGATCAACCTTAGTCTTGTACATCTTTTTTCATGTCATTAGGCCCAAGCTATAGCAGTGGGTGTTATGATTTCTCTACTGGTTCCTTCATCTTTCATAGCATTTCCTGCACTAAGATTCCCCTCTGGACACCATGGTCTAGGACTGACTTTTGGATATTCTGCATTAATGTTTTGTGCCATTTTAACCATTTGCATGTGTACAATTAGTGACGTTAAGTACATTCACATTGTTATGCAAACATCACTACCATCCATCTCCAGAACTTTTCATTATCCCACACTGAAACTCTAAACTCATTAAATGATAACTCCCACACCCCTTTCCCCCTACTCCCTGACAAGTACCACTCTACTTTCTGTCTTTATGAATTTGACTACTCTAGTTACTTCATATAACTGGAATCATAGAGTACAGTCATATGCCACATAATGACATTTCAGTCAATGACTAATAGATGACTAATAGTGTATACTACAGTGGTCCCATAAGATCATAATACCATATTTCTATTGTATCTTTTCTATGTTTAGATATGTGCAAATAGACAAATAATTACCATTGTGTTACAATTCCTTACTGTATTCAGTGGTAACAAGCTGTGCAGGTTTGTAGCCTAGAGGCAATAGGCTATACCATATAGTCTAGGTGTATAGTAGGCTATACCATCTAGGTTTGTGTAAGTACACGTGATGAAATTTGCATAATGCTGCATTTTGCAAAATGTATCCCCCGTTGTCAACACATGACTGTATTTGTTCTTTTGTGAATGACTTATTGTACTTAGCATAATAGATTCAAGGTTCATCTATGTTGTAGCATGTGTCAGATTTTTCTTCCCTTTTTAAATTTTTTATTTTAACTTTACTTATTTTATTTTTCATTGTAACAAAGAACCCACAGCATAAAATTTACATTTTAACCATGTTTAAGCATACTGTTCAATAGTGTTAAGTAAATTCACATTGTTGTGAAATGTATCTCCAGAATTATTCATCTTGTAGAACTAAAACTCTATTCTCATTAAATGATAATTTCCCTTTCCCTTCTCCCCACAAGCCCTGGTAAAGACAAATCTATTTTTTGTTTTTATAAATTTGACTACTTTATTTTATATTTATTTATTTATTTTTTGAGACCGAGTCTCACTCTATTGCCCAGGCTGGAGTGCAATGGCGCAATCTCAGCTCACTACAACTTCCACCTCCTGGGTTCAAGTGATTCTCCTGCCTCAGCCTCCCAAGTAGCTGGGGTTACAGGTGCACACCACCACACCTGGCTATTTTTTTTGTATTTTTAGTAGAGATAGGGTTTCACCATGTTGGCCAGGCTGAAATTTGATTACTTTAGATATCTCATATAAATGGAGTCATATAATACTGGCCTTTTTGTAACTGACTAATTTCAGTTAGCATAATGTTTTCAAGATTAATCCATGTTATAGCATGTGACAGGATTTCCTTCCTTTTTGAGGCTGAATAAGATTCCATTATATGAACATACCACATTTTTCACCATTCTTCCATTGACGAATAATTGGTTTGCTTCCACCTCTTGGATGTTGAGAATAGTGCTATGGTGAATATGGGTGTGCAAATATATCTTTGAGACTTCACTTTGAATTCTTTTAGATATATATCCAGAAGTGAGATTGCTGGATCACATGGTAGTTCGTGATGTCAATTTTCAGCTCAATAAAATTTTAACTGCTTCACAAAAATCTTCTACGCTCAGCTGATTGACAATGTTTTTATCAAGCTTTAATGTCAGAATTCTACAATCTAAGCCAGAATGGCTAAACATTCATACAGATACTCTTAACATTAATAAAATATGATAATTGATTCTATAATAAAATATAACATTTATAGAAAGTATCATGAATGTCCAAAATGATGAAATATTATATCAACAGGAAGACCAAGGCCTGTAGTCCAATTAAGCAGGACCAAGAATCTGGACAAAAAAGAATGACAAATGCAGGAGATCATTGCATCCAGAAAATCATGAATTATATGGAAGAAGCTCTTTATTATAGGGATTAAACAGTATGCAATTGTCATTGCAGGTAAAGGCTTTAATGGAAGGCTTTTGCCTCTGCATCTGTTGATGGACCTGACTGCACTGTTGTAGGTCAGCAGGACTGGAATCTGAAAGAAAGACTGAAAGCAGGGATGATCAAGGACAGCTAGGAAGCACACAGATCAATGGAAACACTCATCTGTCTCTCATTGCATCTAACTTCAATGACCCTGGTTACCTGCAGAAAAAGCTGGTAGCCTTTGCCAGAGCTGTACTTATGCATCTGGGCAAGAACTGGAAGAAGTGAAGGAAGAGATTGAGCAGGGGCAGAAGAGCTGTGGGCCAACTGTCACTCAGTGTCAATGGTAAGTGAAAAATTACCTTTGACGTCTTCTACTACACCTTGTATCCAATTCCACAGGAAATCCTTTTAGAGATACCTGCAAAGTATATTCAAAATCTGAATGCTTCCCAGCACCTCCATGCTACCACCCTAGTCAAAACCACCATTCATTATCTCTCACCTAGATTTTGCAATAGTCTCCTTAATGATCTTTCTACTTCTTCCATGACCCCATACTCTCTTGTCAAAACATCAAATGACTATGCTAAAACATAAAGTAGATTTTGCTTTTCTTCTGCTCAAAACTCGTCTCTCTGTTGGGGAAAACCATAGTACTCAAAACGGACTCCAAGTCCTGGCCCTGTTCATTTCTCTGACTTCACTTCCTTGCATTTATGCAGATACCCAACATGTATCTGAATTTCTCTCCCCTTCACTACCTGCACTGTAACAACCTGGGCCTCCATGCTTCTCCTGAGTCTTTGCCCGTGCAGTTTCTTCTGGCTGAACTCTTCTTCCCATGTTCATTCACATGTGTCCCTCTCTCCTTTTCTTCAGATCTCCACTCAATAATAGCTTCTCACTGAGGTCATCCAGTCCACTCTACTTAAAATAGCAAACAACTAAGTTTCCCACCACCTGACAATCCTTATCACCTCTCTCTGCTTTATTTTTCTTCATATCAATATATGATATCCTTTGTATTTTAATTATTTATTATATTTCTCCCCTCTATAGAATAAGCTCAAGGAGGACATGAATTTGATGGATGGAGTGAAGGTCTGTTTTGTTCACTACTATGTTCTTAGCATACGTAGCAATAAATGTATGTTGAATAAATAAATCGGTGAATGAATACTGATATTATTTCATGTATTGCTATCTTCCTACAAATTCCCGGAATACTTATCTTACCTTTAAATGACTCCATATACCAGAATTGGCTACAGAAGGCTCTGGGTGAAAACTTAATGACATTGAACTTTATAAGATGACAAATAACTGCCTAAGGTTTCTATTGATTTTTGTCTTAACTGTGGGATGAGGGATATTACATTTTCTGAGCAAAAGAAGGTCTTGAAAGGAAATCGAGAATTAGAAAATAAGTTGTTTCTTGGTTAAAACAATCTTTCTAGTTATCTCTGCTTTTAATCTTTTTCATGTGGTACTTTACCTCCCCTTAAAACTATTCTTGGATCAGGCATCCTCTCCCTTGTGAATGTAATCACCTCAAACATCAATGAGAACCCAGAAGAAGAAAAATATGCATATTTTACTTAGAAAATTTCCAGAATTATCTTATGACCAAACAGTAATTAGATTGTCCTGGTTTTAATCCTGTTTCTCAGGATAGAAAATACGGAATTGCATCATTAGGCAATTTGCCATGTACAGCATCCAGCATAGTTTGATACCCATTTACAGGTTTCATGGATTTTTTTCTCTGTAGTGATCACTAAGGCTATTTATTATGTTTTATATTTAATAATGTGTTGTAACTATGGCAAATAAAAGAAATAGAGTCCTTTCTTGCTGGGAGATTACAATATTACATGAAACAGAAACTAATAACAAAAAATAATATATTGTTAAGTGTCCAATACGTTTACTTGGTGTGCCTTTTTTTTTTTTTTTTTTTTTTTTTTTTGAGACAGAGTCTTGCTCTACTCGCCGCCTGCAGTGGCATGTTCTCGGCTCACTGCAAGCTCCGCCTCACAGGTTCATGCCATTCTCCTGCTTCAGCCTCCAAGTAGCTGGGACCACAGGCGCCTGCCACCACGCCCAGCTAATTTTTTTTTTTTTCTATATTTTTTTTAGTAGAGACAGGGTTTCACCGTGTTAGCCAGGATGGTCTCGATCTCCTGACCTCGTGATCTGCCCACCTAGGCCTCCCAAAGTGTTCTGATTACAGGCATGAGCTACCGTGCCTGGCCAACAAAATGAATTTTAAAGCAATTTTAGTTCAAAGGATCAAATTTAGCCCAGTTCTTTTAAGGGAAGAAATTCATTTTGTCTACTAACTAGGATGTAGTGTCAATAAATACAAGTAATGTGTGAAGTGATTTTAAAATGCTAAGATTAAATGTTTAGTCCTGTGATGGTTACAAATGAAATTCAATGACTTGACAGGTGCGGTGACTCACACCTGTAATCCCAACACTTTGGGAGGCCGAGGCCGGTGGATCACTTGAGGTCAGCACTTTGAGACCAGACTGGCCAGCATAGTGAAACCTCATCTCTCTTCTACTACAAATACAAAAATTAGATGGACATGGTGGCACACACCTGTAGTCCCAGCTACTGGGGAGGCTGAGGCAGGAGAACAATTGAGGCTGGGAGGCAGAGGTTGCAGTGAGCCGAGATCGCGCCACTACATTACAGTCTGGGCGACAGAGCAAGACTCCATCTCCAACAAACAAAGAAAAAAAAGAAATGCAGTGACTCGATGGCCTATATATTACTGGTTAGAGATCAACTGTTCTTTTTTTTTTTTTAATTTATTTATTTATTTATTTATTTATTTTTGATACGGAGTCTTGCTCTGTCGCCCGGGCTGGAGTGCAGTGGCCGGATCTCAGCTCACTGCAAGCTCCGCCTCCCGGGTTCACGCCATTCTCCTGCCTCAGCCTCCCGAGTAGCTGGGACTACAGGCGCCCGCCAGGTCGCCCGGCTAGTTTTTTGTATTTTAGTAGAGACGGGGTTTCACCATGTTAGCCAGGATGGTCTTGATCTCCTGACCTCGTGATCCACCCGTCTCGGCCTCCCAAAGTGCTGGGATTACAGGCTTGAGCCACCGCGCCCGGCCTCAACTGTTCTTTAAATTTAATTTGCATGTGTAGGTGCAAGTTCTATTGATAAAACTGCTTATTTTAAAAGAATTATATGGTAGCACATTCTCATTAATTATCTAATTTGGTCACAGTGTGTCCAGAATTAGTTCCTTCCGGTGGGTTCTTGGTCTATCTGACTTCAAGAATGAAGCCACAGACCCCTGAGGTGAGTGTTACAGTTCTTAAAGATGGTGTGTCCAGAGTTTGTTCCTTCAGATGTTCAGGTGGGTCCGGAGTTTCTTCTGGTGGGTTTGTGGTCTCGCTTGACTTCAGGAGTGAAGCCGCAGACCTTCGCAGTAAGTGTTACAGTTCTTAAAGGTGGCTCATCCAGAATTGTTTGTTCCTCCAGGTGAGTTCGTGACCACTGTTGACTTCAGGAGTGAAGCCGCAGACCTTCACAGTGTTACAGCTCATAAAGGTAGTGTAGACCCAGAGTGAGCAGCATCAAGATTTATTGTGAAGAGCAAAAGAACAAACCTTCCACAGTGTGAAAGGGGACCCCAGCAGGTTGCTGCTGCTGGCTAGGATGGCCATCTTTTATTCCCTTATTTGGCCCCACCCATGTTCTGCTGATTGGTCTGTTTTTACAGAGTGCTGATTGGTACATTTACAAACCTTTAGCTAGACAGAAAAGTTCTCCAAGTCCCCACCAACCCAGAAGCCCAGCTGGCTTCACCTTTCAATATCAGGGCTCAAAATTAATTTAATCCCAATTAACACTGCGATTTTTTAAGTTTATTCAATCTTTTAGATAAACTATTTCAAACTTAGGAGTCTTAAAAGAGTTTGTAAAGATAGCTTCAGATTACTCATTCATCGCTTGTTTATGCCAGCATTTACTTGAAACAATATTTATTGCCAAGTCTTTTCTCTACCTATGCAACAACATATTTTTATTAACAACCCCTGTCACTTAACAGATACAATAAATATCAAATTTTAATATAATTGGAAGGAAAACAAAGTTAAGAATCTAGGATTACCAAAAACAGTGGTTTGTCCCAAAATCAAGTATACGTTTTGTTTTTGATTAACTATACTATTTCTTGTCCTCATAGATATTCTCATTATTCACTGTAATGAAATGTTACCATTCACAGAGTTAGTTTTCATAGAGCTAGACACCTAACCCTCCAAGGATAGTCAGGAGTGGTGGAGAACAGTACAACTTTGGAATCAAACGCTCTCCCTAATTCCATTGGGAATTTTAAAAGGCATTAAAATCTTCTAAACCTTCATTTTCTCATCTCCAAAATGAACTTCATAATGACTTACACCCAAAGGATTTTAGGGCAAAATTCTCCAAAGAATGTGGCATACGGTAGACATTCACTAAATGTTGGTTTCTCTTGTGTAGTTAGTTTCTTTTAAGATTTATGATTTTAAGATTTGGGGTTTTTCTAAAATTTGACATATATACTTTTCTTTTTTCTTTTTTCTTTTTTTTTTGAGATGGAGTCTCGTTCTGTCACCCAGGCTGGAGTGCAGTGGCCAGATCTCGGCTCACTGCAAGCTTTGCCTCCCGCATTCATGCCTTTCTCCTGCCTCAGCCTCCCGAGTAGCTGGGACTACAGACACCCGCCACCTCGCCCGGGTAGTTTTTTGTATTTTTTAGTAGAGACAGGGTTTCACCGTGTTAGGCAGGATGGTCTCGATCTCCTGACCTCGTGATCCGCCCCTCTCGGCCTCCCAAAGTGCTGGGATTACAGGCTTGAGCCACCGCGCCCGGCCGACATATATACTTTTCCATCAATTTTATGATTGTATCTTGATTCCAGACAGAGAGGATCTACAGTGAGTAAAGTGAAGCACCTGGGATGCAAGATTTAAGGAGGTGTGCATTCTCAGGGTCACATGATTTGAGAAAGGTCCTAAAATTTGGTTAGAGGAGAGTTTCCTGGAGTGTTTCACAAACTGTCTTCTCCTCCTTTTTCCCAGGCAGTTCATGGTTTCCAGCCCCTGTGGTGATGCTCCAATCATTTCTAATATCACCAGGCATATGTCCTGGTTCCTCAAAGTTTGATGTGCAGACCAGTAGCAGAAACATCACCTGGGCACTTGTTAGAAATGCAGAATCATAAGGCTGGGCATGGTGGCTCATATGTGTAATCCCTGCAGTGTGGGTGGCCAGATCACTTGAGCCCCAGAGTTTGAGACCAGCCTGGGCATCATGGCAAAACTCCGTCTCCACAAAAAATACAAGTAGCAGCCACTTGTGGTGGCATGTGCCTGTAGTCCCAGCTGGTCGGGAGGCTGAGGTGGGAAGATCACCTGAGCCTGAGGAGATCAAGGCTGCAGTGAGCCGTGATAGTGCTAACAAGCCCCATCTCAAAATGAAATATTTTTAGGTGGTATTTCCTGTTTGGGCTCAGGAAATACCACCTCAAAATATTTCTCTTTGGCATATTGATTATTTCGAGCAGGTTATTCTGAGAAACTGCAGATATAAAAATAGCTCTGAAGAGGCCCTTTGTAAAATCAATTTACATCTTTGAAATACCTCTTTTTAGTAAAGATATCTGTATCAGAAAGAGAGCTTCTCTTCTATCACCCGAGAGACTTTTATTTCCATCTTTTTTATACCATATATTACCTCCCCTCACCCTCCTATAGCTTGTCTTTACCACTGCCAAAAGTTCCAAGCCCTTATTCCTTTCTATGGCTCAAGATGCTATGGAAGCTTCAATCATCTGACCCTTCTTCAAGTCTCACATTTTTATGGGTCTCCTGTATCAATGTATGTAATTATATATGGTTTTTCTCCTGTAAATCTTTTTTATGTCAATTTAATTAATAGACTAGCAAGAACTCGGGAGGGTAAAGAGCAGCCTTTTTTTTCTTCTCTACAAAGCCTTTAAAAAAAATGTTTTAGCCTCATCTCAGCTATGTTACCAAAAGTTAAACAGAAAGACCTTGGGTTTACTTTGGGCCTAGAATGTTAAAAGGAAAATGGTGCCCTAAGCTCACTATAGAACAGGGGAAATAATGACTGAGAGTTTTTCTGAGATGTGCAAGATTTTCCTCCAAGACCAACCTTGAAAGACTAGGGTTTTATTTTCTTTAAGAGGAGTGATTGTCCCTTTTACCTTATTACTATAATTCCAGGGCTAGAATGGTGAGGGGTGGAGAGAGGGATGTAAAGAGGCTGTTCCTTGTCACCATAGCCCTCAGGGAGGAGATCACAGATCCAGGAATATTAACGACATTACCCAGAGAAAACAACATTTCAGAGCATCTACTCAAAGTTTCAGAGCCATTTCTGCACATTCCAACTGCTAGCTACTCCTCAGGTATTAATCTGGATAAACAAAATTCTGTAGATTTGAATAACGGATTCTTGAATCTTTATAAAACAGGTTTTTAAAAAGTGGAAAACAGTCAAAAGACTAATTCTATACAAATAAAATCTGGTTTCAGAAAAAGACGCTTACTCATACAAGGTAAATAGCTCCTTCAAGGTTAAATGGTTCCCTAAATTGAACTAACTTTTCAAAATCTCACATGTCTCTCCTGTCCTTGAAACTGCTTTGCCTCAAGGGAGTATTTGATTCCTTAGGAGTGCTCCACATTTTGATTCTTGATTCGATATGAACTTAAGTTAAATATTTAAACTTGACATAAATATTTAAGTTCAACTCTCAAATATTGTATGTACGCAAAAGTAAAGTGTTCAAGCTATTAAAAGTAATTAATCTTGGGTAGTTGTAAAGATTACAGAAATTTTGAATTTTCTTTTTTGTATACTTCTATGCATTCCAAATTCTCTGTAAGTAGTATATGTTATTTTCATATAAACAAGTATATAGTTATTTTATATACAAGTAGTTTCTCTGGCCAAGCCTACAGCCATCATCAGATTTTGTTGCTTCCCATGACCCAGAAAGTTAAACAATATTAATTGGTTTTTACTGTGTTTTAGATATAATCCTAGGAACTAGGATGAAATAAACAAACAAACAAAAATAACGTAGCTCCTGTTCTTAAAGAACTTACGGTCTAGGAGAGACAGATATTCATTAAAACATTACTGTTCAACCTGTGCTATTAGTGAGGTACCATGACCTGCTATGGAAATTCAGGGACAATGCCTATGTCAGTTTGGGTAACTTAAGGAAGTCCTGAGGAACAAATTTGAGCAGAAAAGCAAGGAGCGAACATTCCAGACAAAAAGAAGAAGGAGCATGAAAGACACCTTCACTGTCTAATTTTTCCCCCAGCCAGCCTGATTTTAAAGCACATTATCCTCATTAACTGGTTAGTCCATGTCAAATCTCTGAGAGTTATTTCTGTTAACAGTAAATTTGGTTGATTAGATTTTGATGTTAATGAGAACCTTGTGCTAATTTGATGGCTTACCAAAAGAATGTGCACAGAGAAGCTAGGGTAAAGAACCCTAGAATACTTTAATCCTAGCCCATAAGGGCATTCCAAGACAGGTAGTTTTAGGAATTTATTCAACAGCTAATTATAGCAATTTATTCTCCACAGATCCTGAGAGCAAGATTTTTGGGGGCATCCTAAGGAAGGTAATTTGTTTTCTGCAGCCTCTCCGTTCCCAAACACACACAACACACCTAGCCATACCTTCTCCCATTACCAACATCACCCAACATACACATACAACATTTAACTTCATAGGAAGCAATAGAAGGGAAATTAACTAGTCAACATCAAACAACTTTCCAAACAACTCAAAATTGTGCCCCATTATCTATCGGTAGAGTAACTTTGGTTATCCCTTTCTTTATTCATTTATTCAGCAAACACCTACTAGGTACTAGGGATGCAAATCTGACTGAGACATGGTGTTTGCTCTCAAGAAGGTGCAAATCAAAGAGCATGTGGCACAGTATAAGTGCAATGACAGATGGACAGAGTGGTCAGAGAGTGTTAGGAGCACAGATAAAGTGCATTAAGTCATCCCAGAAGGGCATTATCCTGAAAAGTGGTCTGGTTCTCTTGGAAACTGCAAAGAACTACAAATAGCTCAGTATGGCTGGAGCAAAGGGTGAATGTGAAGGGGTATCAGAAAATAAATCTGAAATTATAGGAAGAAATGGGGTCATGAAAGGCTGTATGTACTAAATGAAAGAGTTTGAACTTTATCCTTGAAAGCTGTGGGGAGCTATTGAAGGACTTTAAACAAGAAAATGGCATGATTTAAAAGATCAATATCACAGCAGTGTGAAGTACAGATTGGAATGGGCCCATACTAGGAGGAGGAGACATAGTTAAGGGGCGATTGCAGGAATCTAGAGCCTTTAATGAGTTCAAATTAGGGTGGTTGCTGTGAAAACAAGGAGGAGGGGAAGAATTTAAAAGATAGTAAGTAACAAGATCTTCACAACTAAGTGTTACCAAGGATAACTCCTCCAGCTTCCAGCTCTGAGATATTTAGTGTATGGGGAGAAAAATCACCAGGAATGTACTAATCTCAGAGCAGTTTTTAGTTGGAGTAAGGTGGAAGGAATGTTCATACAAGATAGTGAAGATGTAAGGTAGCTTGTTGGTGATAGCCTATGAGTTTTCAAGGGCACAAGGGGAAGTTCTGAAAGATCAGATGAGCTGCTTGATGGATCAGGTTGAAAGAGATGCAGAGCAATTTGGAAATTAGCATTCAAATAAAGCCAGGTTATCTGGAAGTCTTGAACAGGGACATAGGCTTGATGTGGTCAACCTCTAATGCTTGCAGTATGTGATATAGTCTTGTTAATCTAACGTACTTGACCATGAAATTTTTTTTTACTTCATAAGGTATTCCTAGAACATCAAAAGGAGTTCACAAAATATGATTAGCTCTTTGATTAAAGTAGGTAATACTGGGGCTCAGAACACAATACCCCGAAGTACAACACCTCGGCATGCTGAGTATTTTGAACTGAAGGACCTTAGTAGCAACGTCTTTCTGACCTTCTCCCACCCTCTTGTCTCTTGCCCCTTTTTTTCCCCCTGAAGTGATTCACAGAAACCAGAATTCCTCTCCCCTAATGCAGGTCATAGAAAGTAGAACTCCTCTTCCCCAAGGCAGGCCGTAAAACCTAGAAAGGTCACTGTCTGACCTTCTCCCTTCTCCTTACTAACCCTTATGTGGCAAGTGCCCAGTCCTAAACACAGAGGAAAGGAATGCCCCACACAGTGGCCACGAAGAATCTGATCAGACAGTCCCTCCTGGGTTCCCCACTCGGTCTCTTACCATTAGACCATACCCTTTTGTCCAATCACATTTTTACACGGCTGTTCATTCTTCATTGAGCCAAAGTATAAAAACACAGTTTTCCCTGGGTCTTTGGGTCTTCACGTATGAAGGCTTCCATGTCATATAAAACTTGGATTAAATTGGCTATGCTTTTCTCTTGTTGTTTTTTTACAAAAGTGTTCCTTGTGATGCATGAAGAAACATATTCCACTTTTCTGCCCCTACAGTAGGCAAAAAATGGTCTTTAGGATAAATTATTTGCTTCAGAAAATTATCAAAAAACTTGTATTTGTGTCATTTTGTGTCTGGAATTGGTGGGTTCCTGGTCTCACTGACTTCAGGAGTGAAGCTGCAGACCTTCACCGTGAGTGTTACAGCTCTTAAAAATGGTGTGTCCTGAGTTTGTTCCTTCAGACGTTCAGCTTCAGACGTTCAGATGTATCTGGAGCTTCTTCCTTCTGGTGGGTTCTAGTCTCACTGTCAGGAGTGAAGCTGCAGGCCTTCCTGGTGAGTGTTACAGCTCTCAAAGGCAGCAGGTCTGGAGTTGTTCGTTCTTCCTGGTGAGTTCGTGGTCTTGTTGGCTTCAGGAGTGAAGCTGCAGACCTTTCAGTGAGTGTTACAGCTCATAAAGGCAGTGTGGACCCAAAGACTGAGCAGCAGCAAGATTTATTGCAAAGAGCAAAAGAACAAAGCTTCCGCAGGGTGGAAGGGGACCCCAGTGGGTTGCGCTGGCTAGCCCAGGTAGCCTGCTTTTATTCCCTTATCTGAACCCACCCACATCCTGCTGATTGGTCCATTTTACAGAGAGCTGATTGGACCTTTTGACAGGGTGCTGTTTGGTGTATTTACAAACCTTGTGGTAGACACAGAGTACTGATTTAGTGTATTTAGGATCCCTTAGCTAGGCATAAAAGTTCTCCAAGTCACCACCAGATTAGCTAGATACAGAGTGCTGTTTGGTGCACATACAATCCTCCAGCTAGATATAAAAGTTCTCCAAGTCCCCATCCAGCTCAGGAGCCCAGCTGGCTTCACCTAGTGGATCCTGCAAGGGGCTGCCCTCCAGTCCTGAGCCACACCTGCACTCCTCAGCCCTTGGGCTGTGGCTGGGACCAGGTACCACAGGAGGCTGGGGCCTCCCAGGGAGCCCACTGCTTTGGGGGAGCTCAGACATGGTGGGCTGCAGGTCCAGGTCCAGAGCCCTGCCCTGCAGGGAGGCAGCTAAGGCCTGGTGAGAATTTGAGTGCAGTGGCAGTGGGCCAGCACTGCTGGGGGACCCAGCGCAACCTCTGCAGCTGCTGGCCCTGGTGCTAAGACCCTTACTGCCCTGGGCCAGTGGAGCCGGTCTGCAGCTCCAAGTGTGGGCCGCTGAGCCTGCGCCCATGCCCACGGAACTCACGCTGGCCTGTGAGCGCAGCTCACAGCCTCGGTTCCGCAGTCGCCTCTCCCTCCACACCTCCCCTTCTCCCTCCACACCTCTCCGCAAGCAGAGGGAGGCGGGTCCACCTAGACCAGCCCAGAGAGGGGCTTCCACAGTGCAGTGGCGGGCTGAAGAGCTCCTCAAGCGCCTCCAGAGTGGACGCTGAGGCCGAGGCGGCTCTGACAGTGAGGGCTGATAGCACATTGTCACCTCTCAATTTTAGTGCTTAATAGTGAACACATTAGAGGGATCAAATATATTTTTGTTTTAGTGAAAAGGGAAAAGGAAAACACAAAGGTAGAGGTCCAGCCCTGCACACAGACCTCCTACTCCATGCCCAGAGGCTTCCCCTCATGCCATTCAGTCCAGGCTAAGTAATTTTTGCCCACACAGTGTTCCAGCCCCCTCCCTGATTGGCATCATCCTTTTAGTTTTCTCAAAGGAAACTGAAACAAGAAAGGCAGGTTTAAATTTGGACTGAGTGGATTTCTTGAGGTTTTGCACCTGAAGATGGTGGTGAAATTGAACCTTGAGCTCCAATTCCTGGTCTGAATACCGCCTCTCCCTTCCCATCCGTAGCTCCATCTAAATCACCAGGGCAGCAACATGATTCTTTTCTTTCCTTTTTTTTTTAAAAAAAAAAAAAAAAAAAAAAAAAGGCACAATCAGGGCCTGGAAGTGGGTTCGTGGGCTCAGTTGGGTAGAGAATTCCAGGGCCAATATATCCAAAACACAGTTTAGATGTCAGGTGCTGGAAGGCAAGGGTATGAGAGGTTGGGGTGAAGTGTAATGGATGGAGACAGGGGTTTTACTCAGCACATCCTGTTGGCCTCACAGGCTCCTTAATCTCAGGGAGGGACCACAGCTAGAGGAGGGCCAGAGTGGGGTCTCCTAACACACAGGACTCAGGCTCCTGCTCTTCTCACTCAGAAGTGAGAAAGAGCAAATTTACTTCCTAACCATATACAGAATTCACCATCAAACCATAAAGCATCACAGTCATAATTTCCAACACCACATCTTAAAGCTTCAGTTGCCCATCTTTCAATTATATATTTTTCTGTAAACAAAGATAACAGTTCAGTTCTCTGGATCAGTCTGAGCCCCAGTGGAAAGCAAAAGGAAGGCACATTCAGCCCTGAGAAATAAAAGTGAAATTTTAAGCTTCACAGTTGACTGAACAGAACCCCTCTTGGCCAAGAGGACACCAGAGTAAGTTTGAAAACTGAGTTCTCGACCATGAAGAAGAGATGGGACATCAGACATGTCTCCTTATAGCCCCCTCCCTCACTAATTTCCAAGACACTTTCTTCACTAAGGGCTAAATCAAAACCAGTTCTTTGAAAAGACTACACACTGATACCAGTAATTGCCTGATGCTGCCCCTCCATTTTACAGTTTCAACAAAACAACTACCAGCGTCCGGACGCGGTGGCTCACGCCTGTAATCTCGGCACCTTGGGAGGCCAAGAAGGGTGGATCACCTGAGATCAGGAGTTCCAGAGCAGCCTGGCCAACATGGCGAAACCCCATCTCTCCTAAAAATACTAAAATTTAGCGGGGCTTGGTGGTGTGCGTCTGTAGTCCCAGCTGAGGTAGGAAACTTGCTTGAACCTGGGAGGCGGAGGTTGCAGTGGGCAGAGATCGCAACACCGCACTCCAGTCTGGGCGACAGAGCGAGACTCTGTCTCATAAAAAAAAGAAAGAAAGAAAAAATTGTTGGGCGCGGTAGCTCACACCTGTAATCCCAGCACCTTCAGAGGCCGAGGCAGGGGATCACCTGAGGTCAGGAGTTCGAGAAGAGCCTGGCCAACATGGCAAAATCCCATCTTTATTAAAAATTTAAAAACTTAGCCTGGCATGGTGGCACTCTCCTTTAGTCCCAGCTACTTGAGAGGCTGAGGCAGGAGAATTGCTTGAACCTGGAAGTGGAGATTGCAGTGAGCCCTTCACTCCAGGCTGGGCGACAGAGTGAGACTCCATCTCAACAACAACAACAACAACAAAAAAAAACTACCAGCGTTTCTTCCTCATAAGAGATTACTGGCGGTGGAGTGTTTCTGGCAAGTCCACAGTGGATGCATAGTGAGGCGTTTCATGTCCTCTGCTTCACCTTTTGACGCCAGAGGACAGAAAACTCTACCCTCACATCATGCTAACATGCTGCCTTTTTGTGAACATGGGTCCTAAGGAGAGGCATGAATCTCAATTGCACATGCAAACATTTCTCCTCTCATAAATATTTACGACTCTTCCTATAGCTTATTAAATGTGCATCTTTGGCCACCTTGTTCAGCATAAATTCCTGCTCCCTATGTTCCTATATTGAAGCGTATGTTTCCAGCTTTTGGCCAGAGGCTATGCTTTCTGGCCTGTGAGATTGGCCACCCAGCAAGCTTGCAGCCCTTTATGAGAAATAAAACTATCCTATCTAAATTTAAGAACCTCATCATTCTTCAGTTGACAGCCCAAAGGCTTAAGAGAATTTAGTGAAGGGACTATTTCTGGAGGGGTGAGTAGATTAAGGGAACCTATAGAAAATGTGGATGTACTCAGGGTTTAGAAACAGGAGGAAACCATTACCACCTCAGCCTGAAGGGATAAGGAGAGGAACTGATGGTGTTGGAGTCCAGTGACAGTAGCCCAGTAGGATCTATAGTTTTAAGACGCAAAGACAGGAAAGGAGCAGGTGAAGAAAAACTCCAGCCCATTTTTCCTTAGGTCCTCTGACTCTCTGAACCCACTGAGAAGCCACAAGGGTAGTGGACCCAGGAATTGTAATTAATAGGGTCACCCCACCAAAAGTACTCACAAAAAGCAGAGCAGAGAAGGAAAGAGAATAAATCATGAATCTGGGAAAGGGAAAAAGGAAGAAAAATCAAGCTCCCTTTTATAGTTAGCTTGCTCTCTAACATCTCTAGGAATGTGGACACAGCACAGTCAAATCCTAGTCAAAAGAAGCACCAAACATTCACAAAGTGAAGAAGCACCCTTCAGTCCTGACATTGACTTTCCTGTTTTTAAAATTAAGTTTAATCGTGATTATCTTTTTTTCTTTTTCTTTTTTTTCTGGAAGCAGGGTTCATATAATATTGACCTGCACAGTGGGAAGGACCGTCAGTAAATTAGTCACATATTTTTGTATTGGGCTTTGTCTGAAAAGGAAATGTATCTAAATATCAAGTGAGTCCCCAGGAATTTTCTGAAAATATCAGGTAAGTGTTTGCTGCCATTTCTGGAGGGAAATTTTTCCATAAATACAAACTAACTTTACTCCCAAATTGTATTCTGACTTCTCTTTTAAGTAACTAAAGTATAATTAAATGTCTTTAAGTTTAAATTTAGGGAAAATACAAAATACTCTCTTAATTCTGACTTTTTGTTGCTGTTGTTGCTGTATGGCAAAGTTGACAATATGCTGCTTATTCTTTCTAAAGGCATTGAAAGCTATAGTCAAATTCTGTCCAAACTTTCTTTTAATGATCTCATGAGGTATTATGGTAAACGAGATGAAAATAATGTGTCCTAATATAACTTTGGTGATTTTCCTTCTAATTTATACTTACAGACATCTTCTAATTATGCCCTCCCTTGCTTCAATTGGCTGAAATTTTAGTAGAGACAGAATCTTCTGTCTTCTGGAACTTTTGCTCCATAGCCAGAAAATTTCCCGCCACCCTCTCCATTTCTAATGGACATGCCGTCTATTTCCTTAACTCTGTAAACTGAAAATAAAATCCTAAACCCTGCAACCAGCTGAATGAACCCCCATTTTATGCATTTAGAAACTGTTAGAAATTAAGATGGTATATTAATAAAAGCCAGTGTAATTCAGTGGAGATAAAGAATGCTGGGACATCAGAAAGGATCTTTATGAAAGTAAAGTAGGCATTAAACTAGGCTTTGAAAAATGAAAGGAGTGAACATGTAGTGACAGAGGTACCTTGATATCTCAAGTGCATGAAAGTGCAAAAGCAAAGGCCTTGAGATAGGAATGCATGTAACATATTTAAATAGTTGCATGTTTAGAACACATAGCACCTACAATGCAATAGAGAGAAAACTCATAATGATTTTATTTGGCAGTGGCTAGCTGGTAATAGTTTGAATGTAACGTGATCAAGGTTGGGCTTCGGATCTACCAATCTGGCAGCAGTGCATGGTATGCATTGGAGGGAAAGAGATCACATGGAGGGAAAACCATGAGAAAATTCTTAGAAAGTTTGTAAAGACATGACAATTGTTTGAACTTGGCAATTGGTTGGCTGTGGAGAGTTAAATAGAGAAAAGCATCAAAGATGTTTAGGATTTTATTTAGCTTAATAAATTTGGAAAAGAGTAGTACGATCAGCAGCAACCACAACATGGGAAGAAGAAACAATGTAGAGAACATGATTAGCTAGTTTTAGGTTGTTTTTTATCCCTCAGCATGAACATATCCGACGAGTAGGGAGCTTGCAAGTGGGACCAAAGCTGAAGACAGATACTGACTCATCTACTCAAGAATGATTTATTACTAACTTCTTCAGGAATCACGATCATCTTGTCGCCACTGTATGTCTAGCATCTAGCAGATTCCTGATTTACAGCAGCCTCTTGGTACAGACTTATTGAATGAATGCTAGGCAGTGGGCTTACAATGGTGAAGGAGATACAGACCATGCCTCAGTAAGTTCAGTCTAAATTTGAGAGTTATCATGGTAGAAGTTATGACTAAAGCTATAAGAAAAAACACAAATGCCTAGATTTCTTTGCCAACCACTAACTTTTCCCCCAAAACAAAACAAAATCATAGTAAATAAAAACAAATGGACCAGGCGTGGTGGCTCACGCCTATAATCCCAGCATTTTGGGAGGCCAAAGCGGGCGGATCACAAGGTCAGGAGTTTGAGACCAGTCCGGCCAACACGGTGAAACCCCGCCTCTACAAAAAATATAAATTAGCCGGGCGTGGTAGCAGGAGCCTTCAGTGCCAGCTACTCAGGAGGCTGAGACAGGAGACTCGCTTGAACCCGGGATGCAGAGGTTGCAGTGAGCTGAGATCACACCACTAAATTCCAGCCCAGACGACAGAGCAAGACTCCATCTCAAAAAAAAAAAAAAAAAAAAAAAAAAAAAAAAAAAAAAAAAAAAAAAAAAAAGAACAAATGGGGTCAGGGGAAGAAGAAAAAGGGGAGCCATAGAATAAATAATTATAGAAAAGAAAGAAAACAAAGTAACCACATTTCATAGAAACCAAGGTAAGAGAAAATTTCCCTAATGTCATAGAGGTAAATGACATAGAGTATCCGAATTTCAAATAGGATGAAAATACAAACAAGTAATTTGATTTGCAACATCAGGTCTATGATGCTTTTTAGGAGTTAAACAGGGCAGAAACCATATAGCAAGAACTTGAGAAAACTGGAGGTGCCGTAGGAGTGAAAGCAATGAATGCAGTATAAACTTTTTTAAAAGGGTGATAGAAATTGGAAAAGGAAAAACAATACAGTAATTCTAGAGATTCTTAATTACTGAATTAAAGTAACTCATAATTGCATACAAATGACTAATATTATTCTTTGGTTAGTCCCTGTTTACTTATTTCACAATCTATGTCAGCAAAATCTCTGCTCCTAATCATGTTACGTTCTCAAAAACTTTCCTTGGTCATTACCTCTTAAACTTGCCTTAGACTTGTTTATTTGCTCCAGCTCGAGTGCCAAACTTATGCTTTAAGGCATTATCTTCCAGGCCCCTTCCTTATAATATATGTATTCTATGCTCCAAGCAAATCAATAACTTTTTATCTACCGCTTTCAAAAAAAACTTTCTAGTCTCAATAACTTTTTTCATACACTTCTCTCCAATTATACTTCATTTTTCTTGCAACCTTGCCTTCCACATAAGTCAACTGATCCTTGGAAGCCTGTGTTAGTCTCCTTGACCTCTGTCTTTTCTCTCTTTTGAGCAGAAAGAAGCAAACACCAAAATAGTGAAATACAGAGGCAAATAGGTATAGAAACAGCAAGATTTTAAAAATTTTTTAAATAAACATATAATCTGAACAACTCTATGCTAAAAATAGTAATAACCTAGATTAAAGGGATATGTTTATTGACAAAATGTAAAATGCCAAAATTAGTACAAGAAAATATAAATATCTTAAATAGACAAGTAATAAAGAATTGGAAACTTTAGACCCAGAGAGTTTCAGGTAAGGTTTACAAAACTCTCAAGGAACAGGTAACTCTATATTATACTAGCTGTTCCATAATTTTGAACATGGTTGGGGAGGAGGTTGGCTAATAGATTTTAGGATGCTAAGATAACCTTGACCCCAAAATTTGTTAAGGCTTGTCCAAGAAAAGAAAATTATAGGGCCATTTCACTTATAAACATAGATGCCAACATTCTAAGTAGAATATTAGCCTACCAAATCCAGCAGGGCATTTTAAAATGATTGATTAAGGCTTTTCCAGTATTGCAAAATAATTTAATAACAGAAAATCAATGAATGCTAACAGAAGAGTCATGTGATTTCTCCAATGATACAGAAAATATTTGACAAAGTTTAATGCCTTTTGTTATTTAAAAGCTAAAACAAAGTGAAGCATTTCCTGAGCCTAGTAATAGAAAACTTGAAATTCCATTACATAAGGTTTGTATGCCAAAATTCTATACCAATATAAACAACTATCTGTTGGTGCTATTAAAACAAATCAGACAGTGTTAACAAATCAGTTTGAAAAATCTAAAATATTCCTCTACACTGGCAAAATCAACTACAAAATAAAGATCCATTCACAATATCAATATGAACTGGAACTAACCTTATATGGAATGCTCAAGAACCTTATGAAGCAGGTATTTCATGTTCATTGTTAGATAACTTAACATCTATAATTTTAATGTCATCTCAACTGAAACTCCAATCAAAATTTTTATCACTCTTCTGAGATTTTTCAAATTATTCCTCTTGCCTCACAATTATATGGGTATTTATTCCCCCTCCTAAACCTCCCATTCCTATCCTCCTAATGATTTACTTATCCATCATTAGGAGTATAGCAATCTCTTTTCCATTTTTTAAATTCCTCAGAACACCTAACACAATGCCTTTTATGATAGATGCTTAAAGAAATACGTATTGAAGAAAGAAAGGAAAGAGATTGTGAAGGTATATTTGTCATTTTCCATGAATTTGTCCAAGGAAGAGTTCTTATTCTTAAAATAGATGAATAAAGTGATACATCAATTTTGAAGAGCTTCTCAATTTCTTTTCTTTTCTATAATTTTAATGTTATAATCAATTATACCTTAAGCTGGTTAAAACACTAATAAATATTTGGCATATTTGGAACACATATCACCGAATTTTAAAAGAATTATTTCACTGTTTCATATTAATTTCTAATCCAATTTACATTTGTATTCTCATGTACCAGCTACTTTCTTGTAATACAAGCTTTTGAGAAATGTATCATTTAAAAAATTGTACGTGTTTGTGTTCCTCCTCCTTTTCACAAACACACAAGAAAACACACACCTCTATTTTGTTTCTAAATTACTTATCAGTGTCTAAGTAGTGCATGACTCAGGCAATGTGTCTGGCAAATTATTAGTTTGTGTAGAGTCCAAATATCTCCTCAACAGAAATAGAATCAGAATATTCACCAAAATTATTAAATGATATGAAGATGGTATCTATTCCATGAAAATTTGAAATTCTCAGGACTTATATGAGCCCATACACTAATCAGATATTAGAACTCAAAATTGGCTTCAATAATTAGATGAGGACAGAGGAAGTTTAAGTGACTTTCTTACTGTCACAAGGAAGTTGGTGAAAGAAAAGACACCAGACTCAACTATCAGTTATGTATTAACTGCACATACCTTTTGTTCTTATCATTTATACAAGTATTTATGGTAGGATAAATTTGAACAGAGTCACATGGGAGAGTCCAACCTGCACAAAACTATGAGGTCAGTAATGTTTTCCTTTCTTCAGTGAAATCTCAGTTCCCCACTTTTTGGATCCGTTACCTTGGAACCATTACTTAACTTCTGTGAGCTTGTTATCATATTGCATATTGAAAATAATGCTTATTTATAAAGCTGTGGATGTGAGTCCTTGTCTAGTGGCCAAACCATAGCTGATGAAAAACATTTTTTCCTCCTTGCCTTCTTAAGACAATATGGTTTCCCAGTCTGTAACAACCTGTTATATCAAAGCAGCAAAAAATATTTCTCAGCTGAGGTATTGCTCCACACAAGAGGGCATTAGCTGCGGGGATCTGCCCATAGACCCTGGCCCAAACGACGGATGATTAAAACACACACTGACACAGATACTCTGTTTTGCCACTCTTGCTGAGTGTCCAGCCACATACACACCAAGAGAGGTTCGTCACTGATGTCGGCCATCAGCTCTGCAGGCTTGCATTTATTCATTAGGAATAGTTAACAAAAGCTTGAGTCAACACCATTAGAGGGTAATTGACATTGTGGACTCCCCAAGTGAAAAGCACACATCAAAGGCTCATCTTAAGACCACATGAGTAAACAAGCTTAACTAGGTAACTTCCCCACCTCCCTTTGTTTACTACTCTAATGTATTTAACTAAAGGTAATGCCACCATCCCGCCTTCAGCCTGGTCCATTATCAAAGTTATGTGAAAACCCTCAGGCCTTCCAAAAGGGCTTTGTGGCTATCATAAGTAATATTTTTCCCTAATATTTCCCTTTAATATTTATGCCACCCTCCTAAGTAAATCCCAACCCTCAACCTAACTTATTCTTTGCAAAACTAAGTTACACCATCTTTAAAAAAGCTTTTGAAGTTATTTTGTAATTATAAATATTTTAAATATACAAAAACATATTATACATAATATAAATAACAAATATATTGTATCCGGAATTGGTGGGTTCTTCCTCTTGCTGACTTCAAGAATGAAGCTGCGGACCCTAGCAGTGAGTGTTACACAGTTCTTAAAGATGGTGTGTCCGGAGTTTGTTCCTTCTTCCCGGTGGGTTCATGGTGTCACTGGCTTCAGGAGTGAAGCTGCAGACCTTTGGGGTGACTGTTACAGCTCATAAAGGCAGCATGGACCCAAAGAGTGAGCAGCAACAAGATTTATTGCAAAGTGCGAAAGAACAAAGCTTCCACAGAGTGGAAGACGACTCCAGTGGGTTGCCACTGCTGGCTCTGGCAGCCTGCTTTTATTCCCTCATCTGACCCCACCTGCATCCTGCTGATTGGTCCATTTTACAGAGAGCTGATTGGTCTATTTTACAGAGAGCTGATAGGAGTTTTTGACAGGGTGCTGATTGGTGCATTTACAATCCTCCAGCTAGACATAAAAGTTCTCCCAGTCGCCACTAGGTTAGCTAGATACAGAGTACCTATTGGTGTATTTACAAACCCTGAGCTAGACACAGAGTGCTGATTGGTGCGTTTACAATCCTTGAGCTAGACACAGAGTGCTAGATGGAAAAGTTCTCCAAGTCCCCACTAGGCTATCTAGATACAGAGTACCAATTGGTATATTTACAAACCCTGAGCTAGGCACAGAGTGCTGATTGGTGCCTTTATGATCCTTTAGCTAGACACAAAAGTTCCCCAAGTCCCCATCAGACTCAGGATCCCAGCTGGCTTCAACCCAGTGGATCCTGCAGGAGGGCTGCAGGTGGAGATGCCTGCCAGTCCCCAGCCGCACCTGCACTCCTCAGCCCTTGGGTGGTGGATGGGACTGGGCACCACAGAGCAGGGGACAGCACCCATCCGGGAGGCTCGGGCCATGCGGGAGTCCACTGCAGCGGGAAGGGGGCTTGGACACGGCGGGCTGTAGGACCTGAGCCCTGCCCTGCAGGGAGGCGGCTGAGGCCCCAGGAGAATTCCAGTGCAGTGCTAGGGGACCCGGCACAAACTCCGCAGTTGCTGGCCTGGGTGCTAAGCCCCTCACTGCCCTGGGCCGGTGGTGCAGGCCAGTGGTGCCAGCCGGCCGTTACATGTGTGGGGCTCTCCCAGCCCCTGCCTGCCAGAACTTGTGCTGGCCCATGAGCGTCACCCGCAGCCCCGGTTCCTGCCCGCACCTCTCCCTCCACACCTCCCAGCAAGCAGAGGGAGGCGGCTTTGGCCTCGGCCAGCCCAAAGAGGGGCTCCCACAGTGCCGTGCCGAGCTGAAGGCCTCCTCAAGCACTGCCAGAGTGGACAACGAGGCCGAGGAGGCACCGAGAATGAGGGCTGCTAGCATATTGTCACCTCTCAATATTGGGTGGGTCATTTATGTAAATCCTTACTTTGTGACTGTATATCATACTGAAAAATAATTATTTATATATATCCTAAAATTTAACACATTAATTTTGCTACAAATGTATTATAATCAGAAAGGAAGGTATTATAGAGAATGCACTAGAGTAGGAGTCAGGAAACCTTGCCTCTAACTCTGGTTCTGCCATTATTTAATTATATCTTTTAGGGTAAATCACCTAATCTCCCTGACTCTCCTTTTCCTCATCTGTAAACTCAAGGGGCAGAGGCAGGTGATTTCTGATCCTTCAGCCCAGGGAAGTCTTTTTTTGATGCTTTTACAGATGCTCAGCCTTCCTGAGATTTTCTCCTATCTCACATATTTTTAATTTACTCAAAGCCACCAAGGATCTTACCAGTTCACCGATATTTGCTCTTGGAAATGGGAGACATAGCCTAAAAATGAATCATAAAAGAGTTTGAAATGATTTGAGTTAGGGTTACACAAATGCTCAGATATAAGAGGGATCTTCAAAAAGTTCATGGAAAATGCATATTGTGAAAAAATTATGCATAAATTTCAAATTTTTGCACCAAAATAAACTTGTACTAACTTGTTGTACCATGTTTGAACAGGATCTAGTTTGAGGCAATAAGAAGGATAAGACATCAGTTTGAAAACAGACCCTATCAGAACAACATTAATTCTGCTAATATTGAAACCAGAACAAATACCAAATTTATGGTGAAGCTTGGGTGGAAGAATGGTGATATCACTGCTTTACAAAAAGTTTATGAGGACAATGCCCCCAAAGAAATCAGCAGTTTACAAATAGATATCTTGGTTTAGGAAGAGAGAAGACGATGTTGAAGATGAAGCCTGCAGTGGCAGACTATTCACATCAATTTTGAGGAAAAAATTCATCTTGTTTGCACCCTAATTAAACAAAACCAATGATCAGCAGCAGAAACAATACCCAACATCAGAGACATCTCAATTGGTTCAACTCATACAATTCTGACTGAAAATTTAAAGGAGCAAACTTTTCACACTTCATCGGTGACAAAACCATTGCACTCAGATCAGTTGCAGACAAGAGCAGAGTTTTCAATGAAATTTTTAAGTAACTAGGTTCAAGATTCTGAAGCATTTCTTCAAAGAATTGTAGCAGGAAATGGTACATGCTTTTATCAATATGATCCTGAAAACAAAGCACAATCAAAGCAATGGCTACCAAGTAGTGGAAGTGCTTTAGTCAAAGCAAAAGTGGACTTGTAAAAAGCAAGGTCATGGCAACAGGTTTTTGGGATGCTCAAGGCATTTTGCTTGTTTACTTTCTGGAGGTCTAAAGAATGATAACAGCTGCTTATTATGAGAGTATTTTCAGAAAGTTAGCTGAAGCTTTAGCAGAAAAATACCCAAGAAAGCCTCACCAGTGAGTCCTTCTCCGCCATGGCAATTCTCCTTTTCATTTCTCTCATCAAGGAGGGACAATTTTGCAAGAATTTTGATGGGAAATTGTTAAGCATCCACCCTACAGTCCTAATTTGGCTTCTTCTGAAGTTCTTTTTGTTTTCTGTTCTTAAAATATCTGTAGAGGACTCCCATTTTTCTTCAGCAAAAAAATAAAAAATTAAACACTGACATGGTTAAATTCTCATGGTCTCAGTTCTTTAGAAATAGAACAAATGGCTGGTATTGAGAGAAGAGAGACAGACCCTCTCATATTGTTTTATATTGTTTTATACTCAGAAAAGGAAAGAAAAGCAAAACAAAAGGCAGGTAGCCCAGTGCCTAGGAACCAGACCTGAAACCAAAGAACCAGACCTGAAACCAGGCTGGACCTGCCTGACCTAAGCCTGGCAGTTAAAAATAGACCCCAGACCTAGCAACTGATGTTATCTATAGATTATAGAAAGACATTGTGAAACTTCCCAGTGTGTTCTGTTTCACCCTGACCACTGGTGCATGCAGCCCCTGTCATATACCCCCTGCTTGCTCAATCAATCACGACCCTGTCACGCAGACACCCTTAGAGTTGTGAGCCCTTAAAAGGGACAGAAATTGCTCACTTGGGGAGCTTGGCTCTTCAGACAGGAGTCTTGCTGATGCTACTGGCTGAATAAACCTCTTCCTCCTTTAACTTGGTGTCTGAGGAGTTTTGTCTGCAGCTGATCCTGCTACAGTATCATCACTTTTTAAAGTGTCTTGAACTTGATGAAGTTTATGTTAAGAAATAAAGCTTATGTTTTTTATTTGTCTTTTTATTCCATTTTTTTCCACAAACTTTTTGAAGCTTCCTCATATGTGGAGTTATACTACCTCTTAGCTCATCTGAATTGTTAGAATGTCATAGCATTTTCCCTCAAAATGTGTCAGAGAGAAGTAAAAGGAATATAAAAGGCAAGAGTAATTACTTTTTGCATGTGGTGAATGGAAAATGCTAAGCCAATCATTAGGGTTGATTATAGACAAAATTACAGCACTACACCTTCAACTTTCAAAAAATGAACATAATAAATGATAAGATATCTGAGATATCCTAAACACTTTTCATCTCTGAGCATGGTATTCTCTGAAGCCATATTTGCCTGCTACTAACCCAACCACAGTTATCTGAAGGGAACATTCACTACTGATTTCATTTATTTATATACTGCCTCATCTATTTAAATGCAATTTTTAAAAAATTGAGCTCCTCCACTTGTACACTGGGTTCCAACCCTTTTTACCTGCTCAAGGAAATTGCTATAGCAATTCTTCCCTAGTCCACATAAATACTTCCTCTTGTTTGAATATGTCCCATTTACTTTTTTAAAATGTTCTACTTTCTTGCATGGAAACTGCTTCTCTTTTACTTAGCAGAAACATTTTTTTTTTTTTTTTTTTTTTTTTGAGACGGAGTCTTGCTCTGCCACCAAGGCTGGAGTGCAGTGGCCGGCTCTCAGCTCATTGCAAGTTCTTTCTCCCGTGTTCACGCCATTCTCCTGTCTCAGCCTCCCGAGTAGTTGGGACTACAGGCGCCCGCCTCGTCGCCCGGCTAGTTTTTTGTATTTTTTAGTAGAGACGGGGTTTCACCGTGTTAGCCAGGATGGTCTCGATCTCCTGACCTCGTGATCCGCCCGTCTCAGCCTCCCAAAGTGCTGGGATTACAGGCTTGAGCCACCGCGCCCGGCCAGCAGAAACATTTTTTAAAAGAGTTGCTTGTATATTCTATATGCAATTATTCTCTTCCATTTTGTCTTAAACTCTACCCAGTCAAGCTTTTGCCACCACTATTTTACCTAAATGCTCTTGTTAAGGTCAACAATGCTGCTAAATCCAATAGTCAAGTCTTAGTTCTCATTTTAGTCGACATATCAGCAGCAAGTTACATAGATGATCACTTCCTCTTCATGGAAACAGTTTCTTCCATTGACTTCCAGGATAATTGTAATAATAAAAATAATAATGACCAATACAAACTAGTACAGTTTCATTTTGTAGTTCACCTGCATCTAGCATCATTCACCTGGTTTTTCATAATGGCTATATAGTTCAATTTTTGAATATAGTTTTTTTTTTTGAATAAAGTTTGAATATAGTTCAAACTTTAATATGATGAAGACTACTACCCCTGCATCTTTTTAGTCTTTGATAGAGTTCCTGCAATTCCTCCTGGGATAGAGTACTGTATTACTACTTGTTTACCATGCTGACCAAAATATAAGAGAGTAGCAGGGGAAGGCAATTTCAGAGGTTTCCATTTGGCTTTTTCTAACATGATGGCCCTTACTCCACAAATGCGGAACCAAAATGATGATTCTGCTAGTTGCTGACGTCACTCCCATGTTTCTGTACCAAGGAACTGAAGACATGACCAAGAATGGGTTGTGGGTTGGATCTACTCTAGACCTGCTATGAGTTAAACTTGGGCCAGGACTCCATGTGTTTCATGGCCTTTATATTTAGCAATTCTAACAAGGATGCCATGAGAGCATTTTATAGCCTCTGGTATCACTACTGGCTTACCCTCATACAAAGTAATCCTCACAAGATCTGAGCATACCCAGCCCCAGGGTACAGAGTATTGGTAAATGGCTATAGAGCCCTTGAGTGATGACTTGGTAAACGCCTTCTGGAAACGCATGTTGTAGTATTTTATGGTCCTTCTTCAAGGAGACCAGCCTCTTCTTCAGTCAATAGGCTTCATGTCTGGAAAATGAGTAAGAGTGAATGTTTTCTATTGCAAGAAAAAAGTTGATTTCAACCCTCTACTTGCAAGCTCTTAGTGTTATTTGGTTGTGTAATTCAAGCAATACTTTCATTGGCTGCCCATCTCTCTCATCCCTAAGAAATCATAGTTCATAAGCCATTGCTACAGATCCTTATAAGTATAGGCACCCTGGTGCCTATCCAACAGTGTTGACAATTAATTATAATCACCCTGCCTCGAGTGGTTAAGTATCACCATTGGGCCTCTTCTATTCTAAAATCCTATTATCATCACTGATATTAGGCAGTTAGTACCATAGTAGCAACTTTTATCATCAACTTGCTTACAACACACAGCAATCGCTGAGCTTCTCAGGGATGCCAGTGGCCCTCTCACCAGTGCACTCTTCACTGCTTTAGTGCAGGCATTGTCCTCTATGCCCTACAAGAGAATATAGTCAGCTGTTTTCTGTAATATGTTTATTCCAGCATGATGATTCCTCTGGGACTTCTGATCTTTTACTTCATTATCTACTATGGCGGTTCCAGCCATCTCTACCTCATTTACTATGTTATTGTTATCACCATCATTTCAAGGAGTTACACCAGTAGTATATTAAGACCAGATCCCAGTATTATTGCCAGTATGTTAAACCCTGAGTTATGAGAAAATACCTACATAGCAATAAACTCTTCCCTGTCTAATCATGTATTTTACCCTTCCCCTATTCTACACTATTCCCATACATGCTCTTTCCATTCCTGTTAGTATTAACCATGAGTTACAGCTCTTTAACTAGTAATCCACTCCCACCAATAGCAGAGACTGTACATCCCTGTTTTGTTTTTTGCTTGTTTGTTTCATGCTAAAACTTGACCCTGGTTATTATCCTAGAAATAATGAGAAAATGTGTAGGCACATCTTAAGGAGGGCAAGCATCATCTTGAAGGGCCTCAAATGAAGAAGCTTCTAGGCAATGGAAGCTGCTAGCCAGAGAGAGAAGGTTGTTTCTGAAAACCTTGAGGGTTTCCGGAAACCTGGTAATAGCAATGCTACAACATGTTGATATTATTACCACCCCAGTTAGCATCAGCAATGGGATCTTTATTTTGTCTGGCCAGAGAACGATCAGATTTCAGACTCTCATTCTAAGGACTTGCTTTCTATGACCACTTCTGGCACCAAGTGCTTTAGACTAGGTTTCCTGAATCAAAGATTTGGATGCAACAAATTTCCTTAGGAAGCAATTCCAGGAAGCATGTTAAGGGATTGGGAAATAGTGAAAGGAAATGGAGGAAAGCCAATAAACTGAATGTTAAGGAGCAAGTCATCACAGCAGGCAACAGATATCCTCTAAGAAACTGTAGAATTCAGCATGGAATTGTCCCATCAAGGGGCAAGAAAGTTGAGATAATTTATCAACAAACTGACCCTCATTGTTGGTTGCTCTGAGAGCAATTAATGCTCTTTCCCCTAGTCAGGTCTAACCCAGGCACAGACCAAGCATCCTCCCTCAGCCAGTTAATCAGAAATAATTGGTTTGTATGGTCCATGGAAACTCTAAGACAAATCCAAGTGGGCCGAGAAAATGTGGACAGGGTATTGACAGCATCTGTTACTCTACTATATGCCAAGAACCTAACTCTCCTGTCTCAAATAGAAGGTATCAGTTATATTTTTAAGTTCACATAAAAACAAACCTATAAGTGATTCTTTTTTATATGATTTTATCCAAGTCCCACCTAAAAACATTTTGTTCTATCAGTTCTATGGATTCTACAGATTGGTAAAAGATGTGATAAGCAAACACTAAAGAACTATTATGTATGAGTAATATATAAAATAACTGTGCAAATAAGATGATGAATTTAAAGGAAGAAAGATTGTATGTAGGGAAACCAGATGGGAGACTACTATAATATCCATAGCACTAACTAAGGCAGTAACTGTGGGTAGAATGGAGAGAGTGACAGTTTTGAAAGACATTAATGAATGAAATTTATAAGACTAATTGACAGAAAATGAGGATTAGAGGAGTGAAGGAATTAAAAATATAATTAATATATTTCCCTTCTTTTAGATATGCAAGTTAAGTACTTAACAGCAATCAAGTGGAGAGAAATTATTGATGTCGTCAGAAACATCTAGTAGAAATCCTTCACACTGAAGTTTAAACTAATGCCACAGGTGATTTAGATACTTTCCAAAGTTTAAGAACCTCTGTTTTATATGATACTACTGGAAATGCTTCTCAAAAGATTTGAGCGTCATTAATTGGCCCATAGGTAACAATTCCCAGAATATCATTTATTTTAGGTGTTCAAAGTTTTTTATGGATATTTGTAGTAATGTCATATTAGCAGGAACCAAGAAGTTTAACTATACATCTATCAGACTTCCAGTAACTGTCTTGGCAAAAAGTCAAATCATATGTTAATCATTGTCAGACACCATTCTTCGCAGGAAAAACTTTTCAGGAAAAGAAGGTAAACTGAGAGAAGAATTGCAAAATTCTAATCCAAGTGCCAAAATATCAATACCTCCTATTCTGCTTCCAGTAAGCACTAAATGAATATCAATTGAGGCAGCTCCAAAATTATGCAAGATGAATTTATAATTGGGCATTCAAACTTATTAATTGACCCATATTAAGCTCACAATATGTTACTACCTGGTTGCCATGCTACTAAAACAAACCAACTGTAACACATTCTTTCCACCTGAGGGACTGATTTAATGCCACAGTCGACAGAAGACTGTGTCTCTTCCAAGTTCGCATGCAGATTTCTTGTAACAAATAATTTTTAACAAAAAGATGCTCCATTTTGCCAGCTTCCTAATGACTGAGAAGTTTAAAATATCCTTAGCAAAAGAAAAGGGGTAGATTTAGTATGAGAAGACTTACTGAACTTTTAGGGGTAATGGTAAAATATAAATCCTAGATCTTCTAGAAAATAAAACACTTAGTGATTTATTCCAGCCTTTATTCATTCAACAAGTATTTACGAAATGCCTATTTTATATGTAACAGGTACTTTCTCTAAATGTGGGGGATATAACAATGAATAAGACAGGCAAAGTAAATTCTATGAACATCACAGTAGTAATTATGTAATAACCAGTTTTTCTGGTTTCTAGAGTTCGCTGGTTTCCATAGTTTAAATACTCCCACTGTGGCCAATTTCAAGCCACTGACATGGCATCCCTGGGAAGCTGGGAAATGATGCAACACAGTTGGCCTTCATGAGCTGATAGGAACCAGCTTCAGCACTCCTCTGGAACACTGGTACAGTGAGGCTTTCAGAAAAAGAGGGTGGTTGAATTATGTAGAAATATAAGTTTTGAGAAACACTCTATACCTTTATTGTATACTGTATCATTCTCTTAGAGGTTTTTAAACACTTTAGTTCAACAAAGAGTCATATGGTTAAAAACCTAAAATTATTTACCTAGTGTTTCTCCAGGAGATTTGGCCACAGACCAGCTTGCCAGCCTGCATAATCCTTAAACTCATAATCAGCTCCTGGAGAGTTGGAAAGTTGGTGCGTCTGACTGTGAAGAACTTAAATGTAATGACCTCAGAATTTGTATGACTGGAAAGCCAGGTATACCTTATCTATTTCTAAGACATTAGGAAATGGTCAGATTTTATCTTGTTTTGTGAACTACATAAATCCTTTATTTTCTTTGTCTGAATTCTTCCTTGTTCATCCAGGTAAGGCTGACTGATGGGGGGTGGGGGGGCGGAGGAAGTAAAACTATCAGAAGCATTGGAACCAGAGTAACTCCATATTGAATAGGGGCGGGTAAAATAAGGCTGAGACCTACTGGGCTGCGTTTCCAGGAGGTTAAGGCATTCTTAGTCACAGGATGAGACAGGAGGTTGGCACAAGATACAGATCATAAAGACCTTGCTGATAAAACACGTTGCAGTAAAAAAGCCAGCCAAAACTCACCAAAAACCAAGATGGCGATGAGAGTGGCCTCTGGTCATCCTCACAGCTACACTCCCACCAGCACCATGACAGTTTACAAATGCCATGGCAACATCAGGAAGTTACCCTATATGGTAACTTCTAATATACCCTATACCCTCCCTAAAAACAAGAGGCATGAATAATCCATCCCTTGTTTAGCATATAATCAAGAAATAACCATAAAAATGGGCAACCAGCAGCACTCGGGGCTGCTATATGGAGTAGCCATTGTTTTATTCCTTTACTTTCCTAGTAAACTCTCTTTCACTTTAAAGACTTACCCTGAATTCTTTCTTGCACGAGATCCAAGAACCCTCTCTTGGGTCTGGATTCGGACTCCTTTCCAATAACAAAACTAAACCTACTATTTTATATAGTAACAACTTGACCAAAACAACACAACTTAGAAAGCCTTTGGAAATATTGGTTTAAATTATGACTGGATCAATAATCTAGTCTTTTTTTTTTTTTTTTTTTCAGACAGCACAGATAACTGAGAAATTTTGATAAATGACTTACACCTTTATAACAGACAAAATTGTGAAGATATCTGAACATTAATTTTCTTACTTGATAGGTAAAAAACTGAGATTCAAAACAATGAACTAAATTAGAAAATATTCAGTAATGATTTCATATTGCAGGTTTAAAATGTATGTGATTCAGAAACACCATGACATAACAAATAATGAAGTTTTCCCTTGAGGTTTTAGGAAAAGTCTAAAGTGGTGGAAGTATAGTATATATGTTATATATAATATATATTACCTTTTTATGTATTATAAATAACATTTATTATATATAAACTATGTAAACTACAAATAAAATCCTAATCCCCCAACTGACTGAAAGGACCCCTTTTGGACAAGGGCACCCCAGAGAAACCTGAAAAACTGAATTCCCAGTCTTCAAGGAACAGGAGGTCAGATAAACCTTTTATGTTCCCTCCCTTTCGGAGTTTAGGCACAACTGGCCAGCATTAACAATGAAATACAGATTATAAGACTGACAAAACAGACTCCTTGCATGATAAGATACTGAATTCCAGCCTTACTCTGCTATAGCATCACATGACAGATAGCAAACCCTGGAAGAAATAAAAATATTTTACCCCAAAATATATTTATTGGACTTGTTTTGATATGGCCCTGCAAAGCCATCTTTGAATGGGTAGATTTGCATCTGTAGAGAATCTCCATTAAAGCAGTCAGGCCTCCCTTTCTAGCCTTTTCCCAGGTCTAGGAAAGATAAAATGAGAGTGTGACACATTTAAGGTTTGAAAAGAGGCATTTATCATCTATTCTCTCTGATGGCTATTACCTATGAGGCTTCATCTACATAAGAACTTTGGCGTGCACAATGCCTCTTAACTCTAGCATTTCTTCCTGATGACTTAAAGTCTTTAGACAAAGTTTCACTTTTACAACCAATTGCCAATCAGAAAAATCTTTGAATCTACCTACGACCTGTAACCACCCTCACTTCCCTGCTTCAAGATAATTCACCTCATAAGGTTGAACCAATGTAAACCTTCCATGTATTGATTTATGTCTTTGCCTGTAACTCCTATCTCCCTAAAATGAGTAAAACCAAACTGTAACCTGACCACCTCAGGCATACTTTCTCAGGACCTCTTGAGACTGTTCCTGGGCCATGGTCACTCATACTGGCTCAGAGTAAATCTCTCTAAATATTTTACAGTTTTATTTTTCTGTTAACAAATAATGTATGTTTGTGTTTGTGTCTGTCTGCGTGTGTCCCTGAGTTTTGCGTTGGGATCAAGGCTCTAAAAGGTATATATTGTGAACTCCTCAAATTTGAGATGGGTCTCAGTTAATTTAGAAAGTTTATTTTACCAAGGTTGAGGGTGTACACCCATGACACAGCCTCAGGAAGTCCTGATGACGTGTGCCTAAGGTGGTCGGGGCATGGCTTAGTTTACACATTTTAGGAGACATGAGACGTGAATCGATATATATAAGAAGTACATTGGTTTGGTCTGGAAAGGGTGAACAACTTGAAGCAAAGGCAGGAAGACCTGAAGTGGGAAGGGGGCTTGCAGGTCACAGATAGGTGAGAGACAAACAGTTGCGTTCTTTGGAGTTTCTGATTAGCCTTTCCAAAGGAGGCAATCAGATATGCATCTATCTCAGTGAGCCTCTGCTCACTGACTTTGAATAGAATGGGAGGCAGATTTGCCCTGAGCAGTTCCCAGCTTAAAGGGGTCCAAGATATTTCCTTTCACATTTACCCCCTTTTTTTTTTTTTTTTTTTTTTTTTTTTTTTTGAGACAGAGTCTCGCTCTGTCGCCCAGGCTGGAGTGCAGTGGCCAGATCTCAGCTCACTGCAAGCTCCGCCTCCCGGATTTACACCATTCTCCTGCCTCAGCCTCCCGAGTAGCTGGGACTACAGGCGCCCGCCACCTCGCCCGGCTAGTTTTTTGTATTTTTTAGTAGAGACGAGGTTTCACCGTGTTCGCCAGGATGGTCTCGATCTCCTGACCTCGTGATCCGCCCGTCTCGGCCTCCCAAAGTGCTGGGATTACAGGCTTGAGCCACCACGCCCGGCCGGAACTTTGTTCCATAGAAGGAATCTCAGATAAGACTTTTTAAAAGCTTAGCCAAGTCACGGATTTGTGCCATCAATTATCTGTGAGTTGGGTGATCCTCTCAAGGTTCCAAGATAAACTTGGCGACCCTAGACCTGTCAGAAAGTGACATTCTTTACTTACCACAGGTCAGGAACCCTGTACAGGGGTGTATGGACAAAGATATAAGGCCAGTTTCCCCAAGGGGCTTTATTGGCTCTGTCATGTGTGTCCCTGTGAAGAGACCACCAAACAGGCTTTGTGTGAACAATAAAGCTTTTTAATCACCTGGGTGCAGGTAGGCTGAGTCCGAAAAGAGAGTCAGCAAAGGGAGATAAGGGTGGGGTCATTTTATAGGATTTGGGTAGGTAAAGGAAAATTACAGTCAAAGGGGGATTGTTCTCTGGCGGGCAGGAGTGGGCGGGTCACAAGGTGCTCAGTGGGGGAGCTTTTGAGCCAGGATGAGCCAGGAAAAGGAATTTCACAAGGTAATGTCACCACTTCAGGCAAGAACCAGCCATTTTCACTTCTTTTGTGGTGGAATGTCATCAGTTAAGGAGGGGGAGGGCTTTTTCATTTCTTTTGTGATTCTTCAGTTACTTCAGGCCATCCTGGCATATACGTGCAAGTCACAGGGGATGTGATGGCTTGGCTTGGGTTCAGAGACCTGACAGGCTCCATAAGTCAAGTTTGATTCCTTAAAGGAAAGCACACCATTCCAGTCAAAGCCTTGGTAAAATAACCAGTGTCACGCGCGTCCGTGTGAAGAGACCACCAAGCAGGCTTTGTGAGAGCAACAAGGCTGTTTATTTCACCTGGGTGCAGGCGGGTTGAGTCCAAAAAAGGAGTCAGCAAAGGGAGATAGGGTTTGGGCTGTTTTATAGGATTTGGGTAGGTAGTGGAAAATTACAGTCAAAGGGGCTTTTTCTCTTACGTGCAGGGGTGGGGTTCACAAGGTACTCAGTGGGGGAGATTCTGAGCCAGGAGAAGAAATTTCACAAGGTTAAGTGCTCAGTTAAGCTGGGGCAGGAACAAATCACAATGGTGGAATGTCAGCAGTTAAGACAGGAACCGGCCATTTTCTCTTCTTCTGTGATTCTTCACTTGCTTCAGGCCATCTGGATGTGTACCTGCAGGCTTGGGCTCAGAGGCCTGACAACCAGGTCCTCCAATCACATCCTATTACAAATGAAAACAGACTTTTATTGCACTTATGCAAATAATTGTATTACCATAACACAAAAATTAGCCAGGCTTGGTGGCACATGCCTGTAATTCTAGCACTTTGGGAGGCGAGGCAGGCAGATCACCAGAGGTCAGGGGTTTGAAACCAGCTTGGTCAACATGACGAAACCCCATCTCTACTAAAAACACAAAAATTAGCCAGGCGTGGTGGCACATGCCTGTAATCCCAGATACTCAAGAGGCTGAGACAGGAGATTCGCTTGAACCAAGGAGGCGGAGGTTGCAGTGAGGCAAGATCTCACCACTGCACTCCAGCCTGGGTTGACAGAGTAAGACTCTATCTCAAAAAAAGAAAAAAAGAAAGAAAGAAAAACAGACTCTGAAAAACAAAACAAAAGGATCAGCAAACATTTTAAGCAAAAGTTAAAAGATTATTTCAGTCCATGCAGTTAATTCCTGTTCTGCCTGACACGAACATTTTAGCTCTCCATGAGTCCTGAAACCTTTTCCTCTATTCTTATGTCACAGAATATCTATAATTTATCTACATACACATAAAATATTTCTAAACATTTTATAAAAGGGATTTTTTCACATATTTGGTCTCTTTAGAAAATTGCCAGAACTATTATTTATAGAAATTGTAATTATTAAGCCTTGCACTCCAGAAAATGAGGTTTAAAGAACAACCTGCATGAATGCTAAAACTTGATGCTAAACTAAATATTTTAATTTAATTCACTAAGTTTCTACTAAAAACATGCTTCAAGAGAGGCCTTGTGCTTGCCAAGTGAGAAAAGAATCTTATATGTCCAGGGTTCAATTCTGTCAGAGACAAGTATTTGAAAATTTTCTGACGTTAATTTTCCAAAGAAGAGTAGACCATGAAGTAAATATTTCTCATGTAAAATTGAAGATAAAGTTAATAAGCTAAAAATAATTCTGGTTGAATTAGACACAATTCATGCAAACTTGGCTTACTCTACATTGATGAGTTTAAGTGGGAGGATTAAATTATTGACTCCACTCATACAATTTCTATTAACTTATGGAACAAAATCACTGCCTAGAATAGAACTTACCAAATATTGTTGTAAACTGCTGACCTCATGCATCTTGATGATGATAGTTATTCTGCTAAAGTCTTTTGAAGCAATTGATTGTGGCCTTCTTAAGCTCTATTTAAAGGGATTTCTGTTGTGAAACAGATGAATTTGCATGAAATATTGCTGCTATGCTTTCTGGCCATTTGTTTTTTTCTCATGAAAGTGAAATTTGTTATCTGTATCGTCTCTGGTTGCTAGGATAAAATGTCTCCTTAAGGTTGCCAAGACTCGTAGCAACAACAGCTGGTGAATCTAATTTGCATTTAAATGGACAATTCACAACAGTGTCCTTCAAGTCCCAGGATGCTCTGAATGTATGCTCTATGTACATATGCAGTAGTAGCTCCAAGATGGATATACAGACAACAATACAATCTAAAAGCTGCATATTAAGGATCAGTCACACTATGAAGGGCTGCTGCTGCACTCATCACCCTCTTGAAAAAATAATTATCCCAAATCTAATGTCTGATCTTCATGTCAGGCCATCTCCTAATATTTCAAGCTGCTCAAGGATTAATTTTAGCAAGCCTAGAATGGGCCTGTGTTATATTACTGAATAAAATATCTACCAAAAATCTGTGGTCTCTGGTCAAGTCATGAAATAATTATTGTAATTAATAAGGTTGTTTTGTAACCAAGAGTCCAAGGAGTTTCAGGGAAGTTAGCGTTGTTTATTGATAACAGTGAGACTGATGATTTGTACCTGTTAGATACAAGTTCTAAATTTCTCTTCAAATAATCAATATGTCAATATGTTCAATTCTTTGCCTTCTACTTTTAAACTTAACTTCCTTGTTAAGCAACCTTTTCCAATTACCTACTCCACCCTGACTCATTCAGATTACCTGCTACCTGCTCCACCCTGACTCATTCTCCACCCTGAATAACCATTTTTTTCCCACCAAAGCACTCACCCCGTCACTCTTTTTAAATTAGCCAATCATAATTAGTTTAACCTGTGCAGTCTAACCCTAGCCAATAGGGGAATGACAGCAGCAAGGGCCACATGCGTCAGGGATAAGGATGCCTTCCCCTTCCTTGTCCAAGTGTGTGCTCACCATTGCTCCATCTGTAAGGGCACACCCTTTTATAGAAGTAACTTTCCTTGCTGAGAATTAAAAGAAAATTTTATATTTGAGTTCTATTTCTTTTGTGACATCAAAACTTTATATATAACATACCCAATCTTGGTAAAATCCTACAAGATCTCTGCTATTGGTTTTAGTTTCACAACAAGAATATTGTTTTGGGCTATGATACATATTCTTACTTTAATGCTGTTGCTATATTGTATCCTTTTCTTGTAAAACTAGCTATGAAAATACTTCCACTTTGGGTCGTGAGAATGTTCTTTAGCAAATAAAGCCTGTTTCATTGCCATTGTTCATGTGAAAGCTATACAAGCAATCCTTTTAATAATCACCTTTAAAAATAAACACCTTTTTATAATTATAAATTATTATGTGCTTGTCAAAAAGCTTGGAGACTACACAAAATTTCTAAGGAACAAATAAATTAAAGTTACTAACAATTTTAAAATCAAGAAATAATCATTCTTAATTTTTCCCATAGATTTTCTCTCTGTTTTCTTGAGATCATGTGTCATAATTGTTTTGTAATTCGATTTTCTTCAGGTGACCTTAATAACATTAGCATTACTCATAGTAAATACATTTTCCTGAATACCATATTGTTTCTCAATGGATATTCCATTATTACAAAAAAAGATTGTTGTTGAAATTCCATTTATTTTGTTTCTTCTTTTAAAATAAGCAGTTATGAAACTGTATTGTGCATAAAGCTGTTTGCCATATTTAATCCATATCCTTAGGATAGATTTCTAAAATAGATTGACCATGGACATTAGAATACAAAATTTTTTTTTTTTTTTTTTTTTTTTCTAATGTAAGTAAGAGTTATTTGGGCCAGCTTGAGGACTGCAACTCAGGAGTACAGATTAACGGTTGCCCTGACTACACCCTCTGATTAGCCGCTGTTATCAGTGTATTTTTAATATATATATATTTTAAAGTTCTAGGGATACATGTGCACAACGTGCAGGTTTGTTACATAAGGTATACATTGGCCATGTTTTTGTGATGTACCCATTTAACTGTCATTTACATTAGGTATATCTCCTAATGCTATCCCTCTCTCCCTCCTCCTCCCCCCACAATGGGGCCCCGTGCTGTGATGTTCCTTTCCTGTGTCAAGTGATCTCCATCGTTCAATTCTCACCTATGAGTGAGAAATCGCGGTAATTGGTTTTCTGTTTCTTGTGATAGTTTGCGAGAATGATGGTTTCCAGTTGCATCCGTATCCCTACAAAAGGACACGAACTCATGCCTTTTTTTCTATGGTTGCATAGTATTCCATTGGTGTATATGTGCCAATTTTCTTAATACCAGTTGCTCACGATGGACTTTGGGGTTGATTCCAAGTCTTTGCTATTGTTGAATAGTGCTGTAATAAAACTACGTGTGCATGTGTCTTTATAGCAAGCAGTGATTTTTAATCCTTTGGGTATGTACCCGTAATGGGATGGCTGGGGGTCAAATGGTAATTTTAGTTCTAGATCACTTGAGGAATCACCACACTGTTTTCCACAATGGTTGTACTAGTTTACATTCCCACCAACACTGTAAAAGTGTACTATTCCCTCCACATCCTCTCAGCACTGTTGTTTCCTGATTTTTTACATTGATTGCCATTCTAACTGGTGTGAGATGGTATCGTCGTTAACGTTTTGGATTGCATTTCTCTGATGGTTTGAGTGAGATATGCATTTTCTCATGTGTTGTGGCTGATATGAATGGTCTTCTTTTGAGGAAATGTCTGTTCATATCCTTTGCCCCTGCTTTTTGATGGGTTGTTTGTTTTTTCTTGTGTAAATTTGTTTGAGTTCTTTGTAGTTTGGATATTAGCCCTCTGTCAGATGGCAGTAGATGCAAAACTTTTCTTCCCATTCTGTAAGGTTGCCTGTTCACTCTGATGTGTAGTTTTTTTTTTTTTTTTTTTTTTTTTTTTTTTTTTTTTTTTGTGCAGAACCTCTTTAGTTTTAATTAGATCCCTATTTGTCAATTTTGGCTTTGTTGCCATTGTTTTTGGTGTTTTAGACATGAGGTTCTCCTTGCCCTGCCTATTGTCCTGAATGGTATTTACCTTAGGTTTTCTTCTAGGGTTTTTATGGTTTTAGGGCCCGTCTGGCATTTTAAGTATCTAATCTATCTTGAATTAATTTTTGTCTAAGGAGTAAGGAAAGGATCCAGTTTCAGCTTTCTACTTATGGCTAGCAAATTTCTCAGCACCATTTTTAAATTAAGGGAATCCTTTCCCCAACTTTCTTGTTTTTTGTCAGGTTTGCCAAAGATCAGATGGCTGTAATGTGGTGGTATTATTTCTGAGGGCTCTGTTCTGTCTCCATCGGTCTATACCTCTGTTTTGGTTACCAGTAGCATGCTTGTTTTGGTTACTGTGCCTTGTAGCTATAGTTTAAGTCAGGTAGCATGAGGCCTCCAGCTTTGTCTTTTGGCTTAGCGATTGTCTTGGGCAGTGTGAGGTCTTTTTGGTTCCATATGAACTTTAAAGCCGTTTTTTCCAATTCTGTGAAGAAAGTCATTGGTAGCTTAACGGGGATGGCATTGAATCTATAAATTAGATTCATACTTCAGCAGTATGGCCATTTTCACAATATTGATTCTTCCTATCCATGAGCATGGTATGTTCTTCCATTTGTTTGTGTCCTCTTATTTCACTGAGCAGTGGTTTGTAGTTCTCCTTGAAGAGGTCCTTTACATCCCTTGTAAGTTGGATTCCTAGGTATTTTATTCTCTTTGAAGCTATTGTGAATGGGAGTTCATTCATGATTTGGCTCTCTGTTAGAATACAAACATTTTTAAGGCTAAAGACATAGTATTACTAATTAATTTCCAAAAGGTAATATCTATATTTATACTCACAAAAGCTATAGGAATACTTTAATACAACAATCATATCTTTCAGAAACATTTATCCCTTGTCTGTCATAGTTTTGGGGATAATTGTTTTGACTTTTAATTTATGTGTTTGGCTTATAAACAATTTATAACTTAACACAATTAAATCTATTATCTTTTTCCTTCTGACCTCTTGTATTAATTTTAAGTCTGGAAAATCCTTACTCATGCAAACATTTGATAGTATATTCATTTTTATTTTCTTGTAAATTTTTTATAAACTGATTTTTTTACATTTAGCACTTTAAGCAGTTTAGATGAAGTTCCCGAAATTATAGCTTCAGTTTTTCTAGTCCTATTTATTGAAAACCTTCACTATATGTTAATATATGGTTCATGTATATTATGGAAAAGTAAATCTTCCCTGGATTTCTAGGTTTTCCTGCAAAATGTCAGCCTCCTGAGCCATACATTGTGAATTAGAAAATATTTGGTTTTACTTTCGTCAGAAAAAAAATTCCTTTTCATATGCCTGAGTATTACATCTTCAGCCATTTGCCCCCTTAATTGTGGAACTAATTGCTTCCATTCAAAGGATAATAAACCTCTTATCCCCAGGAGCCAAATGGTTGCATTCCAGAATGGGAACCTGAGTTCAAGGAAAGGGTGACTGAATAACGCTTAGACTCCTGGAAGGGTTTAGAGTGTTATCTGTCCTTGTATTTATATTTCAAGAGAGACAATTCTGGGTTGCAAACTTGGAGAACTAGTCTTATTTTGCCCCTGAAGATATTCATTTCCACAACAAACTTAAGAACCCAGGATTCTTCTTCTAACAGAAAGAGGGACAGATTTTCTCCCCTTCTAGATAAAAGGAGAAATGTAAAGCTCTGGGTCGCTAGCCTACAATGCAATCCCACAGCATATTTTAGTATTTATCCATACACCTCTCATCATCTCTAAGGGCTGTTTTAGCTTTGAGTAAAATAAACCTCTGATCTCTGATTGTCTGCAGGTGTTTCTATTAAGGATTCTACTATCTATCTTCCTATCTAAATTATCTACCTATCTAAATATATAATTATGCTAATAGAGAAACAGACCCATCACAGTTTCTAACTTAGCATACATTAAATTTTTATTCTCCTGTAGCTCCTTCTGGACTGTTTTCTTTGTCACTATCACTTTAATGATTATGTAAGCCTTATAATTTTTTTAGATATTTAATAAATGTTACATAACTTATATTTTGTCTAACTTTTAAAGCAATTCTTACCCATTTACTTTTCCATGTGAATTACAGAATCCCATCATCAAAATCTAAAAGAAGTGACATTTTATTAAACCTACCGACAAATTGGTAAATAATTCACATTTCTATATTTGTTTTCACACAGAGAAACATATTTCTTCTTTTATTTAAATATGTTTATTTCTCACTTTTGTAGTTTTCTGTATAAAATGCAATTTCTATTTGATAATATTATTAAGAATTCATTATTTCTGTTGTTGTGTATATAATCTTGTTTTTCATTATGCTTTCTAATGTTATTGATGTGACTATAAAACAGTCTTTCACTTGTTATTCTTTTTGAACTCTCCTTAATATTTTGGAGACAGGGCCTTGCTCTGTCACCCAAGCTGGAATGCAGGCTGGAGTGAAGTCAGAGCTTACTGAAGTCTGGACCTCTCCAGTTCAAGCAATTCTCCCACCTTAGCCTTCCAGAGTAGCTGGGACTACAGACATGCACCACCATGCCTGGCTAATTTTTGTATTTTTTTGTAGAGACGGTTTTGCCATGTTGCCCCGGCTGGTCTTGAACTCCTGGGCTCACGCAATCCTCCCTCCTCAGCCTCTCAAAATGCTGGGATCACAGGCATGAGCCACTGTGAGTGGCTGAGAATTTCTAAAATACTTTTAATGGTAAAACATATTTGTTGAGCCCTGGAACAAAAGATTTTTGGTGCAGACCTATCCAGCATATTCATCAGAAGTACTTGCCATTCTTAGGCACTGGAAACACCAAGTTTTGTAAGATAATGTAATCATGGTTTTAAAAGGACCAGGACTTTGTAGACTCTGGATACTAGTCCTTCTCCTTAAAAGAAAACTCTGAAATTCATTCTATATCACTCTGTGAAAAATTGAAACTGACTTTGCAAATTATGACAGTAAGAAAAAACTGCTGTAGTGGACTCCACATTGCTTCTAATTTCCAAGCTGTATTTGGTCACTCCTGAGCATAGGCCATGTCTCTTTGGGAGGAATTTAGTTTATAGTTTAAAGCAAGGATGATAATAGCCCTTCCCAAAACTAAACCACCTTTGTAAAACTAATGAAAGCCCACAAGTTTAGGATTATGAGAGGGTCCTGAATTCTGCTAAGATGTAGGCATAGTTGAATGATACACAGCCATTGTCCCAGAGGTCACAAAATTTGTAACTTCTGTAATTACTCCTGTAGATAACATAACTATTGTAGAACTTGAGATTGGCCTTTTGAGATGTTTTTCAGACTTCTGCATTTCTGGCAACCGACTGACTCTACCTGGACCTAAGACTCGTGACTCAGCCCGTCCTTTAGCCCGTCCTTTAGCCCACCCCGGGCTGACTCAGTGCACAGGGGGTACTTTCCACACCTCTATGATTTCATTCCCAACAAATCAATATTCCCAATTTCCTACCTGCCTACCGACGAAACTATCCTTGAAAATCCCTAGCCTCCAAGCCTTCAGGGGACTGATTTGAGTGATAACTTTAGTTCTCCCATGTCACCAGTCTCCTGTTAATTAAGCTCTTTCTTTACTGCAATAGTGTGGTCTCAGTGAATTTGTCTGTGCAGTGGGCAGAAAGACCTCTTCAGGTGACTACAATACTTTAGTCAGCAGAAAAAGCAGGCAGAAAATAATCAAGAAATTGGCAGATAAAAGGTTTCTTGATTCTAAACTCTCAAAATATATTGCGTAACACATTTACTGAATTCAAAACAATTAAGATTTTTTAAAATTTATTGCCTTAGTAAATATTTAAAATTTAAAACTATATAGTTTTAAAAAGAGAGACAAACATTAACTTTTGGGGGAGCAGATGGTGTTTGGTTACATGAATAAGTTCCTTAGTGGTGATTTCTGAGATCTTACTACACCCAACACCTGAGCAGTGCACACTGTAGCCAATGTGTAGTCTTTTATCCCTTGCCACCCACAACCTTTTCTCCTGAATCCCCAAAGTCCAGTGTATCATTCTTTTGCCTTTGCATCCTCATAACTTAGCTCCCACATATGAGTGTGAACATTTGATATTTGGTTTTCCATTCCTGAGATACTTCACTTAGAATAATAGTCTCCAATTCCATCCAGTTTGCTGCAAATGCCATTACTTTGTTTCTTTTTATGGCTTATCAATATCCCGTGAAATATACCTAACAGATTTTCTTTATCCACTCATCGATTGATGGGCATTTGGGCTGATTCCATATTTTTGCAATTGCAAATTGTGCTGCTCTAAACATGCATGTGCAAGTATCTTTTTCATATAATGACTTCTTTTCCTCTGGGTAGATACCTAGTAGTGGGATTGCTGGATCAAATGGTAGATCGACTTTTAGTTCTTTAAGGAAACTCCACACTGTTTTCCATAGTGGTTGTACTAGTTTATATTCCCATCAACAGTTTAAAAGTGTTCCCTTTTCACTGCATCCATGACAATATCTTTTTTTAAATTTTTTGATTATGGCTATTCTTGCAGGAGTGAGGTGGTATTATACTGTTGTTCTGAATTGCATTTCCCTGATCATTAGTGATGTTGTGCATTTTTTCATATGCTTGTTGGCCATTTGTATATCTTCTTTTGACAATTGTCCATTCTTGTCCTTAACCCACTTTTTCATTGTATTGTTTGTGCTTTTCTTGCTGATTTGTTTGAGTTCTTTGTAGATTCTGGATACTAGTCCTTCACTGGATATATAGATTGTGAAGACCTTCTTCCATTCTGTGGGTTGTCTGTTAACTCTGTTGATTATTTCTTTTGCTGTGCAGAAGCCTTTTAATTTAACTAAGTCACATCTAGTTATCTTTGTTTTTGTTGCCTTTGTTTTTGTTCCATTTGTTTTTGGGTTCTTGGTCATAAACTCTTTGCCTAAGCCAACATCTAGAAGGGCTTTTCCAGTGTTATTTTCTAGAATCTTCATGGCTTCAGGTCTCAGATTAAAGTCTTTGATCTATCTTGAGTTGATTTTTGTATGAAGTGAGAGATAAGGATCCAGTTTTATTCTTCTACATGTGGCTTGCCAAATATTCCAGCACCATTTGTTGAATAGGGTGTCCTTTCTCCACTTTATGTTTTTGTTTGCTTTGTCAAAGATTGGTTGGCGGTAAGTATTTGGATTTACTTCTGGATTCTCTATTCTGTTCCATTGTTCTATGTCCCTATTTTCATACTAGTATCATGCTGTTTTGGTGACTATGACCTTATAGTATAAGTTTGATGTCAGGTAATATTATGCTTCCAGATTTGTTCTTTTTGCTTAGTCTTGCTTTGGCTATGTGCTGTTTATTGGTTCCATATGAATTTTAGGATTTTTTTTCTAGTTTTGTGAAGAATGATGGTGGTATTTTGATGCTCTGATTGCTCTGGGTAGCACTTCTAGCACCATGTTGAAGAGAAATGGTGAGAGTGGGCATCCTTGTCTTGTTCCAGTTCTTAGGGGGCAATGCTTTCAACTTTTCCCAATTCAGTACAATGCTGGAATTGCATTGAATTTGTAGATTGTTTTTGGCAGTATGGTCATTTTAACAATACAGATTCTACCCATCCATGAGCATTGAATGTGTTTCCATTTGTTTGTGTCATTTATGATTTCTTTCAGCAGTGCTTTGTAGTTTTCCTTGTAGAGGTCTTTCATATCCTTGGTTAGGTATGTTCCTAAGGTTTTTTTTCTTTCTTTTTTTTTCCAGCTACTGTGAAAAAGGTTAAGTTTTTTATTTGATTCTCAGCTTAGTCACTGTTGGTGTTTAGCAGGGCTACTGATTTATGTACACTAACTTTGTATCCTGAAACTTTGCTGAATCCATTTACCAGTTCTAGGAGATCTCTGGATGAGTCTTTAGGGTTTTCTAGGTAAATGATCATGTCATCAACAAACAGTGACAGTTTGACTTCCTCTTTACTGGCTTGGCTGCCCTTTATTTCTTTCTCTTGTCTGATTGCTCTGGCTAGCACTTCTAGCACCATGTTGAAGAAGAGTGGTGAGAGTGGGCATCCTTGTCTTGTTCCAGTTCCTAGGGGCAATGCTTTCAACTTTTCCCCATTCAGTATAATGTTGGCTGTGGGTTTGTCATAGATGGCTTTTATTACCTTAATGTTTTCCCTTCTATACCTATTTTGCCAAGGATTTTAATCATAAAGCAATGCTGGATTTTGTCTAATGCTTTTTCTGTGTCTATTGAGATGATCATGTAATTATTGTTTTAATTCTGTTTTGTGGTGTATCACATTTATTGACTTGTGTATGTTAAACCATTGCTGCATTCCCAGTTTAAAATCCACTTGATCATGGTGGATTATCTTTTTGATATGTGATTGACTACAAATTCAGTTTGCTAGTATTTTATTAAGGATTTTGACATCTATGTTCATCAGGGATATTGGTTTGTAGTTTTCTTTTTTGGTTATGTCCTTTCCTGGTTTTGGTATTAGGGTGATACTGGCCTCATAGAATGATTTGGGGAAGATGCCCCCACTCTCTCTCTCTCTATCTTTTGGAATAGTGTCAATAGGATTGGTACCAATTCTTATTTGAATGTCTGATATAATTCAGCTGTGAATCCACCTGGTCCTAGACTTTTTTTTGTTGTTGGCTTTGTTTATGTATTTATGTATGTATGTATGTATGTATGTATGTATGTATGTATGTATTTATTTATTTTTAGGCAGAGTCTTACTCTGTCACCCAGGCTGGAGTGCAGTGGCACCATCTCAGTTCATTGTAATCTCTGCTTCTTAGGTTCAAGTGATTCTCCTGCCTCAGTCTCCTGAGTAGATGAGACTACAGTTTCATGCCACCTCACCTAGCTAACTTTTGTGTTTTTAGTAGAGATGAGGTTTCGGCAAGTTGGCCAGGCAGGTCTCAAACTCCTGACCTCAAGTGATTTACCCACCTTAGCCTCCCAAAGTGCTGGGATTACAGGTGTGAACTACCATGCTCAGCCTCTTGGCTGTGTTTTTATCACTGTTTCAATCTTGTGGTTTATTATTTGACTGTTCGGAGTCTATATCTTCCTTGTTTAATCTAGGAGGGTTTTATATTTCCAGGAATTTATCCGTTTGCTCTAGATTTTCTGGTTTATGCATGTAAAGGTGCTCATAGTAGCCTTGAATAATCATTTGTATTTCTGTGATATTAGTTGTAGTATCTCTCATTTTGTTTCTAATTGAGCTTATTTGGATCTCCTCTTTTCTTTTTTGGTTAAACTCACTAATGGTCTATTAATTTTATTTATTTTTTCAAATAAACAGGTTTTTGTTTCATTTATCTTTTGTATTGTTTTGGTTTGCTTGTTTCAATTTCATTTAGTTCTGCCTTGATCCTAGTTATTTTCTTCTGCTGGTTTTGGATCTTGATTATTCTATTGTTCTTGTTTCTCCAATTCCATGAGGTGTGATTGTACATTGTCTGTTTGTGCCCTTTCAGACGTTTTGATGTAGGCATTTGATTCTATGAACTTTACTGTTAGCACTGCATCAGCTGTATCCCAGAGGTTTTGATAAGTTGTGCCACTATTGTTGTTCAGTTCAAATAATTTTTTAATTTCCATCTTGATTTAATTGTTAACCCAACGATCATTCAGGAGAAGATTATTTAATTTTTGTAAATTTGCATGGTTTTGAGGTTTCCTTTTTAGAGTTGATTTCCAATTTTATTCTACTGTGGTCTGAGGAAGTGCTTGATATAATTTCCATTTTCTTAAATTTACTGAGATTTGTTTTGTGACCTATCATATGATCTATCTTGGAGAATGTTCCATGTGCTGATGAATGTATATTCTGCAGTTGTTGGGTAGAATGTTCAGTAAATATCTGTTAAGTCCATTTGTTGTACTGTATAATTTAAGTCTGTTCTTGTTGACTTTCTGTCTTGATGACCTATCTAATGATGTCACTGGAGTGTTAAAGTGCCCCCCTGTTATTGTATTGCCATCTATCTTGTTTCTTAGGTCTGGTAGTAATTGTTTTATAATTTGAGAGTTCCAGTGTTAGGTGCATATACATTTACAATTGTGATACTTTCCTGTTAGACTAGTCCTTTTATTATTATATAATGTCCCTCTTTGTCTTTTTTAACTGCTATTACTTTATTTATTGTCCGATATAAAAATAACTACTCCTGCTTGCTTTTGGTGTCTGTTTGCATGGAGTATCTTTTTCTACCCCCTTAAGTTTATGTGATTCTTTATGTGTTAGGTAAGTCTCCCGAAGACAGCAGAAAGTTGGTTAATAAATTCTTATCCATTCTGCCATGTGTGTCTTTTAAGTGGAGTGTTTAGGCCATTTACATTCAATGTTAGTATTGAGATGTGAGATACTATTCTATTCATTGTGCTATTTGTTGCCTGAATACCTTGGGGTTTTTCATTGTGTTATTGTTATATAGGTCTTGTGAGATGCCTTAAGGAGGTTCTATTTTGGTGTATTTTAGGATTTGTTTTGAGATTTAGAGGTCCTTTTAGCAGTTTTTTTAGTGCTGGCTTGGTTGTGGTGAATTCTTTCAGCATTTGTTTATCTGGGAAAGACTATCTCTTCTTCATTTATGAAGCTAAGTTTCACTGGATACAAAATTCTTGGCTGATAATTGTTTTGCTTAAGGAGGCTAAAAATAGAACCCCAACGTTTTCTAGTTTGTATGGTTTCACCTGAGAAATCTGCTATTAATCTGACAGATTTTCCTTTCTAGGTTACCTGATGCTTTTGCCTCACAGCTCTTAAGATCGTTTCCTTCGTCTTGACATTAGATAACCTGATGACTATGTGCCTAGGTGGTGATCTTTTTGCAATAATTTTCCCAAGTGTTCCTTGAGCTTCTTGTATTTGGATGTCTAGACCTCTAGCAAGGCCAGGGAAGTTTTCCTTGATGATTCCCTCAAATATGTTTTCTTCACACTTTTAGATTTCTCTTATTCCTTGGAAACACCAGTGATTCTTAGGTTTAGATGTTTATCATAGTCCCAAACTTCTTAGAGGCTTTGTTCTTTTTTTTTTCTTTCTTTTTTTCTTTGTCTTTGATATAGTTTGGCTGTGTCTCCACCCAAATCTCATCTTGAACTGTAGTTCCATTAATCCCCACATGTTGTGGGAGGAAGCCGGTGAGAGGTAATTTAATTATGGGGACAGTTTATCCCATACTGTTCTCATGGTAGTGAATAAGGTTCACAAGATCTGATGATTTTATAAGGGGTTTCCCTTTTCACTTGGCGCTCATTCTTTCTTGTCTGTCAGTATGTAAGATGTGACTTTCACATTCCACCATGATTGTGAGGCCTCCACTGCCATGTAGAACTGTGATTCCATTAAAACTCTTCTTCTTTGTAAATTACCCAGTCTTGGGGACGTCTTTATCAGCAGCAGGAAAATGGACTAATATGTTAAATTGATACTGGTAAAGTATGGTGCTGCTGTAAAGATACTAAAAATGTGGAAGTGACTTTGGAGCTGGGTAACAGGCAGAAGTTGAAACAGTTTGGAGGGCTCAAAAGAAGATAGGAAAATGTGGGAAAGTTTGGAACTTCCTAGAGACTTGTTGAATGACTTTGACCAAAATGCTGATAATGACATCGACAATAAAATCCAGGCTGAGCTGGACTCAGATGAAGATGAGGACCTTGTTGGGAATGGAAGTAAAGGTGACTCTTGCTATGTTTTAGCAAAGACTGGTGACATTTGGCCCCTGCCCTAGGGATTTGTGAAACTTTGAACTTGAAGGAGATGATTTAGGGTATCTGGTAGAAGAAATTTCTAAGTGACAAAGTGTTCAAAAGGAAGCACAGCATAGAAGTTTGGAAAAATTTACAGCCTAATGATGCAATAGAAAAGAAAAACCCATTTTCTGGGGAGAAATTCAAGCCTACTGCATATATTTGTGTAAGTAACAGCAGCCAACTGTTAATCACCAAGACGATGGAAAAAATGTCTCCAGGGCATATCAGAGATCTTTGTGGCATCCCCTCCCATCTCAGGCCCAGAGGCCTTGGAGGGAAAAATGGTTTCACGGGCCAGGCCCAGGCCCCCCTACTGTGTGCAGCCCAGGGACTTGGTGCCCTTTGTCCTAGCAACTCCAGTTGTGGCTTAAAGGGGCAAGGTACAACTCAGGCTCTCAGGCTGTGGCATTGGAAGGTGGAAACCCTTAGCCTTGGCAGCTTCCATGTGGTGTTGAACCTGCAGGTGCACAGAAGTCAATAATTGAGGTTTGGGAACCTTGGCCAAAAATTTAGAGGATGTATGGAAATGCCTGGATGTCCAGGCAGAAGTTTGTTGAAGGGGCAGGGCCCTCATGGACAACCATTGCTAGGGCAGTGTGGAAGGGAAATGTGGGGTTGATGACTCCACACAGAGTATCCATTGGGACACCGCCTGGTGGAGCTCTGAGAAGAGCACCACTGCCTTCCAGACCCCAGAATAGTACATACACTGACAGCTTGCAATGTGTGACTGGAAAAGCCACAGACACTCAATGCCAGGAGAGAGGCTATGCCCTGCAAAGCCACAGTGTCAGAACTGCCCAAGACCACAGAAACCCATTTCTTGCATCAGCATGAACCAGATGTGAGACATGGGGTCAAAGAAGATCATTGTGGAGCTTTAAGATTTGACTGCCCTTGGCTGAGCATGGTGGCTCATGCCTGTAATCCCAGCACTTTGGAAGGTCAAGGAGAGTGGATTAAAATGTCAGGAGTTCAAGACCAGCCTGACCAACGTGGTGAAATCCCGTCTCTATTAAAAATACAAAAATTAGCTGGGTGTGGTGGTGCACCTGTAATCCCAGCTACTCTGGTGCCTGAGTCAGGAGAATTGCTTAAACTGGGACCCAGGGGGCGTAGGTTGCAGTGACCTGAGATTGCACCACAGCACTCCAGCCAGGGCTACAGAATGAGACTCTGACAAAAAAAAAAAAAAAAGATTTGAGTGCCCCTGCTGGATTTCAAACTTGCATGGGATCTGTAGCCACTTTGTTTTGGTCAAATTCTCCCATTTGGAGTGGGTGTATTTACCCAATACCTGTACACTTATTGTATATAGGAAGTAACTAACTTGCTTTTGATTTTACAGGCTCATAGGCAGAAGGGACTTGACTTGTCCCAGATGAAACTTTAGACTGTGGACTTTTGGGTTAATGCTGAAATGAGTTAATACCTTGGAGGAAAGTTGAGAATGCGTGATTGGTTTTGAAATGTGAGGACAAGAGATTCGTGAGGGCAAAGGGTGGAATATTACAGTTAGGCTGTGTCCCCACCTAAATCTCATTGAATTGTAGTTCCCTTAATCCCCACTTGTTGTGGGAGGGACCCAGTGGAAGATAACTGAATTATGGGGGCAGTTTCCCTCATACTGTTCTGGTAGTGAATAAGTCTCATGAGATCTGATGACTTTATAAGGGGTTTCCCTTTTCACGTGGCTGTCATTGACTCTTGTCCGTCACCATGTAAGATGTGACTTTCACTTTCTGCCATGATTGTGAGGCCTCCCCAACCGTGCAGAACTGTGAGTCCATTAAACCTCTTTTTCTTTATAAATTATCCAATCTTGGGTATGTCTTTATCAGCAGCATGAAAATGAACAAATACAATATTAACAGATTGGGTTAATTCAAAATCTTTGTCTTCGAGCTCTGAGGTTCTTTTTTTTTTCACAGTACAAAATTATCTTTATTCAGAAGATCACATAGCAGCATATTCATCATCAAAAACATTTTACATAAGCAATAAATACCAGTCATTTATGCAAGAGCTTCCCAGGGTTGGTAGATATTTTTATGGCTTCATTTTGCTCTAGTCAAAAAAATGGAAAAGATTCTTTTAACTTCTTATCAATTCTACATCAGGTGGCAAGAAATGCAAAGCATTAGAAAGAGAGAGGAAAAGAAGGATTTTCAATTATCTCTGTAAAGGAGCAAATTCTGTCACTGTCATCTCAGACATCCTCTTTTAATTCCAAAGTCTAACCTTACAAAAGCAGAGAAAGGTCGGGTTTGGTGGCTCATGCCTGTAATCCCAGCACTTTGGGAGGCAGAGGCAGGTGGATCATGAAGTCAGGAGTTTGAGACCAACCTGGCAAATATGGTGAAACTCCATCTCTACTAAAAATACAAAAATTAACTGGGCATGGTGGTGTGTGCCTGTAGTCCCAGCTACTTCGGAGGCTGAGGCAGAAGAACTGCTTGAACCCAAGAGGTGGAGGTTGCAGTGAGCTGAGATTATGCCACTGCATTCCAGCCTGGGCAACAGAGCAAGACTCCATCTCCACAACAACAAAAACAACAACAACAATGACAACAACAACAAAAAGCAGAAAAAAAAATACACACATCCTAAGTTGCACATGCACAAATAGCAAGTACTCATGCATTCTTTTTTTTTTTAAAATTATACTTTAAGTTCTAGGGTACACGTGCACAATGTGCAGGTTTGTTACATGGGTCTAGATGTGCCATGTTGGTTTGCTGCACCTATCAACTAGTCATTTATATTAGGTATTTCTCCTAATGCTATCCCTCCCCCAGCTTCACACCCCCCGACAGGCCATGGTGTGTGATGTTCTCTGCCCTGTGTCCAAGTGTTCTCATTGTTCATTTCCCACCTATGAGTGAGAACATGTGGTGTTTGGTTTTCTGTTCTTGTGATAGTTTGCTCAGAATGATGGTTTCCAGCTTCATCCATGTCCCTGCAAAGGACATTAACTCATCCTTTTTATGGCTGCATAGTATTTCATGATGTATATGTGCCCCATTTTCTTAATCCAGTCTATCATTGATGGACATTTGCGTTGGTACCAAGCCATTGCTATTGTGAATAGTGCCACAATAAACATATGTGTGCATGTGTCTTTATAGTAGTAGGATTTATAATCCTTTGGTTATATAACCAGTTATGGAATCCCTGGGTCAAATGGTATTTCTAGTTCTAGATCCTTGTGGAATCACCACACTGTTTTCCACAATGGTTGAACTAATTTACACTCCCACCAACCATGTAAAAGCATTCCTATTTCTCCACATCCTCTCTAACATCTGTTGTTTCCTGACTTTTTAATGATCACCATTCTAACTGGTATGAGATGGTATCTCATTGTGGTTTTGATTTGTATTTCTCAGATGACCAGTGATGATGAGCATTTTTTCATGTGTCTGGTAGTGGCATAGGTGTCTTCTTTTGAGAAGCATCTGTTCATAACCTTTGCCCACTTTTTGATGGAATTTTTTTTTTCTTGTAAATTTGTTTAAGTTCCTTGTAGATTCTGGATATTAGCCCTTTGTCAGATGGGTAGATTTCAAAAATTTTTTCCCATTCTGTAATTTGCCTGTTCACTCTGATGGTAGTTTCTTTTGCCATGCAAAAGCTCTTTAGTTTAATTTGATCCCATTTGTTATTTTGACTTTTGTTGCCATTGCTTTCGGTGTTTTAGTCATGAAATCCATGCCCATTCCTGTGTCCTGAATGGTATTGCCTAGGTTTTCTTCTAGGATTTTTATGGTTGTAGGTCTAACATTTAAGTCTCTAATCCATCTTGAATTAATTTCTGTATATGTTGTAAGGAAGGAATCCAGTTTTAGCTTTCTACATATGGCTAGCCAGTTTTCCCAGCATCATTTATTAAATGGGATATCCTTTCCCCATTTCTTGTTTTTTTCAGGTTTATCAAAGATCAGAAGGTTGTAGATGCATGGTGTTATTATAAGGGCTCTGTTCTGTTCTATTGGTCTATATCTCTGTTTTGGAACCAGTACCATGCTGTTTTGGTTCCTGTAGCCTTGTAGTATAGCTTGAAGTCAGGTAGCCTGATGTATCCAGGTTTGTTCTTTCTCCTTAGGATTGTCTTGGCAATGTGGGCTCTTTTTTGGTTCCATATGAACTTTAAAGTAGTTTTTTCCAATTCTGTGAAGAAAGTCGTTGGTAGCTTGATGGGGATGGCATTGAATATATAAATTACCTTGGCAGTATGGCCATTTTCAAGATATTGATTCTTCTTATCCATGAGCATTGAATGTACTTCCATTTGTTTGTGTCCTCTTTTATTTTGTTGAGCAGTGGTTTGTAGTTCTCCTTGAAGAAGTCCTTCACATCCTTTGTAAGTTGGATTCCTAGGTATTTTATTGTCTTTGTAGCAATTGTGAATGGGAATTCACTCATGATTTGACTCTCTGTTTGTCTGTTATTGGTGTATAGGAATGTTTATGATTTTTTGCACGTTGATTTTGTATCCTGAGATTTGCTGAAGTTGCTTATCAGCTTAAGGAGATTCTGGTCTGAGACAATGGGGTTTTCTAAATGTACAATGATGTCATCTACAAACAGAAACAGTGTGGCTTCCTCTTTTCCTAATTGAATATCCTTTATTGCTTTCTCTTGCCTGATTGACCTGGGCAGAACTTCTAACACTATGTTGAATAGGAGGGATGAGAGAGGGCGTCCTTGTCTTGTGCCGGTTTTCAAAGGGTATGCTTCCAGTTTTGCACATTCAGGATGACATTGGCTGTGGATTTGTCATAAATAGCTCTCATTATTATGAGATACTTTCCATCAATACCTAGTTTATTGTGCGTTTTTAGCATGAAGGGCTGTTGAATTTTGTTGAAGGCCTTTTCTGCATGTATTGAGGTAATCATTTGGTTTTTGTCATTGATCTGTTTATGTGATGGATTACGTTTATTGATTTACATTTGTTGAACAAGCCTTGAATCCCAGGGATGAAGCCCACCTGATCATGGTGGATAAGCTTTCTGATGTGCTGTTAGATTCGGTTTGCTGGTATTTTATTGAGGATTTTGCATGGATGTTCATCAGGGATATTGGTCTAAAATTCTCTCTTTTTGTTGTTTCTCTGACAGGCTTTGGTATCAAGATGATGCTGGCCTCATAAAATGAGTTAGGGAGGATTCCCTCTTTTTCTATTGTTTGGAATAGTTTCAGAAGGAATGGTACCAGTTCCTCTTTGTACCTCTGGTAGAATTCAGCTATGAATCCATCTGATCCTGGACTTTTCTTGGTTGGTAGGCTATTAATTATTGCCTCAATTTCAGAGCCTGTTACTAGTCTATTCAGAGATTCACCTTCTTTCTGGTTTAGTCTTGGGAGGGTGTATGTGTCCAGGAATTTATCCATTTCTTCTATATTTCCTAGTTTATGTGCGTAGAGATGTTTATAGTATTCTCTAATGGTAGTTTGTATTTCTGTGGGTTCAGTAGTGATATCACCTTTATCATTTGTTATTGCACCTATTTGATTCTTTTCTCATTTCTTCTTCATTAGTCTTGCTAGTGGTCTATCAAGTGTGTTGAGCTTTTGAAAAAACCAGCTCCTGGATTCATTGATTTTTTGGAGGGTTTTTTGTGTCTCTATCTCCTTCAGTACTGTTCTGATTTTAGTTATTTCTTGCCTTCTTCTAGCTTTTGAATTTGTTTCTTCTTGCTTCTCTAGTTCTTTTAATTGTGATGTTAGAGTGTCAATTTTAGATCTTTTGTGCTTTCTCTCATGGGCATTTAGCACATACTGCTTTAATTGTGTCCCCAAGATTCTGGAACATTGTGTCTTTGTTCTCACTGGTTTCAAAGAACATCTTTATTTCTGCCTTCATTTCGTTATGTACCAGTAGTCATTCAGGAGCAGGTTGTTCAGTTTCCATGTAGTTGTGTGGTTTTGAGTGAGTTTCTTAATCCTGAGTTCTAATTTGATTGCACTGTGGTCTGAGAGACAGTTTGCTGTGATTTCTGTTCTTTTACATTTGCTGAGGAGTGCTTTACTTCCAATTATGTGGTCAATTTTAGAATTAGTGTGATGTGGTACTCAGAAGAATGTATGTTCTGATGATTTGGGGTGGAGAGTTCTGTAAATGTCTATTAATTCTGCTTGGTTCAGAACTGAGTTCAAGTCCTGAATATCCTTGTTAACCTTCTCTCTCAATGATTGTCCAATATTGATAGTGGGGTGTTAAATTCTCCCATTATTATTATGTGGGAGTCTAAGTCTCTTTGTAGGTCTCTAAGGACTTGCTTTATGAATCGGGGTGCTCCTGTAATAGGTGCATATGTATTTAGTATAGTTAGCTCTTCTTGTTTAATTGATCCCTTTACCATTATGTCATGGTGTCCTTTGTCTCTTTTGACCTTTGTTGGTTTAAAGTCTGTTTCATCAGAGACTAGTATTGCAACCACTACTGCTTTTGTTTTCTTTTTTTTTTGAGACGGAGTCTCACTCTGTTGCCCAGGCTGGAGTGCAGTGGCATGGTCTCAGCTCACTGCAAGCTCCGCCTCCTGGATTCACACCATTCTCCTGGCTCAGCCTCCCGAGTAGTTGGAACTACAGGCGCCCACCACCACACCTGGTTAATTTTTTGTATTTTTAATAGAGACTGGGTTTCACTGTGTTAGCCAGGATGGTCTCTATCTCCTGACCTCATGATCCACCCACCTTGGCCTCCCAAAGTGCTGGGATTACAGGCGTGAGCCACCGTGCCTGGCCCTTCTTTGTTTTTGTTGTTTTTTCTTTCCATCTGCTTAGTAGATCTTCCTGCATCCCTTTCTTTTGATCCTATGTGTGTCTCTGCATGTGAGATGGGTCTCCTAAATACAGCACACTGAGGGATCTTGACTCTTTATCTAACTTGCCAGTCTGTGTCTTTTACTTAGGGCATTTAGCCCATTTACATTTAAGATTAATATTGTTATGTGTGAATTTGATCCCTTCATTACGATGTTAGCTGGTTATTTTGCACATTAAGCAATGCAGTTTCTTCATAGCTTTGATGGTCTTTAGAATTTGACATGTTTTTGCAATGGCTGGTACCGGTTATTTCTTTCCATGTTTAGTGCCTCCTTCAGGAGCTCTTGTAAGGCAGGCCTGGTGGTGACAAAATCTCTCAGCATTTGCTTGTCTGTAAGGGATTTTATTTCTCCTTCACTTATGAAGCTTAGTTTGGTTGGATATGAGATTCCGGGTTGAAAATTATTTTCTTTAAGAATGTCAAATGTTAGTTCCCACTCTCTTCTGGCTTGTAGGGCTTCTTCCGAGCGATCTGCTGTTAGTCTGATGGGTTTTCCTTTGTCAGTAACCTGACCTTTCTCTCTGGATCCCCTTAACATTTTTTCCTTCATTTCAACTTTGGTGCATCTGACAATTCCGTGTCTTGGGGTTGCTCTTCTCAAGGAATATTGCTGTGGTGTTCTCTGTATTTCCTGAATTTGAATGTTGGCCTGCCTTCCTAGGTTGTGGAAGTTCTCCTGGATCATATCCTGAAGAGTGTTTTCCAACTTGGTTCCATCTCCCCATCACTTTCAGGTAGACAAATCAAATGTAGATTTGGTCTTTTCACATAGTCCCATATTTCTTGGAGACTTTGTTAGGTTCTTTTTACTCTTTTTTTCTCTACATTTGTCTTCTTGCTTTATTTCATTAATTTGATCTTCAATCACTGATATCCTTTCTTCCACTTGATTGAATCATCTATTGAAGCTTGTGCATGTGTCACGAAGTCCTTGTTCCATGGTTTTGAGCTCCATTAAATCATTTAAGGTCTTCTCTACACTGTTTATTCTAGTTAGCCATTCATCTAACATTTTTCAAGGCTTTTAGCTTCCTTCTGATGGGTTAGAACACGCTCCTTTAGCTCAGAGAAGTTTATTATTACCGACCTTCTGAAGCCTACTTCTGTCAACTCTTCAACATCATTCTTCATCCAGCTTTGTTCCATTGCTGGCAAGGAGCTGTGATCACTTGGAGCAGAAGAGGTGCTCTGGTTTTTAGAATTTTCAGCTTTTCTGCTCTTGTTTCTCTCCCATCTTTGTGGTTTTATCTACCTTTGGTCTTTGATGTTAGTGACCTACAGATGGGGTTTTATTGTGGGTGTCCTTTTTGTTGATGTTGATGTGATTCTTTTCTGTTTGTTAGTTTTCCTTCTCACAGTCAGGTCCCTCAACTGCAGGTCTGTTGGAGTTTGCTGGAGGTCCACTCCAGTCCATTTGCCCAGGTGCCACTAGCAGAGGCTGCAAAACTGCAAATATTGCAGAACAGCAAATATTGCTTCCTGATCCTTCCAGTGAAAGCTTTGTCCCAGAGGGGCACCTGCCTTCATGGGGTGTCTGTTGGTTCCCTGCTGGGAGGTGTCTCCCAGTTAGGCTACATGGGGGTCAGAAATCCATTTGAGGAGACAGTCTGTCCATTCTCAGATCTCAAACACCATGCTGGGAGAGCCACTATGCTCTTCAGAGCTGTCAGGCAGGGACGTTTAAGTCTGCAGAAGTTTCTGCTGGCTTTTCTTCAGCTATGCCCTGCCTACAGAGGTGGAGTCTATAGAGGCAGCAGGCCTTGCTGAGCTGCAGTAGGCTCCACCCAGTTTGAGCTTCCCAGCCACCTTGTTTACCTAGTCAAGCCTCAGCAGTGGTGGACACCCCTCCCGCTGCCAGGCTGCAACCCAACTGGTCTATTTCAGACTGCTGCACTAGCAGTAAGGCTGGGAAATAAAAGAAAATTCTATGGTCAGGACAATTTAGGTGCTGGAAGTCAATAAGAGCAAGGCCTAAAGAAGAATAAAAAAAAAATAGAAAGATTGTAAAGTATATGGACTGAAGACCAAATGGTAAGAAAATTGGAAGCAATCTTTTCCATAATCACAGAGATAGCACTATCTATATTCAATGACCCTAAATAGAAATTACCAAATCTTGCAGAAATGGTTTTTGTTTTGTTTTGTTTTGTTTCAGTGATAACAGTGGCTTCAAACATGGCAAAACTTCCAAAGCCTTCAGCTGTTGGATGGAGCTGTAAGAACAAATTAGATAGGCCAAAAAAAAAAAAAAAAAAAATCTTAGCAGTGATACAGAAGGCAGTTGAAAGCTACACCTTAGATCAAATTCTCTATTTTGAAGAGTGGAGTGTTATTATCATTGTACGCCTGAAAAAAACCTACCTCTCAAAGGCAGGAAAACATATCCCAGCATTCAAAGCTGTGAATTGTATACAACTGATGCTGGCTGACTCAAGCACAAGGATCTACAGTTATCCGTATCTGGTATTACCACTTTCCATTCTTCAGAAAATGGTTCTTCTGCCATTTAACAATAACTCACAAGTCACAATCCTTCAATGTCCACTTCCACAAGCAAACTTTATGTCCTTTTCAAGATAAAGTACCATATTTATTGTAGTACTTGTGTATGTCTTGACCATTTACCATGTGTAAGACTGTGCTACTATTTTTATTAGGTTTCTGTCTTTTTTAAAAAATATGTCACAATGACGTTTTGAGGGTTTTGCCTAATTTTTCCCATAAAAGCCTGGTGGTTTTTATTGTGCAATTTTCCATAGCACTTCCATTCTGAGGAACACATATATCATGTTACAGCAAAGCTAACAGTGTTACTCTTCAGAGATGGCCACTACCTTTCTGCAAATGCAAGTCATCTATACATATAGTTAGGATGACAATTATTCAGAAAGATTATAGTAAATAAGATGAAAGGTTTTGTCAATAATGGTAGCACCGAGAGAGAGGGAATAGATGCTTTTATCTCTATGTTGACAACTCCTAAATGTACGTGTTGAGCTCAGATTCTTCTTCTAGACTCCAGACTCATATAATCAAGCACACACTTGACATTTCCACTTGGCCTTCCTGCAGTCATCTCAAATGGACTTAATGTGTCCAAAACGGAACTCCTTATCTTCTCTTGGAAAACTCCTCCTCCAGTTACTGCTGTCTTAGTGAACTGTCCCTCTGCTTTTGCCCTTTCTCCTATTCATGTCTGAGCCTTGCTCATCCTGAACAACTCCCCCACACCTGCCAGCTGCATCCCAATCATCACCAGACCTGTCTATTGGTCTCCCAAATGCACTTTCAGTCTCTGTGCCCTCTCTCTACTCCAATGCCAACACGTGGTTTACATCTCCCTGGGATCATGATAGCCACTCAATTGTACCCCCGCTATATGTTCTTCCCAGAGTAGCCTGAGTATTTTGTAGGAAAAACTAAAGTCAGGTCACAGCTCTGACTAAAACATCTAATTGCTTTCCACTGCAGGTTTTATAATCCACAAAGTCTTTCAAGGTGGGCAGAACACGGCCCCAGATTGCCACTTAAATCTCATTTCATAACACATCCCTCACATTATCATTAATTGTATCCAAAACCCGACTTAATGGAACCAAGTTCTTTCTTGCCCCATTCATTCACACATACTGTTCCTCTTCCACGCACACCTCACTTGTTTAATTTCTGCTCAGCCTTTAAGATCTTAGGCAAATATCAGTTTTCAGAAATACTTTTCTCCTTCCTATCTAAATTAGCAACTCCTTCATTTGCTTCCTGATGGAGCTGTTTTCACTCACAACACTTTTAAAAATTTTTGGCAAGCAATTCTTTCTTTACATTTTTTATTGTTGTTTTTGTTTTGTTTTGATTTTAAAAAATAAATTTAGGGCACAAGTGCAGTTGTGTCACATGGGTATATTGTGTAGGGGTGAAGTGTGGACTTTTAGTGTACCCAATACCCAAATAGTGTACATCTTACCCAATAGGTAGAATTTCATCTCTCACACCCCTCCCACTCTCCCATTTATGGGCACCTCCAATGTCTATTATTTCACTTGGTGTGTACATATGTACCCATTGTTTAGTTCCACTTTTAAGTGACAACATGTGGTCTTTGACTTTTTGTTTCTGCATCATTTCACTTAATAATTAGTTCCATCTGTGTTGCTGCAAAAGACATTATTTCATTCTTTTTCGTGGTTGAGTAGTATCCCATGGAGCATATATATTCCATTTTCTTTATCCAGTCATCTGTTGATAGACACTTAGGCTGATTCCAAGACTGCGTTATTGCGAATAATGATGTGATAAACATATGATTACTCATAACACTTCTGACACCAAAATGAGGGGTTGTTTTTCCTCCTGAAACCATCTGAGTCTCCTATAATTCAATTCAATTGAATTCTGACGCCACCCAGAGTTAGCACCAGATTCCACAGGTTTAAGAGCTCAATCCCACAAGACTGCCTTTACTTCAGAGGCCGAGTCCCAGTATGAAGTCCCCAGGCCACCTGCCTTTCTGTCCAACATAGCCACAAAGTTAGGGATTCCTACAACCCCCGTTTTTAGGACTGATCACTGGCTACAACTCATAGAACTCAGGAAAGCACTTTACTTACTATTTCCAGTTTATTATGAAGGATAAAACTCAGGAACAGACCAATGGGAGAGATGCACAGGGCAAGGTATGGGGGAGAAAACAAAGTTTCCATGCCCCATCTGAGCACACCACCCTCCAGGGACCTCAGCATGTTCATCAGCCTGGAAGCTCTCCAAATCCCATTGTTTATGTTTTATTTACAGAGGTTTCATTACATACACATAATTGATTAAATCATCAACCATTGGTGATTGGGTCAGAGTCCAACCTTTCTGTACTCCCTGAAGGTTGAGAAGTGGGGCTGAAATTTCCAAGCTTCTAGACAAAGCTTGGTCTTTCTGGCCCATTGTATTTTTCCTGAAACTATCTTAGTGGCCCACCAAGAGTTGCCTCATTGGAAAAAAAGATGCTCCTATGATTGTTATCAATCATGAAATTCTAAGAGTTTTGGAAACTCTGTGCCAGGGACAAAATCCAAATTTCTTTCTATGATACCACACTGATCTTACAATTATTATCCTTCTTAAGATTTATCACAATTTGCATATATTTATTTATTCACTTGAGTAATTCTTTGCTACATTCATTATTTCTCACTAGACTATGAATTCCATGAGATCAAAGAGCATCTCTATTTTGGTCATAATATTGCGCAACATATGCCTGGTACATGGTATGTACTTAAAAATATTTACAGAATGAATAATTTGCTTCAGAAATGTTCACCACATATTGTGGATGTTGAATTAACTTCTGGAACTATATCTAAGAACAATTTTTTTTGGAGACAGTCTCACTCTGTCTCTCAGGCTGGAGTGCAGTGGCACAATCTCAGCTCACTGCAACCTCCACCTCCCAGGATCAAGTGATTCTCTTGCCTCAGCCTCCTGAGTAACTGGGATCACAGGTGCCCACCACCAGGCCCGACTAATTTTTGTATTTTTAGTAGAGACAGGATTTCACCATGTTGACCAGCCTGGTCTCGAACTCCTGACTTCAGGTGATGCACCCACCTTGGCCTCCCAAAGTGCTGTGATTGCAGGCGTAAGCCACTGTGCCCAGCCTTTTCTTTCTTTCTTTCTTTTTAAGAGATGAGGTCTTGCTATGTTACCCAGGCTGGTCTCCAACACCTGATCTCAAGTTATCTGCCAGCCTCAGCCTTCCAAGCATAAGCCATCACGTCAGCCTAGAACACACAGTTTTAACATAATCAGATAAACATAGCAGTTATTAACATGTTGATTATTTGCAATTCACCTTAAGGACAACTTCATTGATTATTATTGATTATTATCTATTATTATCTCCACTTAACAGATAAGGAAACTGTAACTCAGAAAAGGTAAGCAATTTGCCTAATTTTACACAGTCGATGATAGAAGTTAAATAGCATGTGCTCTAAACACTCTCTTAAGAGGCAGAAAGAACCTACTCACCCTGAGGGAGTTGAAAAAGGTTTCACTGAGAAGTGACACTTGATCTGAATTTTAAATAATGACTCAGAGGTTTCCAAATAGAAAATCGCATAAGGGCATTCCAGGAAGAAAAAGGTATGCATAAATGTGGGAAAGGGCATGACATATTTGTTTAGGGCCAAGAGTTCATAGGAGCTGAATTGCTAAGTTACCTGGCAGAGGCAACAAAATTAGGTTTGGACCTAATTGGGAAAGCCTTGCATTAAATCTAATCTGGACAAGGGAAAATCAATGGTGGATTTGTTAAAAAAAAAAAAAAAAAAAAAAAAAAAAAAAAAAAAAAAAAAAAAAAAAATCCAGGTAGCTTTCTGTGACTTAAAATGCTAGGTCCATACAATTCTGCCAAAGAGAAACAAAAGCCAGACTTATTGAAACACATAGACGATAAAAGACAAAAGTTAGGAGCTCCTCGTTTAAAATAAAACAACAGCTCTCTTCTTTTCTTCACTTCCTTTCCTGGACACTTCAGTCCTAGCCAATCAGGTGTAGCTGAGCATGTGTCCACCTCAGCATGGGAGAGCCACAGTGGTCAAGAGTGAGAATTGAGAGCAAGCTCAGGGTAATGAGAGTGTCCACCAAGGGAGGCAGACCAGGGTGGCCTGCCAGTGATTCAGTAGGATGAGGAGAGCATCCATGTGAGCAGGCAGCCTAGCAGCAGGTGTTGGAGCCTAAGCACATCCATAGAGGCATAGTCCAGGTGCAGGATCTCAAAACCAAGCAGGATAAGGAAGACACCTCTGAAGGGGCAAGCCCAACACAGGGTGTCAAAGCCCAAGCAGCATGAGGAGGGTGTCTGTGTCGGAAGGATGGCATGAGAAAAGGAACTGGGTGTCCAGGTAAGGAGGATGTCTGGGTATGGGGAATGTAGAGTGTCAAGCCCAGTTGTGGTGAGGAGCGTTTCTTTCTGGGATAGTGGCCAAATGTGGGGTGTAAGAGCCCAATGGGAGTAAAGAGAGTGCCTGCATGGGTGCGATGATGTGGCAGTAGCCTGCAATGAGGATGTAAAACCTGAATGGAGTGAGGAGGATATCCCTGTGAGGGAAGAAGTAGTAAGGGTGAGAGGTGAAGCTAGCTGGACTTCCTGGGTCATTGGGGACTTGGATAACTTTTCTGTCTTTACAAGAGGACTGTAAAACGCACCAATCAGCACTCTGTAGCTAGCAAGAGGATTGTAAGATATACCAATCAGCGCTCTGTAAAATGCACCAATCAGTGCTCTGTAAAATGGACCAATCAGCACTCTGTAAAGTGCACCAATCAGCAGGATGCTAAAAGTAGCCAATCACAGGGAGAACTGAAAAAAGGGCACTCCCATAAGACAAAAACAGAACATGGGAGAGGACAAATAAGGGAATAAAAGCTGGCCACCCTAGCCAGCAGTGGCAACCCACTGGCATCCCATTCCACACTGTGGAAGGTTTGTTCTATCACTCTTCACAATAAACCTTGCTACTGCTCACTCTTTGGGTCCATGCCATCTTTAAGAGCTGTAACACTCACCATGAAGGTCTGGAGCTTCATTCTGGAAGTCAGTGAGACCGTGAACCCACCAGAAGGAAGCAACTCTGGACACAATGGTAATTAATTCCTTACTCCATAACTAAGTACATTAAGGGTAATGTGTGCAGGTTTCTAATGAATGAACTATAAATACAGAACTTTATGGTTTTGTTTGGCATTGGAGGCATTAGTGTAAACTCAGGTCTTTCAAAATATATATTAGATATAGAAATAAATAGAGGTGTGTGCATGTGTGTATATAAGGAGAGGGCATGAGATAAAATCAAAGGCAGGAAGCACAACTAGCACCTTGATCTTGACTTCTAAAGACCTTTATCCATTGAGAGCTAGGGATTTTGTGAAGAAATAGCTGATTCCAGGCTGGGGAAGAAAAACTACAGTGTGAGCCTAGAACAACTTATGGTGTCTAAAAGTGAAGAAGTGCTCAAAGAATCATAGAGACTTATTTAAAAAAAAAAGGGGGGGGGGTCAAGTTTGAAGGGGCTTCCAATGGGCAAATCAGGGATAATTTGGAAGTCAAAATGAATACAAAGTGGCAGACAATAATGTATCAAATAAAATAGGAAATCATGAGTCCATATTATATAAACAAACAAACAGATTGAAACTATGTTGAGAAAGAGGATTATACATAGTCTCAAAATACTTGCCCCTGAAAAAAAATGCTCATTAAGTGCAAAGGGAAAAAGAGTCACCTCACAGTGAACAATCTTGGCAGATGCCACCTCATTCGAGTGATTAAACACCAGTGATAAGACAACATGTATTTTATCAGGTGCACCTGATAAAATACAAACAGAACACAGTATCATTTTAAAAATATTTATGGCAAATATGCATAACCTGAACCTAAAGATAAGGAAATGTTAGACAAATCCAAACAAAGCGATAGTCTCTAAAACAATTGACCTGTAATCTTCAAGTGTCAGAGTGTTAGTTAAGAAGAAACTGAAGAAGTAACTGTTCCCTATTGAAGGAGACTACACACATGACAACTAAATGCAAGCTGTGATTTTGAACTGCATTCTTTAGATACAAAAGATGTTATTTACACGTGAGCTGAGGATGAGATGGTAGTAAGGTATCAGTGTTAATTTCCTGATTGTAAATGTTGTATTGCGGTTATGTCCTTTTTTGTAGGAAATGCACATTCAAGTATTCAGGGATGATGAAGCATAATATCAGCAACTTACTCAAAAATAGATTCAGAAACAAAGGTTCTTTGTACTTTATATCCACAGTTTCTGAAGGTTGAGATTCTTCTTCTAAATAAAGAAACCAACAATAAAATCCCATATATGTGTCAGCTCAATTCTCCAGAACTCAGCTTGAGCTCAAATATAATGCAGGAGAACCTTCATTCTTCAAAGCCCAGGCAATGTACTGCTTCCCTTAGCAACTCACTAAAATCATATTCGTTCTTACTTTAACACGCAATTTTAACAAATCATTCTTGGTTTTCAATCTTTCTGGCCAATGACTGATTACATGACTACTGTTGAAGTAGACCAAAGACTAACAGGGGCACACTTGTAAAATAAGTAAATAAATAAATAAATAAAAAAGGTGAAGGTTATTTAGCTTGCTGCAGGAAGGGAGACAGCACTCCATAGAAACATAGGAGCATGTCAGTAAGGAGGAGAGGGTTAAAAAAAGGCTTCTCACGGGAGTTGAGCTTATGTTGGATGATTCTAACGAGTTAAGTAAGGAAACAAGAACCAGTTCTGAATTGGGAGCTTTCAAGAAGCAGGAAAAAGACAGTGATTGGGAACCTTAACACTTTGTCTAAGAGGTAAGAAGAATAAAGCAAATCTAGAGTTGCCACTGGTAAAGAAGCAGCAATCATTCATGTCAGAAGAAGGGGGTATTTAGTCATTTCTATGGTCAGGTAACAGTCTTGTCTATGCCTTGTTCTTAGCATTGTTTATGTGAATGCTAAGAACACAGTGTTGAGATGGGAGAGAATATTGTGGTCTGGTTGTCATCAGGGCCATGTTTCAATTCTTCACCAGAAAAATAGATGGAGATGAGTAGTAGTATAAGATACAGACACAATGCAAACACAGGAAGTAATCACCAACAACCTGCTATTAAGAAAGGAACCAAAAAATTAAAGAAAAAACATGGACCCAAAATAATTATATAACAATCTGGCCAGGTGCGGTGACTCACGCCTGTAATCCCAGCACTTTGGGAGGCCGAGGCGGGGAGATCACGAGGTCAGGAGATCGAGACCATCCTGGCTAACATGGTGAAACCCTGTCTCTACTAAAAATACAAAAAATTAGCTGGGCATGGTGGCGGGCACCTGTAGTCCCAGCTACTCAGGAGGCTGAGGCAGGAGAATGGTGTGAACCCAGGAGGTGGAGAGTGCAGTGTGCCGAGATTGTGCCACCGCACTCCAACCTGGGTGACAGAGCGAGGCTCCATCTCAAAAATAATATAATAATAATCTGCTAACTGCTGCCAATTCTAAGGACTGTATATATATCAAACATTTTTAATTCTCAAGGATATACAATAAATTGTCTAATATTATTACCTCTGTTTTACACATGAGAACACTGAAGGACAGAGAGATTAATTTCCCCAATGTCATTCTGCTAGTAAATAGCAGAGCCAGAATCACTATATAACATAATGGTGGATTTCCACATTCAGTGGCTAAACATTTACTGAAGTCACTCTGTATAAAGTATTATCTGGACATCATAGGGAATAAGACAGCACCTTCTAAAATATCCCTTAATATCTCTTCCAAACATTGGCCACTTTCTACAATCCCCCTTCCTTGCCTCACTCCCAAATTTTAAAGGATGTAATCTAGCCTTCTATTTAATAGTTGAAACAAGGATCAACAATGTACCTCCCTCTAACTTTGACTTACCCTAAATTTACCCATTTCTCTCCTTTCATTCTTTTCTCTATGCTGCATTGTTTTCTTTTTTGTTTGTTGAACTCTATTGCCCCATAAATACTACATGTGTTATCTTGCAATTGCTTGTTTATATACCTATCTTGGAAGACATAATTTGTTTTTGGTTTTGGCTGCTCAGCAACCTAATTTTTTTTGAGAGGGAATTACTCATACTCATGCTGATATATGTTCAACAACTGATTCTCCATGTATGTGTGTGTGTGTGTGTGTATTTTATTGTACATGTACTCATATCAAGAACGTATAACAGATCATTTATAAATAATAATAAAATATCTAACTTTCATTTTAAATTCTGTGCAACCAATTAATTCTCACAGGATGTTTTTGTTGATTTTGCTAAATTGCTGCAAACTAGAGTTGTAGGTGATGAAGGGGTGTAGTTCTGACTCAAAGGCAGGTTGATATTCTCATTTATGTTAATGAGTAAGGCAAAGTGAAACAACAAAGACCTATATCAGAACTTTTTGTTCATCACACAAACAGATTCCTTGTTGAATCTGATAATAGTATTTTAACACTGGAAGAATATTTCCTCACTTTTTGTGCTAGTCACAATGTAATGGCTACAAATATAATATACTTTTAAGTTTAACTTGCATGATTTACATTTCTCCATCACTTTCTCAAGTCTAGGCCATCAACAAAGCAATAAGCCAAGCTATACTTTGCAGTGCTTGTAAATTTCTATAGTATAAAGCACGCGCCTTGGCTGATTTCAAAGTACCAACATGATGTCACTGAGTACTAACATAGAACAGGGAAGAAATGCGCAGTAACACATCGATGTGTAGCATTTCCACTATTCAGCCATAAAACTGCAAATAACCTCAAGAACATAAATAATAGTAAAATAACTTGGGAAGTGAAAGCTCTGAGTATTTATTACCTTTATTATAATTTATATATTTGCAAATTAATATAAATTTTAAATAATATCTTTACATAACAACCAGCTTATAGGACTTCTAAAATTTTAACAGTTGGCTCTCAGGAGCAAATAGAAGACAAATCTAACTTGCCACTTGTGATGGTTAATATTAAGTGTCAACTTGATTGGATTGAAGGATGAAAAATATTGTTTGTGGTTGTGTCTGTGAGGGTGTTGCCAGAGTAAGTTAACATTTGAGTCAGTGGACTGGGAGACACAGATTCACCCTCAGTCTGGGTGGGCACCATTCAATCAGCTGCTAGGTAGAAGAAGGTGGAATGAGCTGACTTTCTGAGTCTTCCAGCTTTCATCTTTCTCCCATGCTGGATGCTTCCGGCCCTTGAACATCAGACTCCAGTTTCTTCTGGCTTTGGACTCTTGGACTTACAGCAGTGGTTTGTCAGGGACTCTCAAAGATTTGACTACAGATTGAAGGCTGCACTGTCAGCTTCCCTACTTTTGATGTTTTGGGACTTGGACTAACCCCTACTGGCATCCTTGCTCCTCAGCTTGCAGACGGCCTACCGCGGGACTTTGCCTTGTAATCGTGTGAATCAGTTCTCCTTATTAAACTCCCTTTCATATATACACATATCCTTTTATAATAGTTCTGTCCCTCTAGAAAACCCCGACTAATACAGATTTTGGTACCAGGAGTGGTTCTAGAGGAACAGAATTTTAAGACTGGATTTCTTTAATTGGTCTAGAGTGGCTGCTTAAGCTAATTAGATCCAAAAATGCTAAGGACTCTATTTCTAATAGTATGGAGAACACTGATAGCCCTTGGCAGGAACTGTTTAGAGAGTTATGCTTAATAAATGCATCTGATACTCCCGATTCACCACTCTTGAGAGGCAAGGAATTTAGTGACTCTATACATAATACTTTTGACCATATATGGAGAACCAAGGAATATAATGAAGTTGGTTGGTTGCTCCTAAGTTCGCTGATAAAAGTGATGAAAGAAAAGGTTGAGCTCAGGGATTCTAACTCCCAGCTCCAGAAGCACATACTGAGCCTCAAATCTTCTAAGATTGCTCTGAGTGAGAGTCTGCTCTCCCGTAGACAAAGGACTGAAATTGCAGATAATTAGACACATGCCCTTATCATGCAAGTGGGTGACCTGCAACAGGAAAGGTGCATGCTCAGTCTTGCCAGGTGTCTACTTTTAAAGGGAGGAAATTGATTGGGAAAGTATGGGATCCTGCAACTTGGAACAAGGACATGTGGTTGGACCCTGATGAAGCTGGGGACACTGAGCTTGTAAATTCTGATGAACTATTTTTACCAGAGGAAACAGGCTCCTCACCCTCAAAGGTCTCAACATCCCCTCCCCAACCCATGCTGCCATCAGCCTTTTCACCTTTGTCTGAGGAGATTAACCCTACACTGCCGGAGGCAACAGTGATGGCCTCCTCTGAAGCAGTTACCAGGCAAGACAATGCTGATTCTCCTCAGGACCCACCCCCAACACCCCTGTTTGCATCGAGACCTGTAACTAGACTCAAGTCCCAGCAGGTCCCTATAAGTGAGGTTCAGAGTGTGACCCACAAGGAAGTGCACTACACTCCAAAATAATTCCTTGAGTTTTCTAATTTATCTGGAGAAATCTGAAGAACAGGTATGGGAATGGGTATGAAGTATGTGGGATAATGACATAGGGAACATAAAGTTGGATCGGGCTGAATTTATTGATATTGCCCCACTAAGGAGGGATTCTGCATTTATGTTGCAGCTTGGGGAGTTCAAAATGGTTCTAATAGTTTATTTGCTTGGTTAGCTGAAACATGGATTAGAAGATGGCCCACTGTGAGTGAGCTGGAAATGCCTGTTCTCCTTTGGTTTATTGTAGAGGAAGGGATCCAAAATCTTAGGGAGATTGGAATACTAGAATGGATTAGTCACTTGAGACCTACTCATCTCAGCTGAGAGGGTCTGGAAGACATACCCTTCACCAATACCTTGAGAAATAGATTTGTGGGAGCAGCACCTGCATTCTTAAAGAGCTCTGTGATGGCTCTTTTCTGTATGTCAGATCTTACAATGGGAACCACAGTCACTCAATTAGAGAATTTAAATGCAATGGGAAAACTTGGATCCTGAGGTGGATGGGGCCAAGTGGTGACACTCAGTTGTCAAAGGCAAGGTAGGCATAGTTATCATAATGGACAGCAGAGGCAAAGCAGCAATCAGACTAGTGTGACTTGTGTAGAGCTCTGGCATTGGCTAATTAATCATGGTGCAATTGATAGGAAGCCTATTGAATTCTCACTTAACTAGTATAAAGCAGAAAACTTCCAGGTCAAGTTGACAAAAGACTAATTTGAATTCTAAAAATAGAGAATCATGACCTCTCAATCAATTTCCAGACTTGAACCAGTTTACAGACCCAGAACCCCTTGAATGAAGGGGAAGCCGGGTCCCCTTGAGGAAGGACCCCACTATACTACCAACAATTTACACTGTGAATCATTCTCCCGTCCTTCCCCAACGAGACCTCCAGCCTTTTACCAGGGTAATTGTTCACTGGGTAAAGGGAAATGATCACACTTTAGGGGATTACTGGACACTGGCTCTGACATGACATTGATTCCAGAGGACCCAAAACATCATTGTGGTCCTCCAGTTAGAGTAGGGGCTTATGGAGGTCAGGTAATTAATGGAATTCTAGCTCAGGTCTGACTTACAGTGGGTCCAGTGGGTCCCTGGACTCATTCTGTGGTCGTTTCCCCACTGCTAGAATGCATAATTGACATAGACACACTTAGCAGCTGGCAGAATCCCCATATTGGCTCCCTGACTGGTAGGGAGAGGGCTACTATGGTGGGAAAGGCCAAATGGAAGCCATTAGAGCTGCTTCTACCTAGGAAAATAGTAATTCCAAAACAATATTACATCCCTAGATGGATTGTAGAGATTAGTGCCATAATCAAGAACTTGAAAGATGAAGGGGTGATGATTCTCACCACATCCCCATTCAACTCTCCTATTTGGCCTGTGCAGAAGACGGATGGATCTTAGAGAATGACAGTGGACTTAACCAAGTGGTGACTCCAATTGCAGCTACTGTACCAGATGTGATTGCATTGCTTGAGCACATTAACACATTTCCTGGTACCTGGTATGCAGCCATTGATTTAGCAAATGGCTTTTTCTTCATTCCTGTCCATATGGCCCACCAGAAGCCATTTGTCTTCAGCTGGCAAGGTCAGCAATATACTTTCACTGTCCTACCTCAGGTGTATATCAACTCTCCAGCTTTGTATCATAATCTTGTTTGCAAAGATGATGAGACATTTGTATGCCAGGGGATGGGAAATAATCGGACTGAAAATCAGAAACCTACCTCAGTGAAATTTCTAGAGGTCCAGTGGTGTGGACCTGTCAAGATATTTCTTCTAAGGTGAAGGATAAGTTGTTGCATTTGTCCCCTCCTACAACCAAGAAAGGGGCACAACGCCTCCTGAGCCTATTTGGATTTTGGAAGCAACACATTCTTAATTTGGGTGTGTTATTCTAGCCCATTTATCAAGTGGCCTGAAAGACTGCCAGTTTTGAGTGGAGTCCAGAACAGGAGAAGGCTCTACAATAGATCCAGGCTGCTGTGCAAGCTGCTCTGCCACTTGGGCCATATGACCCAGCAGAACCAATGGTGTTTGGGGTGTCAGTGGCAGATAGGTGTGTTGTTTGGAGCCTTTGGCTGGCCCCCATAGGTGAATAACAGCAGAGGCCTCTAGGATCTTGGAGCAAAGCCCTGCCATTTCCTGCAGATAACTACCCCCCTTTTGAGAGACAGCTCTTGGTCTGTTATTGGGTCTTGGTAGAAACTGAACATTTGGCTATGGGTCACCAAGTTACCAGGTGACCTCAGTTTCCTATCATGAATTGGGTGCTTTCTGACCCATTCAGCCATAAAGTTCGATGTGCACAGCAGTATTTCATCATCAAATTGAAGTGGTGTATACATGATCAGGCTCAAGCAGGTCCTGAAGGCACAAGTAAGTTACAGGAGGAAGTTGCTCAAATGCCCATGATCCCCACGTCTGTCCGCCTATCTTCCCTCCCTGAGCATGCACCAATGGCTTCATGGGGAGTTTCCCTATAGTCAGTTGACAGAGAAAGAGAAGACTAAGGCCTGGTTTACACACGGTTCTGCATGCTATACAGGCACCACTGGAAAGTGGACAGCTGCAGCACTACAGCCCCTTAGGATATCCCTGAAGAGCAGCCGTGAAGGGAAATCTTCCCAGTAGGCAGAACTTTGAGCAGTGGACCTGGTTGTGCATTTTGCTTGGAAGGAGAGGTGACCAGATGTGCAATTATACACTGATTCATGGACTGTAGCTAATGGTTTAGCTGGATGGCCAGGGACTTGGAAGAAGCATGATTAGAAAATTGGTGACAAAGAAATTGGGGAAGAAGAATGTGGATGAACCTCTCTGAGTGGTCAAAAGCTGTGAAGATATTTGTATCTCTTGTGAGTGCTCACCAAAGGGTGACCTGAAGAGAGGAGGATTTTAATAACCAAACGGATAGGATGACTACTCATTCTGTGGACACCATTCAGCCTCTTTCCCCAGCCATCCCTGTCATTGCCCAGTGGGCCCATCTACAAAGTAGCCATGGTGGCGGAGATGGAGGTTATCCATGGGCTCAACAACATGGACTTCCACTCACCAAGGCTGACCTGGCTACAGCCACTGCTGAGTGCCCAATTTGCCAGCAGCAGAGACAAGCGCTGAGCCCTTAATAAGGCACAATTCCTTGGGGTGATCAGCCAGCTACTTGGTGGCAGATTAATTATACTGGACCTCTTCCATCATGGAAAGGGCAGTGGTTTGTCCTCACTGAAATAGATACTTACTCTGGGTATGGGTTTTCCTATCCTGCACACAGTGTTTCTGCCAAATACTACCATCCGTGGACTCGTGGAATGCCTTACCCACCGTTATGGAATTCCACACATGTTATGGTATTGCCTCTGACCCTTCACAGCTAACAAAGTGCAGCAGTGGGCTTATGCTCATGGAATTCAGTGGTCTTACTATGTTCCCCATCATCCTGAAGCAACTGGATTGACAAAACGGTGGAATGGCCTTTTAAAGTCACAATTAAAACGCCAACTAGGTGACAATACTTTGCAGGGCTGGGGAAAAGTTCCCCAAAGGGCTGTGCATGCTCTGAATCAGCATCCAATATATTGTACTGTTTCTCCCATAGCCAGGATTCATGGGTCCAGGAATCAAGGGGTGGAAGTGGAAGTGGTTCCACTCATCATCACCCCTAGTGATCCACTAGCAAAATTTTTGCTTCCTCTTCCCACAGCATTATGTTCTGCTGGCCTAGAGGTCTTAGTTCCAGAGGGAGGAATGCCGTCACCAGGAGAAACAACAATGATTCTGTTAAAGTGGAAATTAAGATTGCCACCTGGTCACTTTGGGCTCCTCCTACCTCTGAGTCAATGGGCTAAGAAGAAAAGTACAGTGTTTTCTGGGGTAATTGACCCAGACTATCATGATAAAATCAGTCTACTACTTTACAATGGAGGTAAGGAAGAGTATATGTAGAACACATCCTAGAAGGTCCCTGATGACATCTCTTAGTATTACCATGCTCTGTGATTAAGGTCAATGGAAAACTACAATGACCCAATTCAGGCAAGACTACAAATGGCCCAGACCCTTCAGGAATGAAGGTTTGGGTCACTACACCAGGTAAAAAACCACAACCAGCCAAAGTGCTTGCTGAAGGCATAGGGAATGCAGAATGGGTAGTAGAAAAAAGTAGTTATCAATACCAGCTACAATCACGTGACCAGTTGCAGAAATAAGGATTGTAATTATCATGAATATTTTCTCCCTATTTTGTTAAGAATATGTTTGTGCATGTATACAGTTGTACTAAGCAAATTCTTCATTTTATTTCCTTTCTTTTTCCTTTATCATGTGACATAAGATTTGTTAACTTCATATCAGCATTCAGGTGTTGTTAACTTGGTGTAATAGCATTTAGGTTCAGGATTAGTGTGCTTCTGGTTGTACAGATAGCTGTATTATGTTAGGTGTAATTATGACTTTATTATTGTCTTTATTTGGAGATTAAAATTTCAGAAGATGTGTATGGGTTCAAGATGACAAGGGATGGACTTGTGATGGTTAATATTAAGTGTCAATTTGATTGGATTGAAGGATGCAAGGTATTGTCCCTGGGTGTATCTATGAGGGTGTTGCCAGAGGAGATTAGCATTTGAGTCAGAGGACTAGGAGAGGCAGACCCACCCTCAATCTGGGTGGGCACCATTCAATCAGCTGCCAGCCTGGCTAGAAAAAGCAGATGGAAGAAGGTGAAATGAGCTGACTGAGTCTTCCAGCCTTTATCTTTCTCCCATGCTGGAAACTTCCTGCCCTTGAACATCAGATTCCAGGTTCTTCAGCCTTTGGACTCTTGGACTTACACCAGTGGTTTTTCAGGGGCTCTCAGGGCTTCGGCCACAGACTGAAGACTGCACTGTCAGCTTCCCTACATTTAAGGTTTTGAGACTCACACTGAGCCACTACCGGCTTCCTTGCTCCTAAGCTCGCAGATGGTCTATCGTGGGACTTCGCCTTGTGATTGTGTGAGTCAACTCTCCATATATAAACTCCTTTTCATACATTCCTCTATCCAGTTAGTTCTGTCCTAGAGAACCCTGACTAATACACAACTGCTTCTTCTTTGCTGTGGATAGTCTTGGGTGGGAGAGACCATCTTCTATTAAAAAAAAAAAAAAAAAAAAATCAAAGGAAGCTAGCCTCCTCTCCCATGTGGCCAGTCAAGAAACAAATCCAGGCTTGGGAAGTTGTGCCCTCTCTTCCGGGACTTTGAATCTTGATTGAGTTATAAAAAGAGAAAAGAAACAGTTGGAGATCCATCATCCATCGCACTGGCAGTTGCTGACCTGATAGCTCTTGCTATGAGACTAGGCCATGTTTCCCTTTCTACTGTCTGGAGATTCCTTGATTGCTGCCTCTTTCTATACTAGTTCTCAAGCCTATTATTCTCTTATGTTATTCCCATAAATTACATTTTCCTTAAGTTACAGCAGATTTCTATTGCTCACAATCAATAAATCTCATAGGTTTTATCTGAGCTCCTCAGAAGTAAAAACCAGATCATTTTCTTGTTTCTAAGGCTGTTTTTAAACTCCAAAGAGTTTCTGTGCACTTTACATAGCTCTAGTACTAGGTGAGAACTCAATAAATGTTTGCTAACATGAGTGTATGAGCATATTTGATAGTTAAAATAACATTTCTGATTATATAGGTCATATACAATCCCCTAACATAACTTAAAATAATAAAAATATGTGCTGAGCTCCATAAGTTAGGAGTAAATGTGATATTACACTGTTTCTGCATAGAACATTATAAACATTTGTGAAAATTTCTCAATAAGCCATTTCTATATATTAAGATATTGGTGATCTTAATAACAATAATACTGGTGGGATTGGGTAGGTGGGAGGCAATGTTTGTCATGGGATTGAATATTTCTTGTGCCTGCTTTATATCCTCTCTGCCTAATTTTTACTTTAGTCATTGATGCTACAATGGACTTTACAGAGGTCTAAACTTGTAACTCCTTACTTCAGCTGTGCCATATTCCCTGGTACATTACTGGCATCTTGGCATGGTTCACATATGCATATATAACCTGGACCTCAAAAGATTAACAGCCATGGAATGAGTCTTCATTAATAGGGAATAGAAGTCAGTAGCTAATTCTTCAAATCTTCTCCCCCTTGGTCTCTACAAGAGACAATTCTGAGTGGCAATTCACATGGCTTTTCAGAGGGTTCCAGCAAGACTGAGTCCCAGTTGTCCGTAACAGTGATAAGAGAGTCTTTACTGTGAAAAAATATTTTCATTGTTTTCCTGTAACCCACAGTTAAATTTCAGCCTAGAGTGATCATTGAAATATACTGAAGAATCAGTCACCATTAATATCATATGCAGAAATTTTATCCAAAACCACTGGGAGGCTGGGATGGACATACAAATATTCATAAGCATCTGAGTTATTGCTGCTTGACATCAACATAGCACTCATTGGTAACATTTTTCAGGATGCCAGTCTTAAATTCTCCATAAAGTCACAGTATCTACCTTCTAAGAAAATAAGAAATAATATTTCAAAGGAATACTTCAGGCAAGTTTCAGTGTATTTCCTAAAACTGTTCTAATTTAAAAAAAAAAACTGTTTATACTTCTGTAAAGTCCACAGAAACAAAGTATTTTAAAATTCTATGATAATACACAGAGATAGGGAAGTGACTTCAGCAGAAATGATATGTTGTAACACCAGAGAATACCAGTTATTACCAGTATCCATGCTAGAGGTATCTTATGGAAATATATAAAAAATACATTTTTGCTTTAACCTTACTCTAGTGAAGGAAAGCATCAAAAAGCCATTATCTATTATGGTATCTATTCATATTTTTAAAAACAAATAGTGTTAGATGGGCTGAAATGATCCTGTGGATTAAACACTCTGGCAAACTATGTATGAACTAACTGCCACCAGCAGAAGACTTTTGACTTTTGAGATGTTTAAGACAGAAATTGTAATACATTTCCCCAGGCAATTTTTTGTTCTTAACTTACTGTTTTACATAAAGAGTAAGTCATCTCAATTTTATTTATGATGTTAGAGGACAATGCTTAGAGCATTTCAGTATATTTACTTACGATTAATGAACTTAAACTGTATTTTTCATCTAATCCTATATAGCCAACTCTTTGTAATTCAATTCTCCCCACCCCAAATTATGAAACATGTTCTATTATAGTAAGAACTATTTCAGACAGAGCAGATGCTTCCCTCAGTTTCAGGATTTGTAATATGAATGCACATGCATTTCACGGAAAACATATCTTCTAAAGACTTAAAGCAGAAACTGTCCTCAGTATCTCAGTATTTCAGCAAACTGATATTAAGTCAGTTCAGAAGTAAAACAACAAAGACCATTTAAACAGATTTTCATGGAAAGCAACTGAGTTACTGTTAATCTTTACTCTTCGCATGTTTTTCTTGAGAGCAAGTGTTCTTAACAGAATTCATAGAAGACTTTCAGCATGTTGTGAACTCTCTGAAATGTCATGAAGAATTTGTGTGTATTGATTTACAGTTTCCTCTAGAGAGAGGAGTCCTAGCTTTCAGTGACTTCTTAAAGCATCCATGACAAACAAAAACAGCACAAAACAAACTTTGATTTCTTCAAAGCCAGTTCTCTTTCTTCCATTCTATGATTTAAACTATGGATCTTCTCCATCTGTTTTCAGATAAGGTCAAACATGATTTTTTCCTTACAGTTGTACAATTTATTCTTGAAGACTTTTATTAGGTAACAGCCTGATAAACTTTTTTCCAAAAGAGAGACAAACAAAGCTTTAGTGTAAAGAATAATAGTTGAGAGGAATTGTTTTAAAGGAAGTGAAAAAGGCCAAGTTTGAAGTCACTTCAGAGATATTTTGTGCCCACACTGGAGAAGCAGAGAAAGCTACAAAACTTATTGATTAGTAATGTGTAACTTTCATAGTACTAAATCACAAAAGAATGTCAAGCCAGGTAAGTCATTAGGAAAGCACCTTTGTTAAGTCAACATTTCCCTCCAATAGTAAAAGTTAATATTAACATGCTTTCCCAGAAAAATGCTCATTTCCCTATCATAAATCATACAACAAAGTGGGCATTTTTGAACTACCTTTTAAAATCTCTATATTAAAAAATATAAAGACAGAATGCATAGTAAAAGACAGGTAGCAAATTTTGTAAAATGATGATATTCTGCACCTTTGCCCCAAACACACTAATTTCAAGTACAGCTGCTCTTTCTCCAGTAGTTAATGTAATTTCAGAATGTGATCGCCTTATATGTGGCATTTTATTAAAGACATTTCAAACCTGCAAGAGTAGCTCAGTTTTCAGAATTAATACAAAACCAAAGAACCCTTTATTCAATAGAAGTTTTATCAAGCATTTTCAAGAAAAAATTAAATTTTTTCACTACTTGTCAGTTTTAACTTCAATATATATGGCAATAGTTAGGAGTGATATTTTTGTTTGTTTGTTCTGAAGTCACTGAAATTAAACAATTATTACCGCATTATATCCCAAATGCATTCACTGAACAAATCATCATAATGCCTACTATGTGTGAGACACTGCACTAAGTAATGGTGTCTAAGAGCATGTAATGGTGGTAAAGAATAGGCATGATTCCTTAACTGTAAAGTGGACAAAACAGATGGTAAATGAGTAAATAATTTTATCTTGGACAAACATGAATAGTGTAGGAAATCTTAGTAACTACAAGTCAAATATCATAAAGCAAACTGCGATAATAACAGCAACATTCTGTATGCTTATTAAGTGCCAGACATTATACTAAGAGACTGAAAGGTCTTATTGTCCCTAAACTTTACAGAAACCCTGTGAAGTGGGTATATTTGTTGTAGGACACTGTGTCACAAGTGACAGAAATGCAATTCACAAAACCCAGTAATAAGAATGTAGTTAAAATCCAGAAACCACTAGCACCAGGTTCTAGAAGAAATGCTATGAAGTTCCTTACTGTGTCTGTCACCTCTCTTCTTCTTTTCAAGTCTCCCTTATTCTTCTTTCTTTGTCTGTAGTTGAATTTCCTTGGTTCTCTGTGTATATGACAGGAAACAAGACCATTAAAAACTCTCAAGTTTTACATCTTAAATTTTTAACACCTATCGAAAGGCTATGCTTTATGAGTTGCAATTCTAATATTCCTGGAAAAGAACCACAGTTGGCCAAAGTTAACTCAGACATCCAACACCAGTCCAACAGTGTTCATGAATGGATTCTGTTACATTGAGGAAAGAAGATCTTGAAGTGTCAGTCTTTCTGATTTTACTTTCTTTCACGCACTCTTACCTTTTCTCCAATAAGTCGGAGGAACACAGAACCATTACCATTTTTCTACAAGAGAAGTGAGAAGAAAAATACCTTTACATTGTTGGTTTGGTTTAGTTGTTGGTTATTTGGCTGGTTGGTTGGTTGGGTTTGTTGTTGTTGTTTCTAATGTTTTCTAACTAGTCTCTTGAGACTCAAAAGAAAATCCCTGAAGGGAGTGGGACAAAGAGATTGCATAACAAAAATTTAAAATTTAAAAAGGGAAGGCAATAACCTCAACTCTTATACCTAGAAGGAAAATTGTTGAAGGTTACCTGGGCTGAGAGAGAAGAAAGGAAATGAAGGGGCCAAAACCTCAGAAGAGGGCAGAATCCTCGAACCTAAAACATCACAGGGGAGTTAGGGATAAAAGGGAAGAGTTACCATGGAAATATGGCCAATCATCACTAAGTGGCCAGCACTAGGGAGCAGAGTGGAAGCTAGGATAATAAACCGTCCTCACTTTGGCAGAAAAACCATTCAGTGGCTGTTGTCATTGTTGGGCGGATAATAGCTGCCACCATCAGTGGCCTCCACCTCAGCAGTGAACTGTCCAGCATATTAGTATCTGTCTGTGCTTCAAGACTTAGCAGAACCTCCATGGGCACTGTCATTATCATTAGGCAGGACACTCATAAGTGCCCCCAAACAGAGCATGGGACATTTGACCCACCACAGACAGCAGTGGTAGGAAAGGGAAAGCCCCAGTACTGGTAATTGGTTAGGCTGGAGAGTGGAAAACTCACTCTTTTTTTTTTTTTTTTTTTTTAACCACCCTGGCAATTTCCAGGGTAGCCATGTGGATGACAGGTTAGAGGAAGGAAAATTCCAGAAGAAATTGCTATCATGGCTTGTAGGGCAGATGCAAAACACAGGAACACTCTAAAATGCAAATATTGCCATTTGACATGAGACAATTATTTTTATAAAGTTAAATACTTTCCCAAGATCACATAGTCAGGCAATGCTGAGCCAAAATGCAGATGCAAACCCAGCCAATGCTCTGAACCATGAGGCGACAGCGGCTCAATAACTAGACCCTTGTGGCAGCTTCTTTCATAAACAAAAATGTACACAAGGCATTCATGAAAACTTTTAGAATGATAAATCTAACTAATTGTATAATAAATCTAACTGATTCTGGCACTAAGTCTATTTTGGGCTACTATAACAGAATACCTGAGACTGGGTAATTTATAAAACACAGAGACTTATTTATTATTATTCTAGAGGCTGAGGAGTCCAAGATCCAGAGGTCCCCATCTGGAGAGAGCCTTAGTGCTGTCATCCCGTGGTGGGAGGTGGAAGAGCAAGAGAGTTTGAGAGAGCAAGAGGAGGTCAAATTCACTTTGGTAAGAAACCCACTCTCAGGATAACAAACCCACTCCAAAGATAATGATATTAATTCATTCATGAACCTCTTACCGCAGAGCCTCTTACAGTAAGGTCCCACCTCTCAATACTATTGTATTGGGAAATTAAGTTTCCATCACATGAACTTTGGGTGACACGTTCAAACCATAGCAAGCACCAGGCAAAGCAGACAGCTATCTGAGAAGCCTTGGGAACAGATGGGTCTTAAGATACTATGTACAGTAGTAGGAAGGGGGGCTGTTTTTGTCTTTGCCTTTTGAAATAAAATGTAGTTATTATTGCTATCCATTATTGCTCTAAATCAGTATGTCTCAAACTCAGATTGGGGCCTGAGATTATGTTTTGCAAAGATTTTATACATGCATATCTTTATTTTGATGAAAAATCCATTTATATATAGAAAGAGATGAAGACAGAGAGAGAGCCATTTGGTCCACTAAATCACCAACTTTTAAGGGACAATAGGACAATGGGGCTTCAAAAGCCATAGAAAGCATGTGATCTTAGTCAATCCATACGCATTAAAAAAAACTTTTGGCTGGCCGTGGTGGCCCAGCACTTTGGGAGACTGAGGCAGGCAGATCACAAAGTCAGGAGACTGAGACCATCCTGGCTGACATGGTGAAACCCCGTCTCTACTAAAAATACAAAAAATTAGCCAGGTGTGGCAGTACGCACCTGTAGTCCCAGCTACTCAGGAGGCTGAGGCAGGAGAATCACTTGAACCCAGGAGGTGGAGATTGCAGTGAGCCAAGATCACACCACTGCACTCCAGCCTGGGTGACAGAGCAAGACTCCATTCCCGAAAAAAAAAAAAAAAAAAAGAAAAGAAAAAAAAAAAAAAAAAAAAAAAAAAAAAAAAAAAAAAAAACCTTTTAATATCTTAAATAAAATTCATGGTAATTGCATATAAAAATCTTGCAAATATAAATCATGTATTCTTTCTTGAAGGTCATCGGATTCCCTAATATCATATATGTACTAAATGCAAGTCAGAGAAACTGAATTCAAGTTAACTTAAGCAACTAATGGAAATTTTGGCTCATGTAGCTGTAAAAGATATTTAAAATGTGCTCACTTGCTCTCTCTCTCCCCTCGGCCTTCCCTTTGTCTCTCTCCATCCATCTCTCATGTCTTCCACTCTGCAGGGCCTCCTTCTCTTCTACAACATGCATGGATAAAAGGGCCCAAGAAGCTCTGAAGTTGTGATATCATGGCTCATTATTCAAGTGCAAAGAAGGGAAATTCTTTCAGCTTTCAAATGTTAAACTTTTTATAAAGCTCTTAATCCAAACTGGGCCACATGCCACCTTTGGACCAATACCTGAGGCAAAGGGATTGGGCACAGCATTGGTCACGTCTCTTTCCTGTGTCTGGCATTCTGTCTCAAGTACTGCAAATGTCAGCCCCACAAGAGTCACATGTTTGGTAGGGAATACGAGTAGTAACGGGCCAGTTCCAGCTTGCTGGAGTTGACTGTGTGTGTCTTTTGTCCAACTCCAGATGGTGGAAATATTTACACAGAAAAAAATCATACGCTACAGACCAGGGATGTTTTATTTTCCTGAGAGTAGGTTGTTCAATACTTACCAGAAACTCCTGGATAGGAGCATTTCTCCCTAGGGCTAGAGTCAGGAAGACAAAAGGTATTGAATAGAGATATCAGTATGCTACTACAAGACACATTTGTTCTCTATAAGTGCAACCAACAAGTAATATTTATAAAACTAGCAGATGTATCAATCTTTACAGTGATTTTTTCATGAACAGAATGCTGAGATAATGAGGTCTTTTAAAGGTTTTCACTGTTTTCAGACTACATAAAGCAGAGTTTTGAGATTGTTTTTTACATAGCATCTATTCATCTCACTAGTGTTCAAACATGGAAAAATAATGTTCCCAGAAAATAATATGCTCCCAAAAGGAAAAAAGTTATCTATATTCAGATAATTTTGTAAAACATTATCTGTATTCCATGGTATCTCACTTGAAGCATAGTCATTATTAGTCTTTCCATGGGTCATTTATGGAATGATAACATGTTTGGATTTTTTTTTTGCCAAGAAAAGCATCATATCCTGATACATGCACCCCATGATAAATAAAGATACATTTTGAAAAATTCCTTTAAAACTCTTTCAAATATCCCCATGCTATACAAAAGAATTCCTTTTACAAATATTATTTGAACATCATCTACGTACAAGTCTCTAGTTTCATCTTAATGCAAGACTGAAAGTAAACAAACTCCAATCATTCTCTTTCAGTGCTGATTTTTCTAAGATTTGTTGAAAGTTCTTTATACAATGGCTTATGATCATGGATTAGGCTGTTTAATTGAGCCTATTTTTTTTAATAGTTATATAATGCAGTGTCTACTGTTTTGTTTCAAAGGATTTTACTTTTATTTTACAGAGAGAAGCTTCCCTTTGTCAAATTTATATGTAATTTCACTTCTTGCATAACTATTAGTAATAGTTATGAAATTGCTTATATTAACAGAGCAAACATTTATTGAACATTTACTAATTTGCTAGATATTGTGCTAAGCACTTTACTTTCATCATATTAATCCATAGAACAGCCTTAAGACAGGAAAACTTAGCCCCATTTACTATAGGAGGGCATTGAGAAATAAAGAAGATAAATAGCTTTCTCAAGGACACATAACAATTGAATAGCACTTCCAGGAATCAAAGCCTAGGGTGATGCCAATATCCATGCACCCAAATGCCTATATATACTAGCTGCGACGTCAGGCACTAAGGTGCTCTCACATATATTTCCCATTCAATTCCAATGCACAAAGTATCTGTTATTCTTCTCCATTACAGAAGATATTACCAAGGCTCAAAAACATTTAAGAAATATACCTAAATTTCCAAAGCAACAGATAATAACTGCCAGAGGTAAAAGTCAAATACAAGCCTGACTGACTCCTTGAGTAGGGCTTTTTCTACTACACTATGCACCTATTAACAGAATCAAATTATATGAATATGTTATAAGTTTAGTTATTTAAAAATTTCAAGGGAATAGCCTTAAATTATTACTGTAATTATGTTTGGCTATATTAAAATATGGCATTTGTTCAGATTGTTAATTCAATTACATTTGGGTGTAACAACATAGAGTACGTACTAGAGTGAATCACAGATGGCCAGCAATTTGTGGGAAGATGTCAGGGGGGACAGCTATATGATAGAAATTGTAATTTAACACCAGACAGTATAAATAGAAAGAGTTGAATAAACAAAACCAGGAGGCACTGTGCCAACCAGTCAGAACTTCGGGAAAATAGATAAAACAAGGCAGGCAGGATCTAGAATCATTCATATACTTTAATAACAATAGTTAAGAACAGACCAAGCTGAGTTAAGGATCTGTCAAAGTCACACTAAACAAACTCAACCCTTAGTCACCCCAGCCCTAGTACCAACTCCTTATTGTAATAGCCCCATAATGAGAAAACCACATGCAAACGAAATAAACATTTATCAGAGACAGAGTCAGAAATATCTGTTCCTTCCATTTTGAGGTAAGTGAGATCTAGGCAGGATTTAGGGGGTGGTTTGCCATGGAGAACAATAATGATATCATAAAGTTAGAGGGTATGACAAGTATAAGAGTTACCTAGAACCTCTGCATCAAAGGGAGGGAAACAGATCTTATGAGTCCTGCCAAGTTGTTGCTTCCCAAACTGACTTCAATGTTGGAAAATATGAGTAATAAATCATGTAGATATCCCTATTGTCTTGCCACACATAATCATTGATGCTTGGAAGGAAACCCTACAAGTCAGAAACCATGGTCTGGGATGAATACTTGGAAAGGTATACCATCTTCCTCTTAGCGGAATCAATATCACGAAGATGTCAATTCTCAACTTGCTTGGGAAAGCAAATACAGCACTCTCCTTTAAGTTTGGAGATACAAAGAGAGCCAACAACTTGGTCACTTTTAAGCACCTCTAGTTCTGGAAATTACAGAGGAAACTTAAAGAAAATTATCTAGTAGAACAAAGGTAATTGATTAGTAGAGTCCCTGAATATAGGTTGGGAAGAAGCTTAACTAACAATAAATCTCATTTCTCACTAGACATTTTACAATCAAAGAGAGGGTATGGTAGTTTGGCTTTGGTTGGGGGAGGAAGTTGTTGTTGGGAAAGTGTTTGAGGAGGTGGGCAGAGGGAGCCTCTAATAATGGCAACAGGCTTAGAAATAGACCACGAAAATTTCAAGATCTACATTTAGATGTCATGTATACTAGCAGACTTGTGGGCTAAGAAACCTGGAACTTGTGCTTGCTGTTTGGAATAATAAGCAAAGCTGGGAAGTTTTCCCAGACTCCTAAGCTAGAAAAGAGATAAGGTAATAGCTCTTCCTGCATTTTGCCATCAGATTTATCTTCTCTCACTAGATTGCGAGCCCCTCACTAATAAAAGGTCTCCTAACACAGCAGGTGCTAAACAAATATTTATTGGTTAGAACTATTGAAATATATTAGCTTACTTGTCTTGTCCTAGCTAATCTGAAAATTGCCCACTTCAGAAAAGAAATAACATGCCTCTATGGAGCTCTATATAGACATTCCCTTCCACTTTAGACCCAAACTAGTTTAAAATCTGATCATCTTAGTTTTTAAATAACTTTTTTCTTGGGAAACTGTTGCCTGTTTGAGCTACCCAGTTTGTTTCTGTCCTATTTATCTTGCCTCTAACTCTGGATGGGCAGTCAGAGTCCCATAGTGAGGATGCCATTCCACACAAGATGTATGGAATCAGCATGGTCCAAGCTGCCTTTGGACAGAAACATGAAGTCATTGAAATGTGACTTTGCCTTCTTCCTATGTCATCTATCAATGACCTTCATCAAGAAAACATTTTGTACATTTTCTTGTAATCATTACACTCATGTGAGTCTTTTGGGATCATACTTTAAATTCACTTACCTATTTCCTAATATCCCTGCTGAGGGTGCTGTGGAGCTAGTCTACAGGTCAGCATGACTACCTCCATGACTGAGGGAGGGAACGACAAACTCAAATCAGTAAGAAGACAGAACATGAAAGTAGGTTAAACCACAGGTACCCACGCCTGGAGCTATGTTTTTTTTTTTTTTTTTTTTTTTTTTTGCCAGAATAGGATCTTGAGGGAGATAGGAGAGCCGTCTAATTGAAAGATAACAGATAAAATGGAGCCTGATAATAGGTTAATGACTTTATAGTGCATACTGTGTGAGAAGGCAGCAGAGGTCACACTTCCTTTGGGTCTCTACTCATTTGCTCCCCAACAAAGAAGCCTTCTCTGACCCTGTTACTAAAACACTACACCTCCCCTTGCCAATCTCAGCTTCCTTATCCTGTTTTTTTGTAGATATCCCTCATGGATTATTGAGTAAGGGCCAGACTCTGACTCCACGCTGTTTGGATTGAATCACAGCTTCATGATGATCGCTCTGATCTTATGACAAGCTATTCTAGGAAGCAGTAAGATTGGAATTTATAACAATTAATCTTAGCATCCAATCATAAATATGTGTAATTGGTCTGATTGGATAATTCTGAAACAGAGCCTATTCTTAAAACCTCCTATGAGTAAGAAGAGACATGGGAAGAGTGAACTGGTTATATATACATATAACAATTCACTTGTTTAGCAAATATTTATCAAGTGTCCACCATGTGCAAGGCATCCCTGGGCTCCTTGAAAGTTGTTCAAGAGGGGATAAAGACTTCTCTCAGCCACTCTTGCGGGAAGAAGTAGAAGGCGACAGTGAAGTTCTAACTTCTGAGTTAAGGTTTAAAGCCTCTATCTAATCACAGAAGTTTCCTAACTCTGAAAATAGGAACAGTGCCTTGCTGACCATCTTGCTTTTTCTTTCACAATAAGGTGTCTACTTTCTGATTGCACATGTGTGCGCACACACATGCACACACACGCACACACACACACACATCCACACCCACAATCTTTATTCCTGAATAACCTGGATTCTAGAATCAGAAGGAGAAAAACATTAGCAACCCACAATGTTAATAGCTCCAATTAGTAAAATTAATGGACTTGAATACTTCTCTAATTTTACCTTAATTTGTTCTACATGTAAGTCATAAAGATGGAAAAAATGCACTCAACTAAGAGATCACAAGCAGATGTGAGACAGGGAGATAAGCAGGACTCTTCTCTCCTGGGATTGTGAGAATGTTTCTCCATGTTTTCTACAGATATGAAGAGAAGTGGGTCAACAGTGTGGAAAGGGAATTTTCTCTCAGTTTAGATATTCTATATGTGTATCATGCCTTTGCAGGCCTTTCTCTGTGGTTTGATGTGGTATCTCAGATCATGTTGGTATAATATTTGTAAAATTAAAGAGTGGTTAATTTACCACATTATTTTCACTGAGCATGCAAGTATTACAGATCCCCAAATACATTATTTCTAAAATATTAAAAGAAACACATTCTGAGGCAGTTTCCATTACAAATAGTCATGAACTTCTCTTAATGTAACACAGACCAAAATTCACTGTAGACTATAAATAAGATCTTGAACTTAATTGTTATAATTTAAAAACATGAGGAAATTTCCTGAGCAGTGATGTTAGCAAGATGGCAGAATAAAACATCCCAGCCCTTGTCCTCCATATAAATAATAATTTGGCAACTATCCACAGGCAAAAGTACCTATGCAGGAGTTTGTGGACACAGGTAGGAGCTTGTAACACCCCAATGAACCCAAGACTGAGAAAAGGTGCTTTAAGAAAGCAGGCCTGTACTCCAGTAGTGGGTCTATCGTTAGAGTTCCTACTACAGATCTGAAAACAGATCTAGTTAGAGGAATGAAAAGAAAAAAGAGTGAAGTAAGTCTACAAGTCTTATGGGACATCATCAATCAAACTAATGTATGTATTGTGAAAATCCAAAAATGAGAAGAGAGAGACTATGACAGAAAGTGTATTTAAAGAAATAATGGTTTAAAACGGCCCAAATCTAAAGAGAAAAAATGGGCATTCAAATTCATTCCCCTGTGGAAGTGGCTTCAGCTCTGCTTATTTGTGGCCTCAGAGGAAGGCTCTTCTGGGAAGGGGCCTGGCAAGAACCATATTCACCTATGCCCCTAGTAACAGGCCTGCTGACAGTAGACCCAACTGCAGATACAAGAAGCAACCCCATGACCCAACTTTATCCCCACTTGACCACAGTTCAGAGGTAGTCCTGTCCATCTGGGGACACTTCAGTAAAAGATCTGAACAAGTCAATGAATTCTGGAAGAAGTGACTGCTCCTTCAAATGCACAAACACAAACATAAGGCTATAAGGATCACAAAGAATCAGGCTATCATAATATCACCAAAGGAAACTAACGAAGCTCTGGTAACGAACCCTAAATCAATGTAGAGCCATAAACTTCTTGACAGAGAATTCAAAATAATCATTTTAGAGAAGCTCAATGAACCACAAGATAACATAGGTAGACAATTCAATGAAATCAGGAAAGCAAGACATGAACAAAATGAGTTCATTAAGAAATACAAACAGTAAAAAAGAAAGAAATTGAAATCTTGAGGATAAAGATTACAATGACTGAACTGAAAAACTCAATAGAGAATCTCAATAGCAGAGTCAATAAAGCAGAAGAAAGAATCAACAAAATCAAAGACAGGTTATTTGAAATTATCCAGTTAGAGAAATCAAAAGAAAAAAGAGTGAAGTAAGCCTACAAGTCTTATGGGACACTATCAACCAAACTAATGTATACATTATGAAAATCCAAAAAGGAAAAGAGAGAAAGAATGTGACAGAATGTGTATTTAAGGAAATAATGCTTTTAAAATGGCCCAAATCTAAAGACAGAAAATGGACATTCAAATTCAGGAAGCCTAAAGACACCTAGAAAGGTGGAACCCAAAAAAGGTTTACAGTGAGACATACTGTAATTAAATTGTCAAAAGTGAAAAATAAGAGAGAGAGAGATAATTTTGAAAGTAGAAAGAGAAAATCAACTTATCACACACAAGGGAAGCTTCCTAAGGCTATAAGTGAATTCCACAACAGAAACCTTGCAAGCTAGGAGAGGGTAAGCTGATACTCAGAATACTAAAAGAATAAACTGCTAATTAAGAATACTTTACCCAGCAAATATATCCTTTAGAAATGAGGGAGATATAAAGACATTCTCAAACAAAAACTATAGGAATCCATCATGACTAGACATGCCTTACAATAAGTACTAGAGGAAACACTTCAAGTTAGAATAAAAATATGCTAAACAGCAACACAGAAACATATGAAAATACAAATCTTACTCTTAAAGGTAAATATAAAGGCAAACACAGAATATCGCAATGCTGTAATGGTGGCATGTAAGGCATGTTTAACACTAGTATTTAAATTACAAAAACAAAAGTAACTGTAATAACTATAACCACAGAAAATTTTTAGTAGAACACCATATAGAAAAAAGTAAAATCTAACATGAATTATATAACAGGGAGGAAGAAGTATAGTTTCTGTATGAGATTGATATTAAGTTATCAGCTTAAAATCGACAGTCACAACTATAAAATGTTTGCTAAAAGTCCCATGGTAACCGCAAAAAAAGTAGTAGATACATCAATGATAAAGAGAAAAGAACCAAAGCACACTACTATTTTAAAAAATTCATCAAAACACAAAGAAAGGAACTAAGAGAAGAAGACAGGAACAAGAGAAGTACAAAAAAACACAAAAAAATTAACAAAATGGCTTACAAATCAATAATTACTTTAAATGTAAATAAACGAAACTCCCCAGTATTCCAAACAATTGGTAGCTAAAAGAAAGTGGGAGTGACTACATTTCTATCAGACAAAATGGACTGTTGGTTAAACAATGTCACAAGAGACAAAGTACAGCATTACTTAATAAAAATCAATTCAAAAGGAAGATAGAACAGTTATAAATATGTATGCACACAACATCAAAACACCTAATATATAAAGCCAAAAATGGTATATATGAAGGGAGAAATAGACAGCAATATAATAATAGTAGGAAGCTTCAATGCCCAACTATTTATAATGGATAAACCATTCAGACTGGAAATTAATAAGGAAATAGCAGAACCGAAAGAACTGAACTATACTATAGACCAAGTGGACCCAACAAGCATATACAGTACATTCCACTAAACAGCAGCAGAATACTCACTTTTCTTAAACGCACATTCTCCAGGCTCATCACATGCTAGATCACAAAACAAGTCTCAACAACTTTAAGAAGATCAAAATTATTCCAAGTATATTTGCAATAACAATGGAGTGAAACCAAAATCAGTCATTAAAAAATGGGAAAATTCACAAATATATGGAAATTAATAAACACACTCTTAAACAACTCTTGGGTCAAAAAATAACTCAAAAGAAAATTATAAAATAACTCAAGACAAATAAAAATGATGACACAACGTACCAAAAATTACAGAATGCAGCCAAAGTAGTACTATGAAGGAAAATTTATGATGATAAATACCTACATTGAAAAAGAAAATAGATGTCAAATAAATGACCTAGCTTTGACCTCAGGGAACTAGAAAAAGAACACGAAGCTAAACCTAAAATTAACAGAAGGAAAGAAATAAGATCAGATCAGAAATAAATGAAATAGAAAATAGGGAAAAATTCTAAAAATCGAAAAAAATTACGCGTTGGTTTTTTGAAAAGATAGCAAAATCAGCAAATCCTTGGCTAGACTAAGAAGAAAAAGAGAGGACTCAAATAAATAAAATCATAAATGACAGAGGAGATAATTGCACAAATGATCTTAAGGGGCTATAAAGAATAATTGTACACCACCAGATTAGATAACCTAAAGAAAAGTGGAGAAATTCCTAGAAACATACTATATATTAGGATTTTCCAGACACACACTCACACGCACACACACACCACAGCAATTAATATTAATTGCTTACTTGCCATGATATAGGCAAAACATTAGTTATCAAAGAAATGATACAAACAATAAGAGTGATACCAAGAATGATACCAGGGCAAGCTTTACAGAGGAGGTAGTATTGGATATGGACCTTTATTAAAAGGTAGGATGAAAGGGAAGGATGTGGAGACAGAAAAAAAATGACTCCAGAGCACAGACTGTGGAATTATGAGGCTAGCTTGGCTGAGCAGAAGGTGCATGCAGGTGAGGCAAGTGACCAGAGGGAGAAGTTATTGAAAGAAGCAGTTTATAAAGCTCTCTGGAGTATTCATATTTATAAAGAAGATTACTAACCTTGGGAAATTAGACTATGACAAACCTAGATTGACATGAAGTTTTAAAGTAGCAGAACACTCAAATCCTACCATCTAGATCAATTTCTACTTTGACCAACTCTACAATGTCTGTTTACCCCTGACTTACATGGTCATGTGTCACTTAAAGACAAGTATAGGTTCTGAGAAATACGTTAGGAGATTTCGTTATGTAAACATCATAGATTGTACATACACAAAGCTAGACAATAAAGCACACTACAATCTAGTCTGTATGTCTAGACTGCTCCGAGGCTAAAAATCTGTACTGCATGTACTGTACTGAATGCTATCGCTAATTCTAACACAATGGTAAGTATTTGTATATTTAAACATATCTAAACATAAAAAGGTACAGTAAAAATATAATATAAAAGAAAAAAATGGTGCACTTATACGGAACACTTACCATGAATGGAGCTTGCAGGACTGGAAGTTGCTCTGGGTAAGTCAGTGAGGGAGTGCTGAGTGAATGTGAAGGCCCAGAACATAACTGGACACAAACACAATACATTTGGGCTACACTAAATTTATTTTTAAATTTTTCTTTCCTTAATAATAAATTAACTTTAGATTACTCTAACGTTTTTTACCTTATAAACTTTTACTTGTTTTTAACTTTTTAACTCTTGTATTAATATTTAGCTTAAAACACAAACACATACAGCTGTACAAAAATATTTTGTTTTTTACTTCCTTATTCTATAAGCTTTTTTCTATTTTTTAATTATTTTACTTTTAAACTTTTTTTGTTAAAACAAAACACAAAGGAACACATCAGCTTTGACCTACACAGGGTAGGATCATCACTGTCACTGTCTTCTACCTCCACATCTTGTCCCACTAGAAGATCTTCAGGAGCAATAACATACATGGAGCTGTCATCTCCTGTGAAAATGCCTTCTTCTGGAATACCTCCTGAAGGACCTGCCTGAGACTGTTTACAGTTCACTTTTTAAAAAAAAAATGAATACACTCTAAAATCATGATAAAAAGTGTAGTATAGTAAATATATAAACCAATAACATAGCCATTTATTACTATATCAAATATGTACTGTACATAACTATAGGTGCTCTACTTTTATATGGCTGGCAGCACAGTACACCAGCATCGCCACAAACACGTGAGTAATGTGCTGTGCTATGACTTTACTACAGCTACAATATCACTAGGAAATAGGAATTTTTCAGCTCCATTGTAATCCTATGGGACCACTACCATATACGGGTCCACTTGGCAATAGTAAGTGGTCAATAAATAAATGCTGAATTAATTTTGAATAAATTCTCTATGTATAGTTTCTTTGGAGTTACAATTCTATATCACACTGTTTTATCTTTGCAACCTTCTCTTGTGACATACTAACATATAAACTAATATGTTTATATTTTTTAACTTTGAATTTGAACATTGTAACAACTTTCTGTCATCTCTTGAAATAGTTGCAATAACCCTGAATCACAATGCCAGGGATGGGAGATCACAGCCACATGCAGTTATGCCAGAGAGGTTTAAATACTCTCTCTTAAAACACTTCTTTTTAAGCCTTCAAAATGAAAGTTTTTTTAACATTGTGAGAGCTGTGCATGTAAACAGATGTACTCTGAAAAAACAAAATTTAATCAATATTGGCCAGAGAACAAAGGGGTTTAGACCTGAATGATTTCTACGTTTGACTACTGCATATCAATCACTGGAGACACCAGCCACTGCTCTGCTGTGGCAGAGAAGCGCTATACTGATTTCCGTTAGACATGCTTCTGCTAAAATAGATTAATTCTTAGTCATCAGAATCTGATTAAGGCTGAAGCTTAGCAGGCTAATTTTCGGCCTATGGGAATAAAGTCACAGTAATTTTCTGATCATTTAATGGGAAAGAAACCAACAAAGATAAAAGAAAAACACGATACCAGGAGGCTACAAATGTTAAATATTTCCTGCCTGTCTGGCCCATTAAACATCATCTGGGTAGGGTTTACTTTTACAAGGCATAATTTCCCTAATAATTAAGAGTGGGAAGGTTCTCACAGTGCTTAGTTTACTATTTAGAAAAACGTCACTAGCACAAGGCTAATTAAACCTTTGCTTTTCATCACAGTAGATAGTTGCCATACTTCCCTGTGATTTGAAGCAATGGTCTTCGACTATATTTTACTTCCAAAAACTCCAGGGTACTTTGAAGCAAATAGTTATCAGAAAGGAATAATTTCCAATGAAAACTAGATTTATTTAAAGTAGTAATTGGTGGCTTTTATTCACTTTGTTTTTTACATTGAAATGGCTGTGCCGTACTCCATAACCAACTTGGCTCAAACACACACATATTTATTGAATGTGGGTAAGCATTTTGCCAGAAGCATTTTGCCAGATACTGGACAAAAAATAAAAACAGATTCTGGCTCTTGCCTTTGAGATTGCCCAGTCCACTGGGGAGACTCTGTGAGTAGTGCAATTAAAAGGAGATGTATTAGTTTGTCTTCACACCACTCATAAAGACGTATAATTTACCTAAGACTGGGTAAATTATAAAGAAAAAGAGGATTAATGGACTCACAGTTCAACGTGGCTGGGGAGGTCTCACAATTATGGTGGAAGGCGAAAGGCACATCTTACATGGCAGCAGGCAAGAGAGAGAATGAGAACTAAGTGAAAGGAGTTTCCCCTTATAAAACCATCAGATCCCATGAGACTTATTCACTACCACAAGAACAGTATGGGGGGACCTCCCCCATCTTTTAATTGTCTCCCACCAGGTCCCTCCCACAACACTTTGGAATTATGGGAGCTATAATTCAAGATGAGATTTGGGTGGGGACACAGCCAAACCGTATCAGGAGGTAAGTACCAGGTTCTGTGAAAACCCTGTGTCTGGAGAAGTTACAGGAGCCTTCCCAAGGACATCACCATCCAACTGAGCCTTGAAGCAGAAGTAGGACTTCTCCAGGATTATGAACTTCTGGTAAAACCTGGAAGAACATAGTTTCTTCTTGGAACTTCACTATAGGGATTTTTTTCAATAAACTTCTTAATTTTAAATCTACAAAAGAGAAGTTACAAACAATACAGAGAGATTCCAGTTTCCCTTAAAGTCAACATCTTACATGACCTTGGTACATTTGTCAAAACAGACATTAGCATTTATTATTAAGATAACAGACACTCTTTGTATTTCACCAATTTTCTCACTAATGTTGCAGGATTTAATTCAGGATACTACATTGAATTTAGTGGTCAGTTCTCCTTAGTCTCTTCTAATCTTTGACAATTTCTCAGTTTTTTTCTTTTTTTCATGACCCTGATAATTTTGAAGAATGCTGGTCAGGCAGTGTCTTAGTGAATTTGAGCTGCTATAACAAAATGCCTTAGACTGTGTAATTTATAAACAATAAAGTTCTTGAGGCTAGGAAGCCCAGGATCAAGGCACCAGCAGATTTGGTGCCTGATGAGAGTCTACTTTCTCTTAGATGGCATCTCACTTGGTAGAAGGAGTGAACAAGTTCCCTTGAGCCTCATTTACAAGAACACTAATCTCATTCATGAGGACTCTGCCCTTAAGACCTGATCACCTCCCAAAGGCCCTACCTCTTAATATTATTAAGAGGTAGAGATTATGTTTCAATGATGTTAATGTTGGAGGGATGCAAACATTCAGACCATAGCAGGCAGTTTGTAAAACATCCTCCAATTTAGATTTGTCTGAGGTTTTCTCATAATTAAATTGAAATTATGAGATTTGGGAAACAACATCACAGAAGTGTCCTTCACATTGCATCAAATCAGAGTGTATTAGTCTGTTTTCAAGTTGCTGATAAAGACAAGGTAATTTACAAAATAAAGAGATTTATTGGACTTACAATTCCACGTGAGTGGGGAGGCATCACAATCATAGTGGAAGGCAAGAAGGAGCAAGTCACATCTTATGTGGATGGCAGCAGGCAAAGAAAGAACTTGTGCAGGGAAACTCCCTTTTTTAAAACTATCGGATCTTGTGAGACCCATTCACTATCACAAGAACAACACAGGAAAGATCCTTCCCCATGATTCAGTCATCTTCCACCAGGTCCCTCCCACACATGTGGGAATTGTGGGAGCTACAAGATGAGATTTGGGTAGGGACACAGAGCCAAATCATATTACAGGGCTACATGGTATCAACATGACATATCCCTGTTGATGTTAACTTTGATCACTTGGTTAAGGTAATGTCTGAAAGATACAGTAAAGTTATTATTTTTTCCTTTCCAAATTCTATCCTTTGGAAAGAAGTCAATAAGTCCAGCCCACACTCAAGGGGAGAAGAATTAAGCTCTATTTCCCAGGTCAGGGAGTATCTACATATATTCTTTAGAATTATTTTGTAAAGGAGATTTATCCCTTCTCCCCTATTTATTTATCCAGTCATATATTTATATCAATTTGTTCTTATGTATATTTATCTAATACTTTTTATATTGGACCACACCTTTATTATTTATTTTGCAGCTCAAATTTTTCCACCTTTGGCCAGCAGGAGCTCTTTAGCTTACTGCCTGTGTTCTTTTAATATCTTCTGTATTTTTATCCTTTTAACACTTTTTTGCATTTTGACACTACAAGATGCTCCAGGATCATCTTGTATCATCCATAACTAGCTCTAGAACCAGCTATTTCCTGGTTCATTTTGTTGGAGAAAAGGATTAGAAACCAAGATATGACTACTGAGTATGTGTTTTTGTGTATTTATATGTTGAGATAAAACACAAGGATGAAGAAAAGAGAAGAGATGGCAGCAAATAAAATAATGTAAGCTGGAAAGCAGTGAGCCAACTAGAAATTGGTTCAACAGATTGAGAAAAATAAAAGGTAAACCAGCAGTGGTGAAAATATAGAAGCAAGCCAACTGGTTCCACAGAACTCCAGAAAGTCTTGGAACTGAGGGAATGAGCTACCTCTGAGAGTGGGGATATGACTGGGCCGAAAAGAGAGTGGGTAAAAGTCTATGCCAGGAAATACCATATTTCCTTCCCACATGATGTATACCCAATATGGTTTGGCTGTGTTCCCACTCAAATCTCATCTTGAATTGTAACTCCCACAATTCTCACGTGTCATGGGAGGAACCTGGTGGGAGGTGATTGAATCATGGGAGCGGGTCTTTCCTGTGCTGTTTTGATAGTGAATAAGTCTCATGAGATCTGATGGTTTTAAAAACGGGAGTTTCCCCGCGCAAGCTCTCTCCTTTTGTTTGCCACCATGTGAGACATGTCTTCCACCTTCCACCATGATTGTGAGGCCTTTCCAGCCACATGGAACTGTAAGTCCATTAACCCTCTTTTTTTTTTGTAAATTGCCAGTCTCAGGTATGTTTATTAGCAGTGTGAAAATGGACTAATATAATACCCAGGGAGTATTCCTCCCCAGACATGCACAAGACTGAGGCTTTATGCTCCAGAGAAGTTCAACCAGAAAGACTCTGGAATTGGGAAGAGTAGGCTCAGTTGAGGAGAATTAAATGAAACATTCTATATGAAATAGTGAAACATCTTAGCTCACTTCTTTCATTTATTTCTGAGAGCACTGTCAACCAGGTTAAGGATTCCTCTCTGAATAAATTGATCAGACCAAGAGAAAGTCTCACAGGTGATGAGAGTTGGAGTTTCAAAATAAATAGCCCAATCAATCTACCTTACAATGAAACCCACAGGTCAAAAACACCAATCCCTGCATACAAATTTGCAGTAACAACTATTTTCGTTTTTTTGGTTAAAGATATCATACATAAACAATATATATAATGCACATGAACACACATATACATGTATTATATGTATGTGTGTATATATATATATGAGATATATAATATATATCTTAAAAATAACTGTAAAATATTCTGTAGCTAATTGCCAGTACCACAGAAGGAAAACACTGATTCAGATTCCGTTCCTCCTAGGGATAGCCATAATCCTGATTTGTAGGCTTTTTTTTTTTTTTTTTTTACCATTATATAGGATATATAGGCATCCTTAAAATGATAGTTTATTTTGCCCGTTTTTAAATTTTTATACACAGATTTATACTGGATGTATTACTTGTAACTTGCTTTTTTACTTTAACATAATTTGAGAGATTAATTCATGTTAATGCATGTACTTGTAGTTTGTTCATTTCCATTTCTCTATATAATATATCTATCTATTTTAATATTGTTAGGAATTTGCTTTGTTTCCAATTGGAGATTATCATAGATAATACTGACATGAACATTCCTGCAGATGTGTCCCTGTACACATAAGCATACCTCTTTTTATGGATATATAGCTAGGAATAGGATTGCTGTCTGATTTATAGATTTGGCACAACTACAATTTCAAAATTTCAGCAACTTTTTAAGAAATTGATATGCTTATTCTAAAATATGCATGGAAATTCAAAGGCATGAGTACAGCCTAGTTTTGAAAATAATAAGAGTTGATAAACTTGCAGTATCTGATTTTAAGGCATTCTAAAAGTACAATAATTAAGATGGTGTGCTATTTATGTCAAAATAGACAAATAGATCAGTGAAACAGAATAAAGAACACAGTAAAATATCCACACATATATTGTCAACTGATTTCCAGCAAAGGTACAAAGCAATTTCACGGAGGAAGAGTAGTCTTTTTTATATATAGTGCTAGAACAATTTATTATCTACATGCAAAATAAGGAACCTTGATTCTTTCCTCATACCATATACCTGCTTCTTGAAATAGAGCATGGAACTAATTATAAGAACTAAAATTGTAAAACTTCTAAAATCTTAGTGGCCTGGTATTTGGTATATATTTCTTTTATTGTTGTTATTTTGCTTTTAAAAAATAAATTTTATTATGTATATTTATGGTATATAACATGATATACGGGACACATATAGATAGTAAAATGGTTACTATAGTGATGAAAATAACATATACTTCATCTCAGTTATCAATTTCTTTGTTTCTGTGACAAGAGCAGCTACAATCTACCCAATTAGCATAAATCTCACATACAGTAAAATTTTATTACTTGTAATTCCCATATTGTACATTAGATATCTAAACTTGTTTATACTACATATTTGCTGCTTTGTATCTTCTGATCTGTGTCTCATTTCCTCCTCCTACTCCCCAGCTCCTGGTAACCACTGTTTTGTTCTCTGTCTCTGTATATTTGACTTTTTTTTAGATTCCACATATAAGTGAAATTATGCAATATTCTTTTTCTGTGCCTGGCTTATTTCACTTGGCATAATTTCCTCCAAGCTCATCCATGTTGTAGAAAATGGAAAATTTCATTCTTTATTAAGGGTGAATAATATTTCAGTATGTATTTGCACCACAGTTTCTCTATTTGTTCATCTATCAACAGACAGTTTGGTTGTTTCTATATCTTGGCTATTATGAATAATGCTGAAATGAACATGGGACTGCAGATATCTTCCTTTTGGTATAGCTTGGAAGAGGAATTGATGGATCATATGGCAGTTCTACTTTTTATTTATTTAGAAACTTCCACACTGTTTTCCATAATGCCTGTACCAATATAATGTCTACTCCCATCAACAATGTAGCAAATTTCTCTGCCTCCACACCCTCACCAACATTTAACTTCTAACTTTTTGACAGTAGCCATCCTAATGGATGTGAGATGGTATCTTATGGTGGTTTTGATTTGCATTTCCCTGATTATTAATAATGTTGAACACATTTTCATATACCTGTTGTTCCATTAGTATGTCTCCTTTGGGGAAATATCTATTCAAGTCTTTTGCTCATTTTTAAATAAAGTTATTTGTTTTTCCACTCTTCAGTTATATGAGCCCTTCATAAATTTTCGATTTTAACCCCATAACAGACATATAGTTTTCAAATAATTTGTGTCAAGCTATAGACTTCCATTTCATTTTGTTGATTGTTTCCTTTGTTGTGCAAAAACTGTTTGGTTTTATGTAGTCCCATTTATTTATTTGTGCCTTTACAGCCTAAGCTTTTGGTGTGACATTTAAAATACTATTGCCAAGGCCGATGTCCAGGAGCTTTTTCCCTATATTCTCTTTCAGGAATTCTATAGCTTCTGACTTTATATTTGAGGATTTTGCCATTTTGAATTGATTTTTGTATATGGTGCAAGATAAAAGTCTAATTTCATTCTTTTGTATGTGGAAATTTAGTTTTCCTAGCACCATTTATCAAAGACTCTCCTTTCTCTATCATGTCCTCTTGCATGCCCTTGATAAAAAGTGGTTGACCATCAGTGGTTGGATTGATTTCTGAGCTCTCTACTCTATTTTACTGGTCTATGTATCTGCTTTTATGCCAGAGCCATACTGTTTTGGTTAATATAGCTTTGTAATATAATTATAAATCAGTAAGTGTGATGCCTCTGACTTTTATTTTTCTTTCTCAAAATTGCTTTGGCTATTCAGGGTTTTTTGTAGTTCCACACAAATTTGGGGATTTTTTTGCCTATTTCCTTGAAAAATATCATTGCAGTTTTGGTAAGAATTACATTAAATTTGTAGATTATTTTGGCTGGTATAAACATTTTAACAGTATTAATTCTTCTAATCTGTGAACGTAAGATATCTTTCCATTTATTTGTGCCTCTTTCAATTTACTTCATCAATGTTTTATAGGTTTTAGTATACAGATCTTTCACCTCCTTGGATAAATGTATTTCTACGTATTTTGTGCTATTATAAATGAGAATGCTTTCTTTCTCTCTTTTTTTTTTTTTTTTTTTTTTTTT
>NW_016803348.1:630417-637359 GCF_001698545.2 Rhinopithecus bieti
CTGGAAGCATTCCCTTTGAAAACTGGCAGAAGACAGGGATGCCCTCTCTCACCACTCCTACTCAACATAGTGTTGGAAGGCCTGGTCAGGGCAATCAGGCAGGAGAAAGAAATAAAGGGTATTCAATTAGGAAAAGAAACAGTCAAATTGTCCCTGTTTGCAGATGACATGATTGTATATTTAGAAAACCCCATCATCTCAGCCCAAAATCTCCTTTAGTTGGTAAGCACTTTCAGCAAAGTCTCAGAATACAAAATCAATGTGCAAAAATCACAGCATTCCTATACACAAATAACAGACAGCATGTCAAATATGAGTGAACTCACATTCATAACTGCTACAAAGACAATAAAATACCTAGGAATCCAACTTACAAGGGATGTGAAGGACCTCTTCTAGGAGAACTACACACCACTGCTCAACAAAATAAAAGAGGACACAAACAAATGGAAGAACATTCCATGCTCATGGATAAGAAGAATAAATATCATGAAAATGGCTGTCTGCCCAAGGTAATTTATAGATTTTCAATGTCATCCCCATCAAGCTAACAATGATTTTCTTCACAGAATTGGAAAAAAAAATACTTTAAAGTTCATATGGAACCAAAAAAGGCCCACATTGCCAAAACAATCCTAAGCAAAAAGAACAAAGCTGGAGGCATCATGCTACCTGATTTCAAACTATACTACAAGGCTACAGTAACTAAAACAGTATGGTACTGGTTCCAAAACAGATATATAGACTAATGGAACAGAACAGAAGCCTCAGAAATAATGCCACACATCTACAACCATCAGGTCTTTAACAAACCTGACAAAAACGAGAAATGGGGAAAGGATTCCCTATTTAATTCATGGTGCTGGGAAAACTGGCTAGCCATATGTAGAAAGATGAAACTGGATCCCTGCCTTACACCTTATACAAAACTCAATTCCAGATGGATTAACGACTTAAATGTTAGACATAAAACCATAAAAACCCTAGAAGAAAACCTACACAATACCATTCAGGACGTAGGCATGGGCAAGGACCTCGTGACTAAAACACCAAAAGCAATTGCAACAAAAGCCAAAATAGACAAATGGGATCTAATTAAACTAAAGAGCTTCTGTACAACAAAAGAAACTACCATCAGAGTGAACAGTAAACCTAAGGAATGGGAGAAAATTTTTGCAATCTATCCATCCAACAAAGTGTTAATACCCAAACTCTACAAATAACTCAAAAATATTTACAATAAAAAATCACAACCCCATCAAAAAGTGGGCAAAGGATATGAACAGACACGTCTCAAAACAAGACATCCATGCAGCCAACAGACACATGAAAAAATGCTCATCATCACTGGCCATCAGAGAAATGCAATCAAAACCACAATGAGCTAAAATCTCATGCCATGGCAATTATTAAAAAGTCAAGAAACAACAGATCCTGGAGAGGATGTGGAGAAATAGGAATGCTTTTACACTGTTGCTGGGAGGGTAAATTAGTTCAACCATTGTGGAAGACAGTGTGTCAATCCATCAAGGATCTAGAACTACAAATACCATTTGACCCATAAATCCCATTACTGGATATATACCCAAAGGATCATGCTACTATAAAGACATATGCATAAGTTTGTTTATTGTAGCACTATTCACAATAGCAAAGACTTAGAACCAACCCAAATGTCAATCAATGATAGACTGGATCAAGAAAATGTGGCACATAGGCACCATGGAATACTATGCAGCCATAGAAAAGATGAGTTCATGTCCTTTGCAGGGACATAGATGAAGCTGGAAACCATCATTCCAAGCAAACTATCACAAGGATAGAAAACCAAACACCACATGTTCTCACTCATAGGTGGGAATTGAACAATGAGATCACTTGGACACAGGGCAGGGAACATCACACAATGGGGCCTGTTGGGGGGTGAGGGGCTCAGGGAGGGATAGCATTAGGAGAAATACCTATGTAAATGATGAGTTGATGGGTGCAGCAAGCCAACATGGCACAGTTATACCTACGTATCAAACTTGCACGTTGAGCACATGTACCCTAGGACTTAAAGTATATTTAAAAATATAAATTAAAATTTTAAAAATATATGTATATCATTCCATTCTTTCTTGGCCTGAAAGGTGCCTGCTGATAAATATGCAAATAGTCTTGATAGTCTAAAGGGAATTCCCTTATATATGATTTGACAATTTTCTGTTGCTGCTTTTAAAATTCTCTTCTTAATCATCATGGTGGACAGGAGGTAGGACTGGATTACAGTCTCTGACTTAGGCGGACGGAGCAGCCTGTGGAGGCTTGCGTTGTGAATTTTAGCTTCTGATCAACTGCAAGAACAAACCAGCAATCCCAAGAGGATCCACAGACACTCTGAAGGAAGCAGACTGCTCCTGCAGGACCTGGGAGACACCCCAAATACTGTGTGCCCCAACATTGGAAGTGGGAAAGGGAGAGCCTCCTCTCCTGAACATACACCCTTACTGGAGAAACTGAAGGTCTGCATGTGGGAGAAGTTTCTGATCTTACCTGGAGCTGAGTCAATTTAGAGAGTTGAGTGAATTACAAGGGTAGAGGAAGCAGCAGAAAGGCCTTGAGAGCTCCCTGGATCCTTAAGCAGGCCATTCCTGCCTGGGACCACAGGGATCCATCGGGAGAGTGACCAGAGAAGCAGGGGCAGAAAACACTACAGGGAGAAGGAAATCTCCAGCCGAACTTTGTAGCAATTTGAATGGGGTGAGAAGCTTCCTGGCCAGAACTTGGGGGAGGATATGAATCTCGTGTGTAGATACCACAGGCAGGGGAAGAAATAAGCCTTTTTATTTTGCCACTGGGAGCTGGGTAGCCTGGGGAAAGTTCTCAAGCCTGGCTCATTCACTGCCTAGAAACAGACTTTGGGGGTCAGGCGGAGCCAATGGGAGTGAGACCGGCCCCTTGGTTTGCATGGGAGCTGGGGAGGCCTGTGACTGCCAGCTTTCCCTCACTTCTCTGACAACCTGCATGACTCAGCAGAGGCAACCATAATCCTCCTAGGCACACAGCTCCATTGATCTAGGAACCTCATCCCCATCCCCGACAGCAGCCACAGAAAGACCCATCCAGGGATAGTCTTAACTCAAACAGGACTACCCCTGCCCTCACCTGATGGTCCTTCCCTACCCATCTTGGTAGCTGAAGATAAGAGGCATATAATCTTGGGAGTTCTAGGGCCCCACACATTACCAGTTCTTCTCCATACTACCATAGCTGATGTTCTCTGGAAAGCACCACTTCCAAGCAGGAGGTCAATCAACACAAAACAGAGCATTAAACCACCAAAGCTAAGAACGCTCATGGAGTCCATTGCACTCCCCCGCCACCTTCACCAGAACAGGCACTGATATCTACAACTGAGAGACCCATAGACAGTTCACATCACAGGATTCTGTGCAGAAAACCCACAGTACCAGCCCAGAGCCAGGTATACTTGTTGGGTGGCTAGACTCACAAGAGAGACAACAATCACTGCAGTTTGGCTTGCAGTAAGCCACGTCAGTAGGAAAATGGGGAGAGTACTACATCAAGGGAACATCCCATGCGACAAAAGAATCTGAACAACAGCCCTCAGCCCTAGACCTTCCCCTGAGAGAGCCTACCCAAATGAGAAGGAACCAGAAAACCAACTCTGGTCATATGACAAAACAAGGCTCTTTAACACTTCCAAAAAATCACACTAGTTCACCAGCAATGGATCCAAGACAAGAATAAATCCCTACTTTACCTAAGAATTCAGAAGGTTGTTATTAAGCTAGTCAGGGAGGCACCAAAGAAAGGTGAAGCCTAATGCAAGGAAATCTAAAAAACAATACAAGAAGTGAAGGGAGAAATATTCAATGAAATAGATAGCTTAAAGAAAAAACAAAAAATTCAGGAAACATTGTACACACAGACATGCAAAATGCTTTGGAAAGTCTCATCGAGAAAACTGAACAAGTAGAAGAAAGAAAGTCAGAGCTCGAAGACAAGGTCTTTGAAATAACCCAATCTAACAAAGACAAAGAAAAAAGAATAAGGAAATATGAACAAAGCCTCCAATAAGTCTGAGACTATGTTAAACGACCAAACCTAAGAATATTCGGTGTTCCTGAGGACGAAGAGAATTCTAAAACCTTGGAAAATACATTGGGGAAATAATCGAGGAAAACTTCTCCAGCCTTGCTAGAGACCTAGACATCCAAATACAATAGGCACAAAGAACACCTGAGAAATTCATCGCCAAAAGATCATCCCCAGACACATAATCATTAGGTTATCCAGTTAAGATGAAGAAAAGAATCTTAAGTACTGTGAGACAGAAACACCAGGTAAGCTATAGAGGAAAACCTATCAGATTAACAGCAGATTTCTCAGCAGAAACCCTACAAGCTACAAGGGGTTGGGGCCCTATCTGCAGCCTCCTCAAGCAAAACAGTTATCAGTCAAGAATTTTGTATCCAGTAAAACTAATCATCATACGGGAAGGAAAGATACAGCCTTTTTCAGACAGACAAATTCTGAGAGAATTCACCACTGCCAAGCAACTACTACAAGAACTGCTAAAAGGAGCTCTAAATCTTGAAACAAATCCTGGAAACATATCAAAACAGAACCTCTTTAAAGCATAAATCACACAGGACCTATAAAACAAAAATACAAGTTGAAAAGTAAAAACAAAAAAATCAAAATACACAGGCAACAAATAGCACAATGAGTGCAACGATACCTCACACCTGAATACTACATTAAATGTAAATAGCCTAAGTGCTCCACTTAAGAGATACAGAACTGCAGAACATATAAAAACTGACCAATTATCTGCTGCCTTCAGAGACCCACCTAACACATAGGGACTCACATAAACTTAAAGTAAAGGGGTGGAAAAAGCATCTCATGCAAATGGATACCAAAAGTGATCAGGGATAGCTATTCTTTTTTTTTTTTTCCTATTTTAAAATTATACTTTAAGTTCTAGGGTACATGTGCACAATGTGCAGGTTTGTTACATATGTATACATGTGCCATGTTGGTGTGCTGCACCCGTTAACTCGACATTTACATTAGGCATATCTCCTAATGCTATTCCTCCTCACTCATCTCACCCCATGACAGGCCCAGGTGTGTGATGTTCCCCTTGCTGTGTCCAAGTGATCTCATTATTCAATTCACACCTATGAGTGAGAACATGTGTTTGGTTTTCTGTCCTTGTGATAGTTTGCTTAGAATGATGGTTTCCAGCCTCATCCATGTCCCTACAAAGGATGTGAACTCATCCCTTTTTATGACTGCATAGTATTCCATGGTGTATATGTGCCACATTTTCTTAATCCAGTCTATCATTAGTGGACATTTGGATTGGCTCGATGTCTTTACCATTGTGAACAGTGCAACAATAAACATACATGTGCATGTGTCTTTATAGTAGCATGATTTATAATCCTTTGGGTATATGCCCAGTAATGGGATAGTTGGGTCAAATGGTATTTCTAGTTCTAGATCCTTGAGGAATCACCACACTGTCTTCCACAATGGTTGAACTAGTTTACAGTCCCACCAACAGTGTAAAAGCATTCCTATTTCTCCACATCCTCTCCAGCACTGGTTGTTTCCTGACTTTATAATGATCGCCATTCTAAGTAGTGTGAGATGGTATCTCATTGTGATTTTGATTTGCATTTCTGTAAAGATCATTGATGATGAGCTTTTTTTCACATGTCTGTTGGCTGCATACATGTCTTCTTTTGAGAAGTGTCTGTTCATATCCTTTGCCCAGTTTTTGATGGGGTTGTTTGATTTTTTTTCTTGTAAATTTGTTTAAGTTCTTTGTAGATTCTGGATATTAGCCCTTTGTCAGATGGGTAGATTGTACAACTTTTCTCCCATTCTGTAGGTTGCCTGTTCACTCTGACAGTAGTTTCTTTTGCTGTACAGAAGCTCTTTAGTTTAATTAGATCCCATTTGTCTATTTTGGCTTTTGTTGCCATTGCTTTCAATGTTTTAGTCATGAAGTCCTTGCCCATGCCTATGTCCTGAATGGTATTGCGTAGGTTTTCTTCTAGGGTTTTGATGGTTTTAGGTCTAACATTTAAATCCTTATTCCATCTTGAATTAATTTTTGTATAAGGTGTAAGGATGGAATCCAGTTTCATCTTTCAACATATGGCTAGCCAGTATTCCCAGCACCATGAATTAAATAGGGAATCCTTTTCCCATTTCTTGTTTTTGTCAGGTTTGTTAAAGATCTGATTGTTGTAGATGTGTGGCATTATTTCTAGAGACTCTGTTCTGTTCCATTGGTCTATATATCTGTTTTGGAACCAGTACCATGCTCTTTTGGTTAGTGTACCCTTGTAGTATAGTTTGAAGTCAGGTAGTGTGTTGCCTCCAGCTTTGTTCTTTTGGCTTAGGACTGTCTTGGCAATGTGGGCTCTTTGTGGGTTCCATATGAACTTTAAAGTATTTTTTTCCAATTCTGTGAAGAAAGTCATTGTTAGCTTGATGGGGATGACATTGAAAATCTATAAATTACCTTGGGCCATACGGCCATTTTCATGATATTGATTCTTCCTATCCATGAGCATGGAATATTCTTCCATTTGTTTGTGTCCTCTTTTATTTTGTTGAGCAGTGGTGTGTAGTTCTCCTTGAAAAGGTCCTTCACATCCCTTGTAAGTTGGATTTCTGGGTATTTTATTGTCTTTGTAGCAGTTGTGAATGGGAGTTCACTCATGATTTGGCTCTCTGTTTGTCTGTTATTGGTGTATAGGAATGCTGTGATTTTTGCACATTGATTTTGTATCCTGAGACTTTGCTGAAGTTGCTTATCAGCTTAAGGAGATTTTGGGCTGAGACGATGGGGTTTTCTAAATATACAGTCATGTCATCTGCAAACAGGGACAATTTGACTTCTTCTTTTCCTAA
>NW_016803348.1:637830-640207 GCF_001698545.2 Rhinopithecus bieti
GTGGTGGATAAGCTTTTTGATGTGCTGCTGGATTTGGTTTGCCAGTATTTTATTGAGGATTTTTGAATTGATGTTCATCAGGATATTGGTCTAAAATTCTCTTTTTTTGTTGTGTCTCTGCCAGGCTTTGTTATCAGGATGATGTTGGCCTCATAAAATGAGTTAGGGAGGATTCCCTCTTTTTCTATTCATTGGAATAGTTTCAGAAGGAATGGTACCAACTCTTCTTTGTACCTCTGGTAGAATTCAGCTGTGAATCTGTCTAGTCCTGGACTTTTTTTGGTTGGTAGGCTATTAATTATTGCCTCAGTTTCAGAGCCTGTTATTAGTCTCTTCAGGGATTCAGCTTGTTCCTGGTTTAGTCTTGGGAGAGTGTATGTGTGCAGGAATTTATCCATTTCTTCTAGATTTTTTAGTTTATTTGCCTAGAGGTGTTTATAGTATTCTCTGATGGTAGTTTGTATTTCTGTGGGATCAGTGGTGATATCCCCTTTATCACTTTTTATAGAGTCTATTTGATTCTTCTCTCTTTTCTCCTTTATTAGTCTTGCTAGTGGTCTATCAGTTTTGTTGATCTTTTCAAAATCCACCTCCTGAATTCATTGATTTTTTGAAGGGTTTTTTGTGTCTCCATCCCCTTCAGTTCTGCTCTCATCTTAGTTATTTATTGTCTTCTTCTAGCTTTTGAATTTGTTTGCTCTTGCTTCTCTAGTTCTTTTAATTGTGATGTAAGTGTGTCAATTTTAGATCTTTCCTGGTTTCTCTTGTGGGCATGTAGTGCTATAAATTCCCCTCTACACCCTGCTTTAAATGTGTCCCAGAGATTCTGGTATGTTGTGTGTTTGCTTTCATTGGTTTCGAAGAACATCTTTATTTCTGCTTTCATTTCATTATGTACCCAGTAGTCATTCAGGAGCAGGTTGTTCAGTTTCCATGTAGTTGAGCAGTTTTGAGTGAGTTTCTTAATCCTGAATTTTAGCTTGACTGCACTGTGGTCTGAGAGAGGATTTGTTATAATTTCTCTTCTTTTACATTTGCTGAGGAATGCTTTACTTACAACTATGTGGTCAATTTTGAGATAAGTGCGATGTGGTTAAGTGTGAAGAAGAATGTATATTGTGTTGATTTGGGGTGGAGAGTTCTGTAGATGTCTATTAGGTTCACTTGGTGCAGAGCTGATTTCAATTCCTGGATATCCTTCTTAACTTTCTGTCTCGTTGATCTGTCTAATGTTGACAGTGGGGTGTTGAAGTCTCCCGTTGTTACTCTGTGGGAGTCTAAGTCTCTTTGTAGGTCTCCAAGAATTTGCTTTATGAATCTGGGTGCTCCTATATATATTTAGGATAGTTGCATATACATTTGGGATAGTTGGCTCTTCTTGTTGAATTGATCCCTTTACCATTATGTAATGGCCTTCTTTCTGTCTTTTGATCTTTGTTGGTTCAAAGTCTGTTTTATCAGAGACTAGGATTGCAACCCCTGCTTTTATTGTTTTCCATTTACTTGGTAGATATTCCTCCACCCCTTTATTTTGAGCCTATGTGTGTCTGCACGTGAAACGGGTATCCTGAATACAACACACTGATGGGTCTTGACTCTATCCAATTTGCCAGTCTGTGTCTTTTAATTGGAGCATTTAGCCCATTTACACTTAAGGTTAATATTGTTATGTGTGAATTTGATCCTGTCATTATGCTGTTAGCTGGTTATTTTGCTCAATTAGTTGATGCAGTTTCTTCCTAGCATTGATGGTCTTTACAATTTGGCATGTTTTTGCAGTGGCTGATACCAGTTGTTCTTTTCCATGTTTACTGCTTCCTTCAGGAGCTCCTGTAAGGCAAGTCTGGTGGTGTCAAACTCTCTCAGCATTTATTTGTCTGTAAAGGATTTTTTTTTTCTCCTTCATTAATGAAGCTTAGTTTGACTGGATATGAAATTCTGGGTTGAAAATTCCTTTCTCTGGGGCAGAGCAAGATGGCCGAATAGGAACAGCTCCAGTCTCCAACTCCCGGCACGAGCGACACAGAAGAGCGGTGATTTCTGCATTTTCAACTGAGATACTGGGGTCATCTCACTGGGGAGTGCCGGACAATCGGTGCTGGTCAGCTGCTGCAGCCCGACCAGCGAGAGCTGAAGCAGGGCGAGGCATTGCCTCACCTGGGAAGCGCAAGGGGGAAGGGAATCCCTTTTCCTAGCCAGGCAAACTGAGACACACAACACCTGGAAAATCGAGTAATTCCCACTCCAATACTGAGCTTTAAGCAAACGGGCACACCAGGAGATTATACCCACACCTGGCCGGGAGGGTACCACGCCCACGGAGCCTCCCTCATTGCTAGCACAGCAGTCTGCAATCTAACCGCAAGGCAGCAGCGAG
>NW_016803348.1:641486-753773 GCF_001698545.2 Rhinopithecus bieti
CATGGATGCAGCTGGAAACCATCATTCTTAGCAAACTATCACAAGAACAGAAAACCAAACACCGCATGTTCTCACTCATAGGTGGGAACTGAACAATGAGATCACTTGGACTCGGGAAGGGGAACATCACACACTGGGGCCTATCATGGGGAGGGGGGAGGGGGGAGGGATTGCATTGGGAGTTATACCTGATATAAATGAGGAATTGAGGGGTGCTGATGAGTTGATGGGTGCAGCACACCAACATGGCACAAGTATACATATGTAACAAACCTGCATGTTATGCACATGTACCCTAGAACTTAAAGTATAATAAAAAAAAAAAAATTCCTTTCTTTAAGAATGTTGAATATTGGCCCCCACTCTCTTCTGGCTTGTAGAGTTTCTGCAAATGATCTGCTGTTAGTCTGATTGGCTTCCCTTTGTGGGTAACCCGACCTTTCTCTCTGGCTGCCCTTAACATTTTTTTCTTCATTTCAACCTTGGTAAATCTGACAATTATGTGTCTTGGAGTTGCTCTTCTGGAGGAGTATCTTTGTGGCATTCCCTGCATTTCCTGAATTTGATTGTTGGCCTGCCTTGCTAGATTGGGGAAATTCTCCTGGATAATATCCCAAAGAGTGTTTTCCAACTCGATTCCATTCTCCCCATCACTTTCAGGTACACCAATCTGATGTAGATTTGGTCTTTTCACATAGTCCCATATTTCTTGGAGGCTTTGTTCATTTCTTTTTACTCTTCTTTTCCTCTAAACTTCTCTTCTTTCTTCATTTCATTCATTTGATCTTCAATCACTGATACCCTTTCTTCCACTTGAATGAATTGGCTACTGAAGCTTGTACATGCGTCACATAGTTCTCATGCTATGGTTTTCAGCTCCATCAGGTTATTTGAGGTCTTCTCTATACTGTTTATTCTAGTTAGCCATTCATTTAATCTTTTTTAAAGGTTTTTAGCTTCTTTGTGATGGGTTCGAACATCCTACTTTACCTCAGAGAAGTTGGTTATTGCTGATAGTCTGAAGCCTTCTTCTCTTAACTTATCAAAGTCATTCTCCCTCCGGCTTTGTTCCATTGCTGGTGAGGAGCTGCATTCCTTTGGAGGAGAAGAGGCACAATGATTTTTAGAATTTTCAGTTTTTCTTCTTTGGTTTCTCCCCATCTTTGCGGTTTTGTCTACCTTTGGTCTTTGATGATGGTGATGTACAAATGGAGTTTTGGTGTGGATGTCCTTTCTGTTTGTTCATTTTCCTTCTAACAGTCAGCACCCTCAGCTGCGGGCCTGTTGGAGTTTGCTGGAGGTCCACTCCAGACCTTGTTTGCCTGGTTATCACCAGCAGAGGCTGCAGAGCAGCAAATATTGCAGAACATCAAATGTTGCTGCCTGATCCTTCCTCTGGAAGCTTTGTCTCAGAGGGGCACCTAGCCGTATGAGGTGCCAGTCAGCCCCTACTGGGAAGTGCCTCCCAGTTTTGCTACTTGGGGGTCAGGGACCCACTTGAGGAGGCAGTCTGTCCATTCTCAGATCTCAAACTCCATGCTGGGAAAACCACTACTCTCTTCAAAGCTGTCAGATAGGGATGTTTAAGTCTGCAGAAGTTTCTGCTGGCTTTTGTTCAGCTATGCCCTGTCCCTAGAGGTGTAGTCTACGGAGGCAGGCAGGCCTCCTTGAGCTGTGGTGGGCTCCACCCAGATCGAGCTTCCTGGCTTCTTTGTTTACCTACTCAACCCTCAGCACTGGCAGACACCCCTCCCCGAGCCTTGCTGCCATCTTGCAGCTTGATCTCAGACTGCTATGCTGGCAGTGAGTGAGGCTCCATGGGCGTGGGACCCTCTGAGCCAGGCACGGGATATAATATCCTGGTGTGCCATTTGCTAAGACCACTGGAAAAGCACAGTATTAGGGTGAGAGTGTCCCAATTTTCCAGGTACCATCTCTCATGGCTTCCATTGTCTAGGAAAGGGAATTCCCCAACCCCTTGTGCTTCCCGGGTGAGGCAGTGCCCTGCCCTGCTCCGTGGGCTTCACCCACTCTCTGACAAGCCCCAGTGAGATGAACTCGATACCTCAGTNCCTAGAGGTGTAGTCTACGGAGGCAGGCAGGCCTCCTTGAGCTGTGGTGGGCTCCACCCAGATCGAGCTTCCTGGCTTCTTTGTTTACCTACTCAACCCTCAGCACTGGCAGACACCCCTCCCCGAGCCTTGCTGCCATCTTGCAGCTTGATCTCAGACTGCTATGCTGGCAGTGAGTGAGGCTCCATGGGCGTGGGACCCTCTGAGCCAGGCACGGGATATAATATCCTGGTGTGCCATTTGCTAAGACCACTGGAAAAGCACAGTATTAGGGTGAGAGTGTCCCAATTTTCCAGGTACCATCTCTCATGGCTTCCATTGTCTAGGAAAGGGAATTCCCCAACCCCTTGTGCTTCCCGGGTGAGGCAGTGCCCTGCCCTGCTCCGTGGGCTTCACCCACTCTCTGACAAGCCCCAGTGAGATGAACTCGATACCTCAGTTAGAAATGCATAAATCACCCATCTTCTGCATCACTCATGCTGGGAGCTGTAGTCTGGAGCTGTTCGTATTCGGCCATCTTGGAACCAGGGGTAGCTATTCTTGTATCAGACAAAACAAACTTTAAAGCAACAGCAGTTAAAAGAGACAAAGAGGAATATCACATAATGGTAAAAGGCCTTGTCCAACAGGGAAATATCACAATCCTAAATATATATGCACTTAACACTGGAGGTCCCAAATTTATAAAACAATTACCAATAAACTTTTATAAGAAATGAGATAGAAATCAACACAATAATAGTGGGAGATTTCAATACTCCTCTGATAGCACTAGACAGGTCATCAAGACAGAAAGTCAACAAAGAAAAAATGGATTTAAACTATACCTTGGAAAAACTGGACTTAACTGATATATACAGAACATTTCATCCAACAACCATAGAATACACATTCTATTCAACAATGCATGGCATTTTCTCCAAGATAGGCCATATGATAGGCCATTAAATGAGCCTCCATAAATTTAATAAAACTGAAATTATAACAAGCACTCTCTCAGATCATAGTAGAATAATAGTGGAGATGAACTCCAAAAGGAATCTTCAAAACCATGTAAATACACGGAAATTAAATAAACTGCTCCTGAATGAGCAATGAGTGAAAAAGAAAATCAAGATGGAAATTTAAAAATTCTTTGAACTGAACGACAATAATGACACAATCTATCAAAACCTCTGGGATACAGCAAATGTGGTGCTAAGAGGAAAGTTCATAGCCCTAAACACCTACATCAAGAAGAACAAAAGAGCACAAGTGACATTCCAAGGTCACACTTCAAGGAACTAGAGAAACAAGAACAAACAAAACTTAAACCCAGCAGAAGAAAGGAAATAACCAAGATCAGAGCAGAACTGAATGAAATTGAAACAAAAAAATACAAAAGACAAACTAAGCAAAAGTGTGGTTCTTTGAAAAGGTAAAGAAAATTGGTAGACCATTGGCAAGATTAACCAAGAAAAGAGAGAAAATCCAAATAACCTCATTAAGAAATGAAATAGGAGATATTACAACTGACATCACTGAAATACAAAAGATCAGTCAGGACTACTATGAACACCTTTATACACATAAACTAGAAACCCTAGAATAAATGGATAAATTCCTGACAAATACAGCCCTCCTATCTTAAATCAGTAAGAACTAGACACCCTGAATAGGCCAATAACAAGCAGAGAGACTGGAATGATCATTTAAAAATCACCAACCAAAAAAGTCTAAGACCAGATGGATTCACAGCAGAATTCTACCACACACTCAAAAAAGAATTGATACCAATCCTTTTGACACTATTCTATAAGATAGAGAAAGAAGAAACTCTCCCTAATTCATTCTATGAAGCCAGCATCACCATAATACAAAAGCCAGAAAATAACATAACCAAAAGAGAAAACTACAGACTGATATCCTTGATGAACATAGATGCTCAAATTCTTAACAAAATACCAGCTAACGGAATCCAATAACATATCAAAAAGATAATCCACCATGATCAAGTGGGTTTCATACAAGGCATGCATGGATGCTTTAACATATGCAAGTCAATAAATGTGATACACCACACAAACAGTATTAAAAACAAAAATCACATGATCACCTCAATAGATGCAGAAAAGGCATTAGACAAAATTCAGCATGGCTTTATGATTGAAACTCTCAGCAAAATCGTTATTCTAGGGACATACCTCAATGTAATAAAAGCCATCTATGACAAACCCACAGTCACCATAATACTGAACGGGGAAAAGTTGAAAGCATTCCCTCTGAGATCTGGAACAAGACAAGGATGCCCACTCTCACCACTCCTCTTCAACATAGTACTGGAAGTCCTAGTCAGAGCAATCAGGCAAGAGAAAGAAATAAAGGGCATTCAAATTGGTAAAGAGAAAGTAAAACTCACTGTTTGCTGATGGTATGATCATTTACTTTGAAAACCCTCAAGACTCCTCCAAAAAGCTCCTAGAACTGATAACAGAATTCAGCAGTTTCTGGATACAAGATTAATGTACACAAATCAGTAGCTCTTCTATACACCAACAGGAACCAAGGAGAGAATCAAACCAAGATCTCAACCCCTTTTAGAAAAGCTGCAAAAATAAAATAAAATACTTAGGAATATACCTAACCAAGGAGGCAAAAGACCTCTACAAGGAAAACCACAGAACACCACTGAAAGGAACCATAGACAGCACAAACAAATGGAAACACATCTCATGTTCATTGTTAGTTAGAATCAATATTGTGAAAATGACCTCACTACTAAAAGCAATCTACAAATTCAATGCAATCCCCATCAAAATCCCCATCATTCTACACAGAATTAAAAAAAACAATTCTAAAATTCATACGGAACCAAAAAAGAGCCCGCATAGTTAAAGCAAGACTAAACAAAAAGAACAAATCTGGAGGCATCACTCTACCTGATTTCAAACTATACTATAAGGCCATAGTCACCAAAACAGCATGGTACTGGTATAAAACTAGGCACATAGACCAAAGGAACAGAATAGAGAACCCAGAAATAAACTTATATACTTAAAGCCAACTGATCTCTGACAAAGCAAACAAAAACATAAAGTGGGGAAAGATCACCCTTTTCAACAAATGGTGCTGGGATATTTGGCAAGCCACAGGTAGGAGAATAAAACTGGATCCTCCCCTCTCATACGAAAACCAACTCAAGATGGATTAGGGACTTAAATCTAAGACCTGAAACTATAAAAATTCTAGAAGATAACATTGGAAAAACCCTTCTAGATGTTGGCTTAGACAAGGATTTCATGGCCAAGAACCTAAAAGCAAATGCAATAAAAACAAAGATAAATAGCAGCACTTGGCTCCAAGGCACAGGTGCTCAGAGCAACTATGGAGCTGAGTTCCTGGGCTCAGGGTCCTGTGAAACCACTGTAGCACCTGAGACTTAAGGTGTAGGTTCACTCTTCAAGGCACGAATGAAGGTAGTTCTACTAAGCTGGGGTCTGTTGCTTTGAAGCACAACATAGTAGGTGGGGCCAGGGGGTTGGGATATAGCTCTTTTTATGACTATGAGAGGCAGGTCACAGCACTGGCACATGGCAAAGCTCTGGGGAAGAAGAGTTGCTCTGAAGGATTGAGACCCAGGGAGCAAGGCACAGCTGCAAATTGGGACCTGGAACCAACAGGACACAGTGGCAGCTTGGGTTCTAGGAGATGAAGTGTCATTCATTAATGACTGTAAACCCCTGGATGAGAGCACAGGCTCAGAATCTGTGAAACCAAGTGCAGCAACCGCAAGGTCTCAGAAATGTCAAGAGCCACTATGGCAAGATGCCCAAAAGACTATTGTACCTATGACCACCAAAATACTTGTACAAACTGTTAATGGTAGACTGACTTGTAATAGCCTCAAACCGAAAATATCCCAGATGCTTATCCAATGAAGAAGGGAATGTATACAGACACAAACATACACACACACATAGGAAAACTACACAGCACTAAAAAAAAAAAAAAAAAAAAAAAAAAAATACTGATATACACAACAACATGGATGACTTTTAAAGACAATATATAGAACCAAAAATTTGAGATAGAATAGAACCAGATAGAAACAGAATCAATACATGATTCTATTTAAATGAAATTTAAGAATAGAAAAACACTAAGATGACTTAAGGTGATCAACGTCAGATTAGTGGTTACTTATGGGAACGGGATAGAAACTGACAGATGAGATAGTTTAGATATGTGTCCCCACCCAAATCTCATGTTCAGTTGTAATCCCCAATGTTGGAGGTGGGGCCTGGTAAGAGATGATTTGATCATGGGAACGGATTTCATAGTGTTGTCATGGTGATAATAAATTCTCCTGATATCTGGTTGTTTAAAAGTGTGTGGCACTTCCCCCCATCTCTCGGTCCTGTCCCTGCTATGTAAGTCACTTGCTCCCTCTTTGCCTTCCACCATGATTGTAAGTTTCCTCAGGCCTCCCTAGAAGCAAATGTCGCCATGCTTTCTGTATAGCATGCAGAACCATTAGCCAGTTAAACCTCTTTTCTTTAGAAATTACGTAGTTCTCAGATATTTCTTTATAGCAGTGCAAGAATGAACTAGCACAACAGAGAAATAAACAAGGGCACTTTTTGCAGTAGTGGAAATATTCTATACTTTGATCTAAAGGGTGGTTACACAGATGTATATACACATAAAATTGCATTGGGCTGACTATGTAATTTGGTGCACTTTTTGCTTTAAATCTAAAAAGATAAAAAAATTAAGAAATAAGTTATATATAGGTTACCTTATATGTGAAATATAAACTATGTTTAGCAAAAACATTCTATGATGAATAAGCAAAATTTCACAAAGAAGTTGTGCTTTTGCCAGTAATCTCCAGTAAGAACTGCCTTATCAATTCACGTTGAATCTCTGACCCCATAGATTGTATTAATATTATTAGCAAACCAAGGCAGGGGAATCCTGCAATAGTTGTTCACAGGATGAAGAAAATATGCCTTTCCTTAGTTCCTATAGAACTGACAAGGTTACAATTGTGGCATATTGTATTAGAGCTCTTTCTCTAGCTGTTAGGATTATACTTCACCACTTCCAGGCTAGGCCAAATGATCTGCTTTTGGCCAGTGAAAAATAAATCGATGAGATATGGACCACTATGTGCGGAGCTATTATGTGATAGTTATGTTCTCGGTTTCCTCTGCTATGAAACTGGCAATGTCTAGACAGAGGCTGCTCCATTGGCCTAGGTTCTGAAATGAAGATGATCTGGCCTAGGGCCACATTAGTATAGCTTAAGAAATTAACATTTGTTGTTGAAATCCACTAAGATTTTGAGATTACCTGTAGGCATAAGTTAGGCCAAGTTGACGTATAGAAACTGGTGACTAGAAGTGTCACCATAACAACAAAAAACTAAAATAAGTGAAATTGTCTCAGGGACCACCCAGTGGTTAGCAAGGAAAATGTAAATGGAATTTGGAAAGATGACAATCCATATTATGCATTGGCAAAACATTTTATAAACTGTTGCCTGCCTGTGTTAACTTGGAAGATGGTGAAGGTATTGAGTGAGCTTTGGATTTAGGCATACAGACTGGCAAACATAAAATTAATGACATACTTTGCTTGTTGCATCTGACAAGATATTACATAACAGAAATGAATTTTTTTTAAAAAGTAAAATTAAAGTAAAATCAGTAAAATTGAAAGGTACATCTGTTTCTCCTCTCCAAACATAAAAGATAAAACTGAGGGGGCATAAAACTCACCTCATTTCAATGATTAGATCAAGTATACGGCAGTAGTATTCTATGTTAAAACTTTTTAATCAATTAAGATAGAGCCCATAAAATCCCTTCAGTCAGATGAAGTAGCCCACGGATAAGAGGCTAAGTCATGAATCTATCTCCACCTCCAAGAAACCCGATTAGCTCAAGTCATTGGTAATGAAGTTTAGAGAAAGAGGTATTGTAAAAAGAACTGAGAATGAGGCTATAGGCACATGAAGGTGACTGAAATCTCATTTTTTAAAAAAAAAAAGAGCATAATGCTGAGAATTTTGTCGTAGTTGGGACTAAATACAATCTGTGACTGTTCTAGACTAAAATGATCCTTGGCATATCTAATAGTCCATGTGCAGGAAGCAGACTGAGAAATCTGCTTAGCTCCAAGGAGGACATATTCTTCAATGTCGTCTTCAATTGTGGCCAACAAGGATATTGGAGAAAGACTTTTCAGTGGGCACAGCCAAGAGCTAAAGAAAAAAAAAAAAAAAAACAGACTAGGAAATTATTCTCTGGGGGCAGAATAGGGACCTAATCAAAAAAGTATAACCTGTCTTCCAGGGAGAAGACTTCTTGAAACATCTATCCAATGTTATTTCAGAGTTGCTTTGTCCCTCCCATTATTTCCCTTTCTGAAAAAGAATACTTGCTGTGATTATTTTCTCTCTATTCTATCATTGAATTTGGAGCTTGTGGGTGGAAGAAAAGTCATTTTCTGTTTATATGTCTTTGAGAAAGAGAAATTACACTCAGACCTAATTTAGTAAAGACTACCAAAAAATCACTTACTTTCATGCCCTGACATCATGCCTTGACTTTTAGATCTTTCTCCTCTGAGGAGAGAAATAAATATATTTTGTGTGCAGAAGGGAGCAAATATTTGTGAATAAAATCGGGGACTATGCTAGATTTTTTGTATTATTCATCATTTGCTGTCTTACCCTGAGAGAGGATTATAAATCCCTCCCTGTTTACCTCAGCTTGGCCATGTAACTTACTTTGAACAATGCAAAATCAGCAAAAGCTTTAATAGGTATCAAAGGTTTTCTCATGCTCTAATTTCCCTCTGCCATGAATTCAGCTATATCCAGAAAGGGGAACGCCATCAACTTGGATCTTGTAGCAAAGATGATGGAGCAGAGTTTCAGTCCATTAACTAACCTACAATGGACTTGCTGCATACATCAGGAACAGACCTCTGTTGTTATGAGCTTATGAAGTTTTAAAGTCTTTGTTACTTCAACATAATTTTGCCTGAGTTGATGGACATGTCTTGGCTTCCTTTACTGGTGCTTTGCTGATCCCTTCTGAAAGATGTCCTGGAGCCCTGTTACACTTATAAGGAGGGTAAGTTTCTACTATATTCTCACCTTCACCAAACAGATGCTTCAACTGCTAGTTGGGAATATGAGTCACTCTATTGTACTACAAAAATAAGTGCTAAAATATAGTGTTGGGGGAATAAGGCTTGCCTTCTCATTTTCTCATGACATCACTGTGGTTAGTATCACTGTGTTGGGAATAGACCTGTGGAAGTCTAGTTCAGCAGGTTTCCACTTTGGCTTGGGATTAAAATGTATTCTTAGAGAACTGCACAAGAAATTATTAAAAACCTACTTTAAGAGATTAAAAGAGATTAGATGTTTCTTCATCAGCATAACCTGTGCTTGTTTTGAAACAGAAAACTAGTTACTGTAATGATATCACAGAAACTCAAAAGGCTTGAATATCTAGAAGGATTTAAGGAAGCCTCTACTGTAAAGCTAATTCCCTCATTTATTGGTTTCTAAACTACCACTAAAAGTATGTGTTTATCATCTCAGTCTGATAACTATTTGTTGAGTACCTTGACTTGTGGTTGTAGTACAAAAAACTCAGACCATTTCCTCAGATAAGGAAAAGCAACCATAACCTTGATAGTCTGGGCAAATAGAGAGGGGGTTGGATTCCTGAAAAATCTGTTTTATATAATGTTTTCAAGTGAAAAATTTTATGTTCCAAAGCATAGTATTAAAATAGATGATTATGAATATATAGCATAGCACAGTGGTCAAGAGTACAGATCCTAGGGTCAGACTGCTTGAGTTTGTTCTACTACTTATGAGCTATGTGACTGTTTTAAATTAGGTTTCCAGGAAGCCAACTCGGAGGCAGAGGTTTCCACAGAGGAGGCTTATTGAAGAGTGCTCCAAAAATGCACCTTTACAAAAGTAATTTATATTGTCACATTGCTTCCCAAAGAGCACTCTCAACACTTGTGAGGGAGTAAGGAGAACAGAATTGAGTTGAAAGGAAAAGTTGAACCATGATGTAGTTGCTACAGGGCCTCAGCTGACCTCATGAGGAACTCTAGAGCAGGAATGCTCTTTTAGAGATGTCCTGAATTGAGGCAAGGGGAATTGGATATGGGTTGTGCCTGAGGGAGGGGAATAAATGTGGGTAAAGCTTTGGCCCACTGAAACTCCTGGGGAGGGACTCAACTGTGACTGTCAGCAGCCAATACACCTGGATCTGAAGGTGTGCTGGGAAGGGCCTAGCACTCTTTGAGGAGCACTACGGTTCCCTTGGGAAAGTTATTGAACCTCTCTGTCCTTCAATCTCTTCATCTATAATATGGGAGTAATAATAGTACCTCTCTTTTAAGGCTGTTATGAAAATAAATGAATATTTGTAAAGTATCTGGAACACTACCTACCACATAGTGTGGCTATATAAAGTGTTTGTTAAATAAATAATTGTCCAGTAGAGGTTTTTAGAGAATATACTTTAACAAACAGAGGAATTTTTAATAGTTTCTTAAATGGTTCATGTGGATAAGTCACTCTGAAAGTACTTTTGAATGTTTGAAAGCAGTGAATTCTCAAGTAATTTAGTTCTCCATGAAAATCTTAAGAAGAGTATTAATTTGCTTGGAAGTTGTTTCTTAATAATCATGTAGATATAAGAACTAGGCTTTATTCAAATTATTGCATACTTTGAATTGCTGAAATATGAATTAAAAGAGTATAATTTTGGGGAGGTGCTATAGTAAATACCTTATGTGCATTTTCTAATTTCTCATTACAATTACTTTAAGAGAGATCCTATACTGTTATTACCTCTATGTACAGAAGAGAAACTGAGACTCAGAAAGGGTTGCAAGGCCAGAATTCAAAGATGACTCTAAAGCCTTGATGCTTAGCCACTTCAGTATACTTCCTTCCGCATAAGCAACCCAACATCCAGCTGTTCCAAATTTTTGAGTATCTGTTTGATTTCTTAAGCATTGCACCCAAAGAAAATATGGTCTTCTTTACTGTCCTTCACAAAGATTTATTAATAAGCCAACAGCATTATATTGCATTTTTTATTGGAAGAGCCAAGCTGCCCATGTCAGATAATAGATACTTACTCAGCACTTTTCTTTTTATTATTATTGTTATACTTTAAGTTCTAGGATACATGTGCAGAACATGCAGATTTTTTACATAGGTATACACGTGCCATGGTGGTTTGATGCATCCATCAACCCATCATTTACATTAGGTATTTCTGCTAATGCAATCCCTACCCTAGCCCCCCAACCCCCGAAAGGCCCTGGTATGTGATGTTCCCCTCCCTGTGTCGATGTGTTCTCATTGTTCAGCTCCCATTTATGAATGAGAAGATGTGGTGTTTAGTTTTCCATTCCTGTGTAAGTTTGCTGAGAATGATGGTTTCCAGCTTCATCCGTGTCCCTGCAAAGGACATGAACTCCTCTTTTTAATGACTGCATAGTATTCTGTGGTGTATATACACCACATTTTCTTGATCCAGTCTATCACTGATGGGCATTTGGGTTGATTCCAAGTCTTTGCTATTGTGAACAGTGCTACAATAAACACACGTGTGCATGTGTCTTCATAGTAGAATGATTTATAATCCTTTGGGTATATACCCAGTAATGGGATTGCTGGGTCAAATGGTATTGTGGGTTCTAGATCCTTGAGGAATCACCACACTGTCTTCCACAATAGTTGAACTAATTTACACTCCCACCAATAAAAGCATTCCTATTTCTCCGCATCCTCTCCAACATCTGTTGTTTCCTGACTTTTTAATAATCAGCATTCTAACTGGCATGAAATGATATCTTATTGTGGTCTTAATTTGCAATTTCTCTAATGACCAGTGATGATGAGTTTTTTTTCATATGTTCGTTGGTTGCATAAATGTCTTCTTTTGAGAAGGGTCCATTCATATCCTTCGCCCACTTTTTGATGGGGTTGTTCGTTTTTTTCTTGTAAATTTCAGTTCCTTATAGATTCTGGATATTAGCACTTTGTCAGATGGATAGATTGCAAAAGTTTTCTCCTGTTCTGTGGGTTGCCTGTTCACTCTGATGATAATTTCTTTTGCTGTGCAGAAGCTCTTCTGTTTAATTAGATCCCATTCTTCAATTCTGGTTTTTGTTGCACTGCTTTTGGTGTTTTAGTCATGAAGTCTTTGCCCATGCCTATGTCCTGAATGGTATTGTGTAGATTTTCTTCTAGGGTTTTTATAGTTTTAGGTCTTACATTTAAGTGTTTAATCCATCTGGAGTTAATTTTTGTATAAAGTGTAAGGAAGGGATTCGGTTTCAGTTTTCTGCATGTGGCTAGCCAGTTTTACCGACACCATTTGTTGAATAGGGAACCCTTTCCCCATTGCTTGTTTTGTCAGGTTTATCAAAAATCAGATGGTTGTAGATGTGTGGCATTATTTCTGAGGCTTCTCTTCTGTTCCATTGGCCTATATATCTGTTTTGGTACCAGTACCATGATGTTTTGGTTACTGTAGCCTTGTAGTATGGTTTGAAGTCAGGTAGCATGATGCCTCCAGCTTTGTTCTTTTTGCTTAGGATTGTCTTGGCTATATGGGCTCTTTTTTGGTTCCATATAAAGTAGTTTGTTCTAATTCTGTGAAGAAAGTCAATGGTAGCTGGATGGGGAGTTTCTAGTTTATTTTTATAGAGGTGTTTATAGTATTCTCTGATGGTAGTTTGTATTTCTGTGAGATCAGTGGTGATATCCCCTTTATCATTTTTTATTGTGTCTATTTGATCCTTCTCTCTTTTCTTCTTCATGAGACTGGCTAGCAGTCTATCTATTTTGTTAATCTTTTCAAAAAAACAGTTCCTGGATTCATTGATTTTTTTGGAGGGTTTTTAGTGTCTCTATCTCCTTTAGCTCTACTCTGATCTTAGTTATTTCTTGCCTTCTGCTAGCTTTTGAATTTGTTTGCTCTTGCTTCTCTAGTTCTTTTAATTGTGATGTTAGGATGTCAATTTTAGATTTTTCCCTTTTTCTCCTGTGGGAATTTAGTGCTATAATTTTCCCTCTAAACACTGCTTTAGCTGTGTCCCAGAGATTCTTGTACATTGTGTCTTTGTTCTCATAGGTTTCTAATAACTTACTTATTTCTGCCTTCATTTCCTTATTTACTCAATAGTCATTCAGGAGCAGACTGTTCAGTTTCCAGTAGTTGTGCAGTTTTCAGTGAGTTTTTTAATCCTGAGTTTTAATTTGAATGCAGTCTGAGAGACTGTTTGTTACGATTTCTGTCTTTTGTGTTTGCTGAGGAGTGTTTTACTTCCAATTTTGTGGTCAATTTTAGAATAAGTGTGATGTGGTGCTGAGAAGAATGTATATTCTCCGGATTTGGGGTAGAGAGTACTGTAGATGTCTATTAGGTCAGCTTGGTCCAGAGCTGAGTTCAAGTCCTGGATATCCTTGTTAATTTTCTGTTTCATTGATCTGTCTAATATTGACAGTGTGGTGTTAAAGTCTCCCACTATTATTTTGTGGGAGTCTAAGTCTCTTTGTAGGTCTCTAAGAATATGCTTTATGAATCCGGGCGCTCCTATATTGGGTGCATATATATTTAGGATAGTTAGTTCTTCTTGTTACATTGATCTCTTTACCATTATGCAATGCCCTTCTTTGTCTTTTTGGATCTTTGTTGGTTTAAAGTCTATTTTATTGGCGACTGGGATTGTAACCCCTGCTTTTTTTTTTTTTTTTTTTTTTTTTTNCTTTATTTTGAGCCTATGTGTGTCTTTGCACATGAGATGGGTCTCCTGAATACGGCCGACTAATGGGTCTTTACTCTTTATCCAATTTGCCAGTCTGTGTCTTTTAATTGGGTCATTGAGCTCATTTACATTTAAAGTTAATATTGTTATGTGTTAATCTGATCCTGTCATTATGATGCTAGCTGGTTATTTTGCCCATTATTTGATGCAGTTTTTACATAGTGTCGATGGTCTTTACATTTTGGTATGTTTTTGCAATGGCCGGTACTGTTTTTTTCTTTCTGCATATAGTGCTTCCTTCAGGAACTCTTTAAGGTAGGCCTGGTGGGGACAAATCGGTCAGTATTTGCTTGTCTGTAAAGGATTTTATTTCTGCTTTGTGTATGAAGCTTAGTTTGGCTGCATATGAAATTCTGGGTTGAAAATTCCTTTCTTTAAGAATGTTGAATATTGGCCCCCACTCTCTTCTGGCTTGTAGGGTTTCTGCAGAGAGATTTGCTGTTAGTCTGATCGGCTTCCCTTTGTGGGTAATCCAACCTTTTTCTCTGGTTGCCCTTAACATTTTTTTCTTCATTTCAACCTTGGTGAATCTGACAATTACGTGTCTCGGGGTTGCTCTTCTCAAGGAATATTTTTGTGGTTTCCTCTGTATTTCCTGAATTTGAATGTTGGCCTGTCATGCCACTGTGTGGAAGTTCTCCTGGATAGTATCCTGAAGAGTGTTTTCCAACTTAGTTCCATTCTCCCTGTCACTTTCAGGTATACCAATCAAACATATGTTTGGTCTTTTCACATAGTCACATATTTCTTGGAGGCTTTGTTCATTTCTTTTCATTCTTATTTCCTCTAATCTTGTCTTCACACTATGTTTCATTAAGTTGATCTTCAGTCTCTGATATCCTTTCTCCAGTTTGATCAGTTCAGCTATTGATACTGATGTATGCTTCATGAATTTCTCATGTTGTGTTTTTCAGCTCCATCAGGTCATTTATGTTCCTCTCTAAACTGGTTATTTTAGTTAGCAATTTCTCTAACTTTTTTTTCAAGGTTCTTAGCTTCCTTGCATTGGGTTAGAACATGCTCCTTTATCGCAGAGGAGTTTGTCATTACCCACCTTCTAAAGCCGACTTCTGTCAATTCATCAAAGTCATTCTCCATCCAGGTTTGTTCCCTTGCTGGCGAGGAGTTGTGATCCTTTGGAGAAGAGGTGTTCTTGTTTTTGGAATTTTCAGCCTTTTTATGCTGGTTTTTCCTCATCTTCATGGATTCATCTACCTTTGGTCTTTGATGTTGGTGATCTTCAGATGGGGTTTCTGTGTGGTCATCCTTTTGTTGATGCTATTCCTTTCTGTTTGTTTGTTTTCCTTCTAACAGGTTCTTCTGCTGTAGGTATGTTGAAGCTTGCTGGAGGTCCACTCCAGACCCTGTTTACATGGATATCACCAATGGAGTCTGCAGAACAGCAAAGATTGCTGCATGTTCCTTCCTCTGGAAGCTTCATCCCAGAGGGGTACCCTCCAGATGCCAGCTGGAGCTCTCCTGTATGAGATGTCTGTTGACCCATGCTGGGAGGTTTCTCCCAGTCAAGAGGCACGAGAATAAGGGACCCACTTAAGGAGGCAGTCTGTCCCTTAGCAGAGCTTGAGCACTGTGCTGAGAGACCCACTGCTCTCTTCAGAGCTAGCAGGTGGGAACGTTTAAGTCTGCTGAAGCTGCACCCACAGCCACCCCTTCCCTGAGGTGCTCTGTCCCAGGGAGATGGGAGTTTTACCTATAAGCCCCTGACTGGGGATGTTGCCTTTCTTTCAGAGATGCCCTGCCTGGAGAGGAGGAATCTAGAGAGGCAGTCTAGCTACAGCAGCTTTGCCAAGCTGTGGTGGGCTTTGCCCAGTTTGAACTTCCTGGATGCTTTGTTTACAATGTAAGGAGAAAACCACCTACTCAAGCCTCAGTAATGATGGACGCCTCTCCTCCCATCAAACTTGAGCCTCCCAGTCCACTTCAGACTGCTGTTCTGGCAGCAAGAATTTCAGGTCAATGGATATCAGCTTGCTGACCTCTATGGGGGTGGGATCCGCTGAGCTAGACCACTTGGCTGCCTGGTTTCAGCCCCCTTTCCTGGGGAGTGAATGGTTCTGTCTCACTGGCATTCCAGGCACCACTGAGGTATGAAAAACAACTCCTGCAGCTAGCTTGGTGTCTGCCCAAAAGGTTGCCTAGTTTTGTGTTTGAAACCCAGTGCCCTGGTAGCATAGGCACCTGAGGGAATCTCCTGGTCTGTGGGTTGCGAAGATCATGGGAAAAGCATAGTATCTGGTGTGGAGTGCACCGTTGCTCATGGCACAGTCCTTCATGTCTTCCCTTGGCTACAGAAGGGAGCTCCCTGACCCCTTGCACTTCCTGGATAAGGCGATGCCCCAGCCTACTTCAGCTCACCCTCTGTGGGCTGCACCCGTTGTCTAACCAGTTCCAATGAGATGAGTTGGGTACCTCAGCTGGAAATGCAGAAATCACCTACCTTCTGCATTGATCTTGCTAGGAGCTACAGACTGGAGCTGTTCCTATTCAGCCATCTTACCAGCCACCGTACTCAGCACTTTTCTAAGCACAGCATCTAATAGCAGTCTCACCCTTCAAAAAACGGATCCTTTGAAAACAGCTAATGTATTCTCACTAATCCACTAGTTCATAGTTTCTTGTGGTTCTGCCCAAAGTCAGCAATTGTCCGCCAGTTGAGTAACTTAATCATACTGCTAATGTTTAACTGATGTACCCCCTTGACAATTCCGCTGCTAAATTCTAACGTTTGGAGTTTCCTGTCTAAGCTAAATTTTAACCAAGATGACCTGAGACACAAGGTCAGGTTGAATAAGGTAAAGAAGACAAAAAGCATTCCAGATACTGGAGAATGCTGGTTTTCAAAACAGAAAATATTATAGTGTTATTTCACCTTTCAACATGCATTTTTCCTATCCCGTCACACCAACTCCAATTTGTTCAGGTAGTGGACTAAGATCCCTCGGCTCAGGAAGTAGACTCTAACCCCAGACTAGGTTCAGAAAATGCTAATCAAAATGCCATTAAACAGTGATTGATCCAAGTGTGGGCAGTTAATTCAAATCTGCCCAGTGAAACATAAAGGGAAGTCTTACAGGTAGAACTTCCCTTCCAATATAAAGGCAAAGCCTGCCTAGGAGAAAGCCCCTTACCTGTCTACTAGCTTCTTGGTGTTTTGATGTGATAACTGAAAATGCAACACCCATCTTGTGAACATGAATAAAACAACCAAGAGAATCACAGAGATGCCAGCCCTGACATCAACACATGGAACAAAAGCCGAAAGTGACTTAACCCCAGACTATTTGAGGCAAAGTTCAAAATTGTTATTTTTTCCAAACACATCACTGACTGACTTGGTGTCCTCACACTGCTCTTCGTCTCTTCTCTCACTTCTACTTCCCAACATTCTCTCAGCTGCCTGTTGCATTGTCAAGGATAATATCATTTGCATTCAGTTCTCTAACATCTAAAACATTCTATGCCTTGTTTATAGATTCATTGTGAATGCTAAAACCAATAAATTGTGTTTCCGTGATTATAGCTATGTTAATATTATGGCTATGTTAATGTTCTAGTAGGTTATGGCTATGTTAATGTTCAAGTAGTGGGTTATAATTACATATCCAGTATAATTACACCTGAGCCACTCAAAGGAGAATGTCAAGTTCAAAAAAGATCTCTTTTCTTATCTGCACCATCAGTAGCTCAACATTTAAGTTGACTATATATTTGGAGTATTTGCTGCTGAAGTGGTATATATTTTTTATTATTTTTCCTGGAGTCTTTCATTGTCTTTGTTTTCTTTTTTGGAAAATAAACATATGCCTTCTTCACCATATCTTCAATATTTTACAGGTTCTACCTCATTGTTGGAATCTAGCACATTCTTTTGCTGAAGTCTACTAACTACTATTGGTCTACTAAGTCTGGTTTGGATTGGTTTCAAATATCTAGGCCACAAATTTCTCGTACAACTTTTTGTTTTTCTAGGAATTTTGAATTGCCTTTTTTTATAAAAGGGCCTTTATCGTATATTCAAGCTTTCAGCCATTTATCCATTCCTTGGGGTGCTTTTAAAATGTTCTTTCCCAAGACTTCTGTTCGCCTAAATTTGTTTGTTTGTTTTTTGAGATGGAGTCTTGCTCTGTCACCCATGCTAGAGTGCAGTGGCACAATCTTGGCTCACTTCAACCTCCACCTCCTGGATTCAAGCTATTCTCCTGCCTCAGCCTCCCCAGTAGCTGGGATTACAGGCACATGCCACCACACCCTGCTAATTGTTTTTTTGTAGAGATGGGGGTTTCATCATGTTGGCTAGGCTAGTCTTGAACCCCTGACCTCAGGTGATCTGCCCACCTCAGCCTCCCAAAGTGTTCAGATTACAAGCGTGAGCCACCACCCCGACCCTAATTTAGTTTTGATTGCTTGTTCACTAGGCCTGATGAACAGTGATTATTCTGGACTTTATCATTCAACAAGGTTGAATCATTATTTTCTGTGATGCTTACTCATGTCTCAGTTAAATCCTTCATTGTGAGGTACATCCTTAAGTAATTTCCTAAGAAGAGTTGAATAGAAGATGAACATTTGGCATTTGAAGATTTCTACGTTCTTTATACTTTATTTTACTGTCTATTTGACTGATAAGTTAGTTGGGTCTAGAATTTTAGGTTTAAATAATCTTCCAAAATTTTGAAGACATTATACTAGTATCTTCTAGTAAACAATTTTGCTGTTGCAAAGACTGTTACCACCTTGGTTCTGATTTCTCTGTAGGTAGCCTTTTATTTCTGGGCAATTTTGAGATACTTAATCCCATGTTCTGAAACATTTTTATTTTTGGTAATCTAAAATTCAACGTTATGAGTATGTATTTTTAATTATTTGTTGTTCTGTTCACTCAGATTTATATCTGAAGATATATATCTCCTTTCGTTACTGAGAAATGTTCTTTATTATTTTATAGAAAATGTCTTCCCCTTCACTTTCCCTGAACTCTCCCTGTGGGAATCCTATCAGCTGAAAATTGGTCCTCCTGGATTGATACCCTATACTTTTTCTTATATATAGTTTTCTCTTCTTTTTCAAAAAAATTTGATTTTATATTTTGGGACATTGCATAAACTTTATCTTCTAACTATTATTTAATTTAAACAAAATTGGAATTGTATTTGTAATTTTCAAGTGCTCTTTTCATTTTTTTATTGTTCATTTTAAATCATCCTATTCTGAGTGTGTATAGGTAAGCTTTTCTCAAATACAAATTAGAATGATTTTAAAAGTTATCTGCTACTCTCTGAGATATTTGTTTTCATAGAGTTTATATTTTCTATTAATCTCAGTCTTTCTCTGTAATGCCTAAAGGATTTCTTCAAGTGTTTTGTGATTTTTATTGTCCTATCTACACATTTTACATTTTAGAACTTGAGACAAATATTTGACAGGGAGCTTTATGTCTGCAGGAGAGTCTTGTTGATTCTTACACCTTGCCTAGTTATACAGAAAGGTAACGAGTCATTAATGTCAGAATGAGGAGAGCTTTTTGAAAGGAGATCCTAATTTCTCCCAAGGCAATTGGTCCAATTATCTTAGAGAAGAACCCTCTGATTTTTTACCTAAGATAAGAAACTGGCATTAGGTTGATTGGCAAGCAGAGGTGGGAGAGGGAGTTCTATATACAGTAGTCCCCCCATTTGTGGTTTTGCTTTTTGCAGTTTGAGTTGCCCACATTCAATTGCAGTGCAAAAATATTAAAAAATTCCAGAAATAAACAATTCATAAGCTTTAAATGGCATGCCATTCTCAGTAGTGTGATGAAACTGTGTTATCCTGCCGCATCTTGCCTGGGATGTGAATATTCTCTTTATCCAGTGTCTCCACACTGGCTATGCCACCATCTTTTTACTCATTTAGTAGCCACCTGGATTATGAGATTGACTGTTGCAGTATTGCAGTGCTTGTGTTCGAGCAACCCTTACTTTACTTAATGGCCCCAAAGTGCAAGTCTAGTGATGTTGGTGAATTCTTATAATTGTTTTATTTTTGTTGTTGTTGTTGTTAATCTCTTACTGTGCCTAATCTATAAACTTTATCATAGGTATGTATCTATAGGAACAGCCATAGTGTATGTAGGATTCGGTATTATCCACTGTTTCAGGCATCCACTGCAGGTCTTGTAATGTATTCCCTAAGGATGGTGGGGGGGGGGGGGATTACTATACACATCTAGTGTTGACATCCATTCTCAGCCAGCCCCACTTCCCATTCCCATCTTCAGTACTGCCTGCAATGTTTGAGTCCAAGGCTTCATGAGATTCTCTTGGCCATCCATCTATGGCCTTTACTGTGGCTTACTTTGCATGTGTTCTAGTCCATAGGTGGCTTCATCATTCAAACTTGCATTTGCCTTTCATCATTCTGAACTTTGTGGGAGTCTCTGGTTCACCTGTGCCCTCTTCCATAATGTTTTTATTAAGAATCGTTGTAATAGAGTCTTCAAAAGTGAGGTCTTGGTTCACCAATTTGTATAGAAATTATTTTATATTTAAAATATATATCTTGGAGGCAGGATAGGAAGTATATATTTTTCTCTCAACAGGAAAACCTGGAGGCATGGGCACCAGTGGAAATGGTATTTCACAATCCAGGTAGTAGATGATGGACATCTAGACCAGTGTAGTGGTCATGAAGATATGTATAACAAGTTGACGATTTTGATCTGCTAAGGAGGTAGAACAGCACTCATGGTTCATTGAAGGAGTGAAATAAGAGGTGGGAATTAAGAATGACATTCAGGTGCCTGAACTAAGCTACTGCCTGGCAGATGGCATTCTCTTTGTGACATAGGGAACTTGAGAGATGTGCTTCAGTGGGGTAGATGGGCAAGTTTTGATTTGGATAAGTTAACACATGTCATTTAAATCCAAGTGTTCTGGAATCGGTTGAATATCTAAGTCAAAAGTTCAGGGGAGATCTGAACTGAAAGTGCTGATTTTGTAGTTATCAGCATATGGATGCTATTTGAAGACACATAGGTGGCTTCAAATGGGTACCATTGCTGTGACAGAACAAGAGGAGTAAGAGTCATGCCTTGGGCAGAAACCTGGAAGAATACAAGTATGAAACAGACAAGAGGAAGGGGAGCTCACAAAAGCACCTAAGAAGAAAGAGAGAGACAAAGGACTTAAACACTGACAATTTGTTTGAAGAAGAAATAAAAAGGTGTGACAAATTCTAAGAAGATTTAGGCATAAATACATGAGAAAATCCAGGAGACGGAAGTGTCCAGAAGCTCTGCTGCCCATCTGATGCACCCTCCTGGCAAAGCCTAACTCTGGATCAATCCCACTATCATCCCTCATTTGGATTATTGCAATGGTTTCCATTGGTCAGTCTGCCTCAGTCCAGCACCTCTCCAATCTATTCCTTATTCTGGACAAATCCCAATGAGCTGTTTCTCTTCCAAAAACCCTTAACAGATTGCCACTGCCCTTTAATGTCAGGCCAAATCTGAGCTGCAGGAAGGGTACCATGGTGTCAAACATGGCTGAGATGTACACTATCTCCAGGAAACACATCACGGACCTTGTTTTCTCAGAAACTATCATCTCTGAAAAGCCTCGTTCAGACCTTCCCCGGTCAGACCACAAGCTCCTAACTGGCCAATGTGTTCAGTCAGATATGCTGGTACTTAGTCTCCACAAAAATATACTGTTCCTTGAACTTTCCACATTCTCTTCCTCCTTCAGCCCCTTCTGTCTTAACTTCCATGGTGTTTCCTCTGCCTAGGCCAATCATCTCACCATCTACCTGCCTTCTTCCACACATGCTTCAGGTCTCCACTCAACTATCCCTCCAAGGTCCACCCAGTATCCATTAGCCAGATTTATTCTCCCATTTCCCTATCCTTTTACAACACTTATTGTAATTCATAATACTGTATTTACAATTTTTAAGTTTATTTATTATATATCTCCTCTTCTAAAACACACAATTCATTAGGGCAGGGATTATATCTTTTTTTTTTTTTTTTTTTTTTTTTTTTGTTCACTGCTTTAACTAAACAAAGAGTCTGGCACACAGATGTCCCATTATTATTAAGTCAGTAATAGAACAAATGAATGGCAATTCTCTGCCTGCACCATTTTGTCTTACAGCTTCCAGGTTTGAAATGTCTTTAACCACGTTCTTAATTCCACTTCAGACTATTTATCTGGCAAACACTTGCTCACACACACACAAAAAAACGGACAGATTGCTTTCAGACTTCCTGACAATTTGGCCTCTTATTCCCATAAAGAATTGTTAACTTCCTCATTTGGACATCCTCGGTACCCAGCACATACTTCTATTATAGTGCTTATAAATTTTTATTGCACTACTTTGACTACACATCTTTCTTTATCATTTGATGGTTACTTGAAATTAAGAATCATGTCTTATTTTTGGTTCTTCAGCAACTACCTCATTCAATGTTTATCAAGGATGAATGAACAAAAATCAAATATGGATTAATATTTTCTTGATGTTCCTAAATCATTATTCAGACCACTAATTACAATTTACTTTTACCTTTAAGATATTTAATCAGGTTAATAATTTAATCAGTGGATTTCAGTCAATATAAAAGACCAGTTGTGGTGTCCTGCCTCTGAACCAAATAACCCAATTCTTAAGTATTTGAATATATCTTATACAGTTTTTAAATATCTTCTTTCTTCCTGTTAAGACTAAGCTATTCTTGCTACATCAATTCTCTTATCAATAATTTTCTGTTGTTTCTAATTTCCTCCATTTAAAGAAATCTATAGATGACTGAGCTTGTTAACATTTTGAATTAAATGAGCATAAATATATTCTGAAAGGATTTGAGATCTAAGGTGCTCAAGCTGTCATGCCTAGACCTTGAGAAAGAAGATTTGGTATCTCAGAGGGTTTTGTGTTCTACCTCCTAGTTCTCAGAGGGGACAGGTAGGCTATATAGCATAATGAAGGTTGGTAAAAATGCAAAAACATATGCAAAAGTATAATTTTTTCATAATATACTAAATATAATTTGATCTAATTTCTTGACTTTTATTGTTACGCATGACAATATTATTTAATGAATCTTCTGTGTGTATGCTAAAGATACAAATTCTCCCATATTAGAATCCATTCTGTGTGTGGCTTCTGCTGCTTCTTTCAGCTCAATGATAAAATCCAAATCCCATTCCCTAGCCCCCATTATCATCACCACTATCAGTCCCCTCATACTCAGAGCGATTATCTCCGTTACGTTTTCAGATTGAAAGACTGAGCCAATGTCACCACCTCATTATTTTTGTTTTTACATCACCTTTTACTGCAACCAGAAGTTCTCTTTCATCACTTCTATTATTTGGTACCCACCCCCCAACCCAACACCACCACCCTCTGATTCTAATTTTGGACTGAAGCTACCTAGAGAGTTTTAAATATTACACAAAACCTTGGACAGACCCAGCAAAAGTGTATATAATGTATCTTCTGTTAAAAATCATTCTAAGATTTCATTCATTTGAACAATTATTTTTTAATAAGTACTTATTATGCTTAGCAGTTTTTTTGTTTTGTTTTGAGAATTAATTTACTGTATACCACATCCTGAATTCAAGAAAGTGGTATTTTATATTTCACTAACTTTATAAAAGAAGACAATACTATCTTCTCAAAAAAAAAATTCCTATCGCTCTTAGTTGGACCTATTTTTTCTTGCTTTGATTCTTTGCATAATAACATTTCATTAATACTTAGATAATTCTTACAAGCTTTTTTAAAAAATATAATTTGGACACTCATTTTATCCTCCTGCCTGGAGTAACTAAAGCAACGTGGGGACAGGGACTCTGACTTGATCATCTTTGTATTCCCTGCATCACCCAAAGAAGTAAAATAATAGGCATTTAACAATTATTTGAGGCATTGAACAGAAACACTTGACACTCATAAATGCATAAAGTTACTTTATTTTAAGTATACATATAATTTTGAAAATATAAATGCTAAAATATCTCATCTTCTTCATCTCTTAATTCCATAAAAGTCACAATAGAAAGCTTCATAAAACTGTAAAATACTATGTTATAGGAATTTTAGGATTTATATTGGAAAAGTTATTAGTAATATATTGAAATGTTTTCTGTTCTTTATCATTTTGTTCCACCATGTTGATCTACTTCATTTAAAATAAAAGATGCATCATTTCTCTCTCCAAAGTTAATAAAGACTTAAGAGAATAAAAATAAGAATATCTGAAAGTGCATATTGATTCTGAAAAGTAATGTGTACGAATATGTACCAGCCATGAAAATGGCTAAAAAGAGGCAACTATTCACTCTTTTCACATTGTAGGACTGGGACAAAGTTACTTCCGGCTCTAAAAGTTTCACTGGATGACTTTAGCCCTGAGTTGCAATATTTGCCTAGGAAACAGAATTCTTGCTTTTTATACGTACCCATAGAGCACAATGAAATGAGCCAGGAAATTGGACATATCTAAATCTCTGGTCAAAACACAACTTGACTGGTTAGCATATTACAAAACTTTTTTAAAATTTTAGGCTGCAATGAAGCTCAATGAAATCATCTGAAAACTCATGGCCTTTCAGATAGTGAAGTGCTATAAAATATCACTTGATTGTACCCAGCCACTTAGTGCCACTGGGCTTCATGCTCATGCTGTGAAGAGCAGATGTGAAATATCATGAAATATAAATCAGAAAATCTCAGGTTCCTGCACCAAAATCATTAAGTAGTATGAAAAGGATTGAAGAAGGCTTTGTCCCACCCCTGAACAATGTCAACCTCTGTAATACAACTCAAATTATTTCATTTTGTTTTTAAAATATAGTCAGCAGTCAATACATTTCAAGTACTTTAACACAGTTAAAAAAGGAACCAAAAAACTCGGAAGACAATCATTCTCTATTAAACACCAGTATATAGTTGATGAAAGATTTACTCTGTATGGGTTGGTGCATGAGCATAAAATACACGCAAACTGAATTACAGACAGCAGACAACTGTTTTTTCCTCCTCTCTTGGAGGTGGAAGGCTGAGGAGAGAGGTTTTTGTTTTCCTACTTCTTAAGTCAGTTAAGTCCTCTCCCCAGCCCCACTCCTCAACCTTGATTGGGAGAAGAGGCAGGGACATTACTGCCCCTGGCACACAAAACAATTAGAATTCCAAGTATTCATTTCACACAGAAGAGAAGATGACTTTTATCAAGGAAAACAGTGTGTCCAAGATATTTTTCTCCCAAACACAAAACCAGATGCATTTTTGCTCTTTTGATAAGGCAGACGCTTGACTTAGTCATCTCTTTTCTTCCAACAGTGTTTCTGCAACCACAGCCAGGACTTTCTGGTTAACAACTCTAAGCGGACTTTGTCTTTATCTTTTGAATCCTTTATCTCCGCAAGTCACATTATGGAGAAAAGGGAGAAACACTTATAAAAAAATGTACTGTTATAATCTGTGTCCAGTTTGCATAGAAACAAAACCACCACCAAATCTGGTTCACTCTTAGGCAATGGGTAAATTTAGCTAAGATACTGATAATTTGGTGTCACCAGGTAAACCTCAGGTTTTGCTTGTTAGTTTGGTTAACTACTTCTGTTCCTTTGAAAGTAATGACATTTTTAAACACTTCCCTGGGTTCCCAGAATATTGAAAGGATTTGATATTAACTGTTTATTTAGCAAATGTAAGGTACTATTCTGTGTTCATGTCATAAATATCAATATGGATCATAAACAGAGGTACACATAGGTTTCACCTCTACTCACAGGCTGACATGATGAGTTAAGTTGCTTCAGGAGTTCTTTGATAGGTATAGAGACGGGCATGAACCACAGATACTTGATTCATGATCAGAAAAAAAATGCTTTATCTAGAGCTTTTATAAAAGTAAACAAAAGTACCTTTAACTTAACAAGATCACAGGTTAAGCTGAAACTATACATGGTTTTTAAACAATTTATTGATGCTTCTGTGAGTAAAGAAAAAGGGAAAGTCTTCTTATACTGGTTTATATTAGGGTAATAGAAAGCTAGATAATACAGAATAATCATTGTAAGGATAGCCCTAAATACAAATGTGAAGCCAGAATTTGACAGGTGAGGTTTTAACACAATAACATATAATTTGCCACTATTATTTTAATGAAAAAATTGGGGTCATTATTGTCTAATTTGTATAAATTAAAAGTTTTAGGAGTATCAGTTACTGTAAAAGTAACAACTCACTCAGGATAATAACATTTTTGTAATCAAAATTACAAGGAGACAGAATAATAATTTAAGTAACATAACAATGAGTGGGAATCAATAAGTGCATATTATCAAACCAACAAATGTGGTTTCATTCTGCTTCTAGTATAACCCTCAACAACTGGTTATAGTTAGGATATATCACAGTTGTGGTTATATGAATTCAAAATTATAATTTTAACATTTAAAATGTTTTTTAATATACATTCACAATATGTAATGTATCATATTAAAAACAACCTTTAAATATCATGTTGAATTTGGTTAATAAATGTCTAACTTTCAGTGTGGTACTTTGAAATATACATACATATATGTACACTAATGTGTTCTAAAAGTCCCACTTACAAAGAATAATTGCCTTTGCATCCTGAAAAAGTGCATGAGAGTACTGTTACACTGTACTCTGCAGCTCTGTAATCCCGTTACATTTTATAGACATGTAAATGGGCTATTAATACTCCTATGAATTTTATATTGCATGTACAAGCTATTATATCAATTATAATGACTGATATCTGGGAAATAAACTATATTTACTCTCATTTTCATATGGACAGACTTCTTGGACCCTTAATGGATTTTTTCATATGTGGTTTGGGTTTTATGAAAACTGGCACAAGAGACTCAATGACTTTGCCCTCTGCCTACCGTCACTCTTTTGCTTTCTAACATTGCACATATATGCACCAACCATGGCACAGAGCACATACACAAACACACAAATATTTCAAAATGAGAAAATGTCTAACAATACTGCATAGGACATTGACGTGGTCATACAATCAGCATCTGCACACAGATGCTACTATTATCAGAACATCGGTTCTTCTCATGACATAGGAGTTTGTCTCTTCTCCCTCAATCTCCTTCATAGAACAGTTAAGTTTCTTTTAAAGAAAGGGAAAAATTGATGCTTAGAAACATGGTGCTTTTAATCTGATCTTGCCTTCTGGCTTACCCTAGAGATTGTGTATTTGTGTGTGTAGGTATGTGTAAAAATCACATTATATACAATACAATTTTTACAGAAAGCCTGGCAGCTACAAATAAGAGGTAGAACTACTCAAAACTATGTTTCCTGCTGCAGGAAAAAATTCATTTTCTTTACAGTAATTAAAAAAATGTTTTAAAAATTGACAAAAAATAAGTTGCAGGTTAGGCCCCATAATTTAAACAACAAAATCTAGGAAGAAAAATATTCTTCAATGTACTCAACAGATAAGTTCATTAAAGGGTTAAAAAAAGTTGCATAGGAAAAAAGGGACATTCCAGCACTTGCTACAATGATGGCAATGGTTTCTCTATAGGGAGTAAAGTACCTTCAGGTTTTTCTTCTTTTGATAACTCTAAGATTAGGGTTTACAAGCAAGAGCAAGTTAAAATAGCAGCACTTTTTCCAGTCCCGGAGAGCTCTATAAATGAGAAGGGACTCTGTCTGGAGGTCAAGGTTTGCTCTACCAGACAAAGACAAGCCAGTAAGCACAGCCCCAAAGCTAAAGTTTTAAGTTCCTTCAATATTTTCATGTTATAAAATCCTTAATACTTGCATCCTCTGCTTAATAGAGGCAAAGGGCAGGGTCTGTGTGTGTCTGTGTCTTGAGTGACAGAAGAATTTGGTTATCAGAGGACACATCTGAAAGTTTAAGAACAAAAGGGGTATTCCTCAGATGCTGTTTTTAAGGAACGGTGCACTATTGTCTTGATTGTATCTATGCAAGAGAGAAGCAGAGAGAGCGCTGTATTATTTGGCCTGTGACCAAATACTGAGACAAAATAAAAGTTAAAAAATAAACAAACAGCCAAACAAAAACCAACGACATTAACAACAAATGTCAGTTTTAAGAAAGACAAACAGGTTACAATGTAGTTTCTGTTCCCTTGCTCCTCCAGAAATAATCATTGTCTTCAGGCTCAAGTTCTATTCTAATTTGAGGCACAACTTTTACTGGAGTTCTAGGAGGACTAGAGAAAAAGGAAAAAAAAAAAGTAGTAAGTAAATCAGATTTCCTTCATCATCTGTCAAATGTTTATGCATTGTATAGAAGTCAAGTATGTCCTTCCTTGTTCTCTTTTAATACTTATATTCTCTTTGTGTATTAAAAACAAATACTTTAAATGGGATGAAGGTTATCAGTAGAGTCAAGAAATTCAAGTAAAAAAAATTCCTAAGATCTCATACCTAGAATAAAAACAATAAAAACAACAAACACAAAAGGAAAAGAGGTACTACCATGTGGGTAATGCTGTCAGAAATTAAACGACAAAAAGACTGACATAACAAAAACATTCAGAGATTTCAGAAAATCGAGTAGAACCTGAAATCTCTGGAACTTTGTTAAGAGGGAAAGAAACCACTGGAGAAGAACTGTCAGAAAGTGCCAGTTACACCCCTTCAAATCAGGGATGATATTGAAATTAAAAGAGCTAATGTTGATCCTGGGTTGTAACTTAATGATACTGAAAGATTCCCTTATTTGTAAGAGTAAGTAGGTCTCTTAGAATGCTTTCTACTAGTAAAAGCTGGAGCAAGTTTTGGTCACTGGGTAATTTATTTAAGAGAAATCATAGAGAGGAAGGAGAACAAGAAGTTATGTCAATAACCCACCATTAACTACATTTGTGTGGGGCAATTATTCCACAGAACAACATAAAATACTGGGCTGTCCTTTACCTTGGCATACCGAGTGACTGAAGGAAAGGAATTTTATTAGCATGATGTGTGGCGTTCAAGGAATGTTGGTGATCTTTCTCCTGGAAAATAAAAGTTTTAAAAAACGTAAATAGTAGGTCTATGGTGAAGTATAAAACAAAATTCTTCACAAAATTGATGCATCTTCCATAACTGGTAAGAGTGAAAAGACAAGTTTAGGCATTTCAATAAAAAATGTATTAAGCTAAGACTCTAGTGTGATGAAGACAAAATCACTTCGTTTCCTTTACGTTAGGTTTTCTGGGATGGATCACTGCTATCTTGTCAGTGAGAAGAATAAAAAGCAAATCATTTTTAGAGGGTGACAACATTCTCTTACTGTCTAAGGCTTGCTTTTGGATTTCTTTCCATCTTCAGCATTCCTAAGTTTGCCTGCTGTTGTTCATAAGGAAAAAAAAAGATTTTCTTTGAGGTACTTACTCATACTGCAACACTACTTCTATCAGTTCTGTTCTTTCATCATGGATTATAAAGATAAACATGACATTAGGAAACATTTCAGGCAAAATGCTCAAGTGTATTTTGTTTAAGTAAACTTCTAATATCGTATCAACTTGCAATTTATCCTTTAAAAGGGGTTTTGAGAGGATGAAGGGCAACTGGCACATAAACTTTTCCATGAGCCTCAAATTCTGGCTAGTGATTTTTTAAAATAGCTTTTACATTTATTTATAAGGGGCTATACCAGGTTATGACGCCAACAGAAGATATACATGTTAAGCACATGTGTGTCAAAGTGTGCTTTTATTATTAATGCTCCACAGATAAAAACTGAAGTTGGAACATGGCTTGAGGAGCTTAAATTAAAAAAGAAATTCATAACCAAACCCCATTAAGTTAGCAGAAATTAGCCTCGGTTACAAGTTACAGGTTACAAACTGGACACCAAAGGTAAGACTGCTTTAGTTCTTGGTTCTTTAAATCCAGGCTGGTAGCCAGCCTCCAAGATGGCTCTCAGTGATCCCTGTCTCCTGGTATTTATGAATTTGTGTAATTCTTTCCCAGTGTTAACAGTGTGGGGCTGCATAACCATCAGAAGATGACAGAAGTAATGGTCTGTTACTTCTGAGATTCAGTTATAAAAGACTGCAGCTTCTGTCTTGCTTTCTTTCTCTTTTATCACTGGCTCTGAGGGAGGCCATGTCATGGGCAGTCCTACAGAGATACCCACAGGTAAAGAAACAAACGTCATGCCAAGGGCCCCATGAGTGTGCTTTTGGAAGCAGATCCCCAGCTCCAACCAAGTCTTCAGAGACTAAAATATTTAATGGGAACCTTAGTGGGTGGATACCTATGCTGTCAAGAATATCTGTTATAGAGATTTGCAGAAGAAAAAACAAAACCTGGTCTGTTCTAGAATTCATGTGTTTCCTTATAGCCTTAGCACAAATGACTTCATTTTGCTTTGGTTTGGTCTGTTGGGGCCTAGTGCATGAGCTTAGTTCAAAACAACGGCCTCTCAGAATTTTGTTCAAAAAGATTCCCCCTTTTTAACCAAATTCATTTCCTCTTGCCTAGAGACCATCAATCTTCAGATGATCATGCAACAAAGGTTCCAGCCAGTTCCAGGTGAAGACACCGCCCTGGCCATCAAGAAGCTACCCTGCCTTCATTAGACTAAGAGCAGGGTGAGAGTTCAGTGATCCCCAATAGGTAGGGAGTATGCCCCAAGCCAGAATGAAGCAGTTACAGAAAAAAGACCATCGGTCCCTCTGCCTCCGATGAAGATTTAGGGAGATCACATCTCTCCTTGAGGAGATGAGGCAGGAAAACAGGGTCTGGAGGCAGGGAACATAAGGCCTATTCACACTTTGGCTATGACAGGAAATATCCTCTCCATGGGGCGTAGGCCAAGTAAATGAGTTTGTAACTTTACTTCATCCTCTTCATTTACATAGGGCGTACCCCAAGTAGAGGGTAAACTTCCAAAAATTTTTGTAAGGGGGCCCTTGAGTCCCTATTCTTGGGCCCACTCCCACAACGGGGAGTATACTATAATTTTCAATACATCCTTTCATTTCTTCCTGGAAAAAAAAAAAAAAAAAAAGTCTTCAGAGACTCAGCCCCAGCTGACAGCTTGATAGCTCTGACTGCAATCTCATGAGAGACTCTGAGCCAGAACCAAAATCAGCTGCCCCTGCATTCCTGAATGTCAGGAATTGTGTAAGAAAACATGTTTGCTGTTTTAAGCTGCTAAGATTTATGGTAATTTGTTACTCAATGATTGATAACTAACACACCCATTATTTTTTATCAATAGACATTCATTCCAAACATTTCTTGATAACAGTAACCTCCTATTGAAGTCAAGGTGGTTTGGTAAAATAGAAATAAAAGCGTCTTAACTGTCTTTTTCTGTAACAGATCAGTGTACTCTGAAGGGCATCTGAATCTAAAAGGATGCATTTTCTTCAATGAGAACGCAAAGTAGAAAGTAGCTTGATGGCAATTGCTACCTGCTATTGGGAAAGTCTGAAATGGTCACTGACATTACTAAATGGCCTGTTAATTCAATTACAGAAGAAAAAAATGTCACAAACCATTGCACCATAGCCACCAGCCTATCACCCTAGAAAGATCAGTGCAGTTATAACAATAATTGTGAAATAGAAAAGGGAGAATGAAGAGATTAGAAAGCAAATGCATATAAGTTATATCTAGAAAGTTGTACTAATACTTTATGATTGCTAATTTAATCAAAATTAAATTTTTCCAAATTCTTAATATTAACAATTGATTTATTGATCACTGAGAGACCAATGATGCAATTTCTCTTTTGAGCTGATTTGATCACTAGTTAAAACCTAAGGAAGACAAACAGTGACAGTGATGTAGTATTATAAGCTGCAATTCAAAATACCAACAGGAAAAAAAAAAGAAAAATCAATTAAAAATGTGGTTATTAATTTAGCAGTTGGAAAACTGGGGATGATTTGGGTAAGGGAAAAGACTACCAAATAAAATTTAAAAGGTTATGGATAAAAGAAGAGTGAAGCTTAGGGTATGTAAAAATAAAGTTTTATTATAATTAAGTGTAAATCTTCTCATAGAAAAAAGGAAAAACAAAATCGAGGGCAAGTTAATGCAGATGGCAATTCTAAAGTGTTTTCTCTGTAAGTGCAAATCATATTCAAGCAAGCATGCAAGAGGTTAGTTCTACTCACTGTCAGAAGGTTTGCTATCACTTAGGAAAGGTTGCTGTTCCATGATGTCCATTGGAATTTTAATACTTGGTACTTTTTCTGAGTATGGGCAGTCAGACTGTGAAAAAAATGTACAACAGGTTTTAGAATGTTTTTATTATACAGCCTTTCCTATCTGCTAGTGTCGATCAAACCGTTTTATATAATCATTTACTTAATACTAAGGAGAAAAGCCCTATAATGACTTCCAGTTTGCTATCTTTTAACTGTATTCCTTCTTTCCCCCTCACATTTGTTTTCTACTCTTCTGAGTTAATGGTATTGAGTCCATTAAAGCTACAACTACACGAAATAGAGATCACTACAACTGAATTGTAAACCTTTCTATCACTTAGACTCCCAATCAGCAATGTTTATGAGTTGTATCTGTGAAGCAAATGATCTCAATGCAAAAACAGATTAAACCTAGGAAACTTCCGAAGTTATAATATGGTCTTGAAATTCTTGTTTTGTTTATGCTGATTCCGTCTGTAGGAAAATCATGACCCATCTTTCCTTCTAGAACAAGTGACAGACTTTTTATATATCCACTATCAAGAAGCCTTCTATGTACACTAGAAAATAAACTTTCCTCTCTTACGCTAAGTACTATTTTATGGGTAAAGGTTCATTTCAATTAGCTTGTGCCAAAGATATCTGAAAATGTAAGCAAAACGTAAGAAAATAAAATGTTTACAAAGGTGTCTATGATGGTCAGATAAGCAGAGAATCATAATGGAAATGACAAAACCAGGCAGCTAATCATGGGACTGCTTAAAGAACAGGCTACCTAGCCCAAATTATAATAGATTACCCTTGTTTCTTTTAAATGCATTATATTGATTCTAAGTCTATGTTGGGACTGAAAGACCCAATATATCTCATCATTGAAAGTACCAAAAGATGATTTTAGTTGAAAATAAAATGAGATTAATGGTAAAAAAAATCTTAACATAAAGTCTATTACCTACATGGAAAATTCCTTTATGGTGACTCTAAAGAGGTTAATGAACAACAGCATCCTTTTAGAGAACTAAGACAATGCATTCAACAAGCAAAAAAGAAAAAAAAAATAAACATGCCACACATAAACAATATTAACCTTAAATGTAAATGGACTAAATGCCCCAATTAAAAGACACAGACTGGCAAACTGGATAGAGTTAAGACCCATGAGTGTGCTGTATTCAGGAGACCCACCACATGTTCAAAGACACACATAGGCTCAAAATAAAGGGATGGAGGAATATTTACCAAGCAAATGGAAAGAAAAAAAAAAAGCAGGGGTTACAATCCCAGTCTCCAATAAAACAGACTTTAAACCAACAAAGATCCAAAAAGACAAAGAAGGGCACTGCATAATGGTAAAGAGATCAATGTAACAAGAAGAACTAACTATCCTAAATATATATGCACCCAATATAGGAGCACCCAGATTCATAAAGCATATTCTTAGAGAACTACAAAGAGACTCCCACAAAATAATAGTGGGAGACTTTAACACCCCACTGTCAATATTAGACAGATCAGTGAGACAGAAAATTAACAAGGATATCTAGGACTTGAGCTCTGGACCAAGCAGACCTAATAGACATCTGCAGAACTCTCCACCCCAAATCAACAGAATATACATTCTTATCAGCACCACATCGCACTTATTCTAAAATTGACCACATAATTGGAAGTAAAACACTCCTGAGCAAATGCAAAAGAATGGAAATCATAACAAACAGTCTATCAGACCACAGTGCAATCAAATTAGAACTCAGGACTAAGAAACTTACTCAAAACAGCACAACTACATGCAAACTGAACAACCTCCTCCTGAATGACTACTGGGTATATAACGAAATGAAGGCAGAAATAAAGATGTTCTTTGAAACCAATGAGAACAAAGACACAACATACCAGAATCTCTGGGACACAGCTAAAGCAGTGTTTAGAGGGATATTTATAGCACTAAATGCCCACAGGAGAAAGCAGGAAAGATCTAAAAATTGACAGTCTAACATCACAATTAAAAGAACTAGAGAAGCAAGAGCAAACACATTCAAAAGCTAGCAGAAGAAAAGAAATAACTAAGATCAGAGCAGAATTGAAGGAGATAGAGACACAAAAAATCCTTCAAAAAAACCAATGAATCCAGGAGCTGTTTTTTGAAAAGATTAACAAAATACATAGACCACTAGCCAGAATAATGAAGAAGAGAGAAGAATCAAATAGGCACAATAAAAAATAATAAAGGGGATATAACCACTGACCCCCCAGAAATACAAACTACCATCAGAGAGTACTACAAACACCTCTACACAAATAAACTAGAAAATCTAGAAGAAATGGATAAATTCCTGGATACATACACCCTCCCAAGACCAACTCTGGAAGAAGCTGAATCCCTGAATAGAACAACAAGAAGTTCTGAAATGAAAGCAGTAATTAATAGTCTACCAATCAAAAATGTCCAGGACCAGATGGGTTCACAGAAGAATTCTCCCGGCAGTACAAAGAAGAGCTGGTACCATTTCTTCTGAAACTATTCCAAACAATAGAAAAAGAGGGACTCCTCCCTAACTCATTTTATGAGGCCAGCATCATCCTGATACCAAAACCTGGCAGAGACACAACAAAAAAACAAAATTACAGGCCAGTATTCCTGATGAACATTGATGTGAAAATCCTCAAGAAAATACTGGTAAACTGAATCCAGAAGCATATTAAAAAGCTAATCTACCACGATCATGTTGGCTTCATCGCTGGGATGCAAGGCTGGTTCAGCATAGGCAAATCAATGAACATAATCCATCACATAAACAGAACCAATGACAAAAAACACATCATTATCTCAATAAATACAGAAAAGGCCTTCAATAAAATTCAACAGCCTTTCATGCTAAAAACTCTCAATAAACTAGGTATTCATGGAACGTATCTTGAAATAATAAGAGCTATTTATGACAAACCCACAGCCAATATCATACTGAATGGGCAAAAGCTGGAAGCATTCCCTTTGAAAACTGGCACAAGAAAAGGATGCTCTCTCTCACCACTCTTATTAAACATAGTATTGTAATTTCTGGCCAGGGCAATCAGGCAAGAGAAAGAAATAAAGGGTATTCAAATAGGAAGAGGGGAAGTCAAATTGTCTCTGTTTGCCGATGACATGATTGCATATTTAGAAAACCTCACTGTCTCATCCCAAAATCTCCTTAAGCTGATAAGCAACTTCAGCAAAGTCTCAGAATACAAAATCAATGTACAGAAATCACAAGCATTCCTATACACCAATAATAGACAGAGAGCCCAATCATGAAAGAACTCCCATTCACAATTGCTACAAAGAGAACAAAATACCTAGGAATACAACTTACAAGGGATGTGAAGGACCTCTTAAAGGAGAACAACAAACTACTGCTCAAGGAAATAAAAGAGGACACAAACAAATGGAAAACATTCCATGCTCATGGATACAAGAATCAATAAGGTGAAAATGGTCATACTGCCCAAAGTAATTTATGGAATCAGTGCTATCGTCATCAAGCTACCATTGACTTTCTTCACAAAATTAGAAAAAACTACTTTAAATTTCATATGGAACCAAAAAAGAGCCCATATAGCCAAGACAATCCTAAGCAAAAAGAACAAAGCTGGAGGCATCACACTACCTGACTTCAAACTATGCCACAAGGCTACAGTAACCAAAACAGCATGGTACTGGTACCAAAACAGATATATGGACCAATGGAACAGAATGGAGGCCTCAAAAATAATGTCACACATCTACAACCATCTAATTTTTGACAAACCTGACAAATACAGGCAGTGAGGAAAGGAGTCCCTATTTAATAAATAGTGTTGGGAAAACTGGTTAGCCATATGCAGAAAATTGAAACTGGACCCCTTCCTTACATCTTATACAAAAATCAAGTCAAGATGGATTAAAGCCTTAAATATAAGATGTAAAACTATACAACCCTAGAAGAAAACCTAGGCAATACCATTCAGGACATAGGCATGGGCAAAGACTTCATGACTAAAACAGCAAAAGCAATGGCAACAAAAGTCAAAATTGACAAACAGCATCTAATTAAACTACAGAGCATCTGCACAGCAAAATAAATTACCATCAGAATGAATAGGCAACCTACAGAATGGGAGAAAATTTTTGCAATCTATCCATCTGACAAAGGGCTAATATCCAGAATCTACAAGGAACTTAAACAAATTTATAAGAAAAAAACAACCCTATCAAAAAGTGGGCAAAGGATATGAACAGATACTTCTCGAAGGAAGACATTTATGCAGCCCGCAAACATATGAAAAAAAGGTCATCATTGCTGGTCATTAGACAAATGCAAATCAAAACCACAATGAGATACCATCTCATGCCAGTTAGAATGGCAATCATTAAAAAGTGAGGAAATAACAGATGCTGGAGATGATGTGGAGAAATAGGAATGCTTTTACACTGTTGGTGAGAGTCTAAATTATTTCAACCATTGTGAAAGACAGTGTGGTGATTCCTCAAAGATCGCAATACTATTTGACCCAGCAATCCTATTACTGGGTATATACCCAAAGGATTATAAATCATTCTACTATAAAGACATGCACATGTATGTTTATTGCAGCACTGCTCACAATAGCAAAGACTTGGAACCAACTCATATACCCATCCATGATAGACTGGATAAAGAAAATGTGGCACATATACCCCATGGAATACTATGCAGCCATAAAAAAGGATGAGTTCATGTCCTTTGCAGGGACATGGATGAGGCTGGAAACAATCATTCTCAGCAAACTAACACAGGAACAGAAAACCAAACACCACGTTTTCACTCATAAGTGGGAGTTGAACAATTAGAAAACATGGATACAGGCAGGGGAATATCACACACTGGTGCCTGCCAGGGGGTAGGGGACTAAGGGAGGGATAGCAGTAGGAGAAATACCTAATGTAGATGACAGGTTGATAGGTACAGCAAACCATCATGGCACGTGTATACCTATGTAACAAACCTGCATGATCTGCACATGTATCCCAGGACTTAAAGTATAATAATAATGAAAAAGATGCCACATGCATTTACCTTTATGAGAATGTCAAAAACAGTAAGTCATTACAGTATTTCAAACATTTTCCAAAATAATAGCACTTATAGATGGATGAGTTGGCAGCCAACCCTTAATCACAGTCTACCAGGCAGATTAAAAAATGACTGTGAGTGGCTCAAAATGTTGGCAAGCCATAATTTTTACTATTTGTGCTCATAAATATTATATTATAGCTATAACCCCCATGTCCCCACGTGACTCCCTATATCCATGGGCCCCAAACCCTGTGACTAAGGAGTAAACTTAGGAGAACCACATTCCTAAGTGGAGCCCCTAAATAATGAGTTCAACACACAGAACATACTGCACAGATGCACTCCAAATTGCCTAGCTGGATTCACTGCTTAGGAACAAATGTATATGTTTGCTTGTTTGTTTTGGAATGGGTAGGATGAAGAGGAAGAGGAAAAAAAACAAATATGACACTTTGGCTTCAAGAAATCTGTCGGAAATGGTAAATATCAATACAAAAAAACCCCACTTTAAATGAAATAGGATTTGTTGGAAATCATATCTAAGCATTGGAAGAACTTCTAAGGAGTTCTTTCGATCCAACTTTTGTCACTAGAGAGCAGTACATTTAAAACATTCTCCAAAGTTGATATTTTACTATTTTTTCTTAAAAATCATTAGAGAGGGGATTCCATAATCCCCACTTCATACATTCATAATGTGTAGTGAACTTTAAATTTGATGTCCATGTACGTAAGTTGACATATTTATTTTGGACAAAATACTGCTTTAATTATTTAATATTTCAGGCAGCCTTTTTTTTTTTGGTCTTGAGTGGTCCAGAAATTCGTTTCATATTTTAATTTCTATTAAATGTATAAACACATCATTCTTTGGACTATTCCATCTTAATCTCTGCTGTAGTTTAAACACACTCTTTTTCTGTCACCATTGCAAACAAAATCTATACACCTGTTCTCATTGTAGATGGACGATGACAGTCATAAAGCTCTTTTCACCTCTTTTTCTCTTTAGCTAAATGTGCCTCATGCATTAAGCCTTTTTCTTATTGAATCAATTTATGTGAAATCCAATTCTGTCTCTTGCCTTCTTTCATTGTACCATTTCCAAGTTCTACAAAAATAATACAATCAGACAGCCTGACCAGTTGGAAATAACCAGAGAGGCCTGGATTTGAGTTTTGGCTTTGCCATTATGGCTGTGTACAATTAGAAAAATGATTTAAATATATATGTCAAAGCCTCACCTTACATGTATACAATTTTGTTAATCATTCCTCAATAAAGCTTTAAAATTTTACAAAATATTTAACATTTCTCAGTCTAAATTTCCTCATCTGTAAAATGGGAACAAAAATAAATACTGTGATAACAAGCTATTGAGACAATTAAGGATAAAGTATGCAACGATCAATCAAAGTTATCAAATACTAAGTAGAAACTAACAATTAACAATATTCCTACTTTAGAATTGGTAATGATGCACAAAAAATCGTTTGTGATACTGCACTGTGTAAAATCCAGAGCAAATTTTCAAATGGAAAACATTATTTTGGCAATCTTTTCAAAAGGCTGCTGGAATAAGGTGTGTGCATGTGTTAAAGTAAACAAATCCCAGTTTTTCTCCTAGCACTGATTACAGATCCCTACTGGAGAATCTGTACTTCTGTGAGCTGGTCTCCTAAAGAAAAAATTGGGCAAAATTTTACTTCTCAACTTAATCACCTAATTGGAGCAGGACCCTCTGGACTATGACACTAACCACTATAATTATGTAAAAAGACCCCAAACTCCAATTTCCTTTTCTTTTATTGAAGAGCTACAGAAAAATAATGCTAAATCATATTAGTATAAATATAATACTATTATTAATATAACAGCATAGAACTTTGGTGGAGAGCCTACTCAAATAGATTCATAGATTATACAAAGTGAGATCATCGACATCTATCCACATTAGGCTTAAAATTACATAAAATTGAGTTATTATCTCAAATATAAGCCCTGAATTATTAATAGAAACCAAATACATTTTATAGCATTACTAAGCAAACTTCCTTTATGAGATCAGAACTTTTTTAATGTGGTGGATTTTAAAATTTTTTAGAAGTCATTATTAGTCATTATGTCATTATTAGGGTATTAATGGTTACAGAAAGACTTCAGAAAACATAAAAAACCAAAGAGAGAATATAAAGGGCAAAGGGATGTGAAATGAGTAAAATATCACATGTCCAGATAAACATTCTTAGAACTCAGCCCTCCATTTCACATCAGGTATAAAAAGGGACAATTTTCACATTTGTTTCTTTAACTAGCTTTCCTTTGGAATTTGGAAAGTTCCTTACATCATCGTTGTCACTGTCCAGACTTCCCTTCTTCTTTTTCTTTTTCTTCTCATCCTCCTTCTTTTTCTTGTCCTTTTCTGGAATGACATCATCGAGGAAGCTGAGGTCGTGCTGGGAGAAGAGGTAGTCCATGCCTTTTCTGACAGCTACAAGTGCCAAGATCTGAAAGAGCAAATATTAAAAGTATGGAAGAAACCATGCAGATGAAGTCACAGCAAGCACAGATACTCTCCTATCAAAGTCCACAGAAACCTCCTTTGTGTAAGGCTAGATAGAGTATGACAGACCTGATCTTGACAGTATGTACTTATACCAAGTGAACTCTCATAACTTTCTACATGGGGAAAGTTGTTTTATAAAAGTCTTAGTTGAAACTCATTTTGTTTTGTTCACTGAAATGCATGATCACATTCAATTAGAATTTTAATGAGAAAGGATTGTTTTTCAAAACCATTTCCTTCCATGTGAGATTTTAAATAAAATAGTTAAAAGTTTAAAGTCAAAAAATAGCTGACATATGATTTCTAAGTATTAAAAATTAAAACGGTATAAAGGTTTTTAGCAATCAAGAAAATCTGTACGACACATAGAACACTGAGACATCTTCAAAGTATTCACAATGAGGCAGTATTTGAATATGCACAGACCATTTCATTTACTGGGCTACTTCAATCACCACCATTAACTGAATACTTAACATGTCCCAGACACTATATTAAACTCTTAGGCAATGTTATCTCATTTATTCTTCAAAACAAACCCCAAAAGTAGGTATTATTATTTCTGTCATACAGTTGAGGAAACTGAAGGTTAGAGACATTAAGTATGTTGTCCAAGATCCTTAATGTTTGTGAGGGAGATGAACCCAGATAATTGAATAATACAAAGGGCCCCAGTTGTCTGCTTCCAAAACAAATATTCTTGACCTGTGTATTTCTGGTTCTATGAATTGCTCTTGAAGAAGAACTTCTGAAGGTACATTAAGATACTTCTGAAGGTAGAATTAAGATATCTTTATTCTACATTAAAATTAATATGCAGCAAGTTATAGGCATCCTGACTTGCTTCAAATTAAGCAGTTGTCTTTATCAGCCTCATGCTCTCGATATGACAGTTTCCTCATCGCCTAGAGAAATAAATAACATCTGTCCTAATTTCTATTACAGAATTATTTTGTGACCAAATAAAAGTTCTGAAAAGACAAAAACACTTTAGAAAAGTGAAGCATTTTAAAATTATTATTTATCACAAGCAAAAAGTGATTTACTGGATATAATTCAAATGTATCCTGCTCTAGCTTCCATTTTCTTGGTTTCAGCAACATTTGTAGGTAGGCAGATGACACTAACAGGTAAATCTGAGTGTTTCTCATACTCAGTGTGCTTTTCAGTAAGTTAATATAGTTTTTTTTTTTTTTAAAAAAAAGGAAAGAAAGACATAAGGCACCATTAAGAAAAAAATTCTGACCTAACAAATATGACTAGTATTTAATATCCATCTTTTCTTGCATCCTTGGGAGAAAAAAAATTTCAAACAACAAATACAAAAAATAAAATAATAATCCTGGCTAAGAGTAAGAGGATTTTTATAAAAATAAAATGTGGTAAGTGTAGGAAAATTCTGTTTTCAAACCTGCGGGGGAGATAAAACAGACTCGAGGCTCCCTTTGTAACTTGTTTTAAGTGTACATAAATGCATTTTTTTCAAGAAGTGAAGAGTTATGGTAAAGTATAACATTCAGTAATGAAGCCAAATACAAAATTTCTTTTTCTTTTCTTTCACTTGTGACTCAGAGTGAAACAGTAGTTGCTTTACCTTGTTTCTCATCATATTATGGCAAGGATAGAAAGTCCCACCTTATCTTTAAACTTAGCATTATGCAAACCACAAGAAATGTAAAAAGTGAACTTCTCACTCCATTTCTTCTAATGTACTGGATGAGTTCTCACAAGTTGCCAAGCACTTCTTTATTACTTGAACTGAAATGTCCTACACTCTTACTTAGATTAATTCTATTGTACAACATTTAAAAAGTAACTAACATGCACTGGTGTCTACGATGTGTCAGGCATTATGCTACACATTTGATAGTCATTTTTGATGCTCAGAAAACAACAATGCAACCCCCATTTTACTGATGAATTAATAGTAGTTCAAGGAAGTTTACTGATGAGCATGAACCAAGGCCAGTATATGAACTCAGGTGAGCCTGATTCTAAGGTCCATCCTAGACAACCATAACCATGGGAAATGTAAATTACAACTGATCGAAGTGATGAGGTCAAAGCTGGAAAAATTTGGAACAATACATAAAAGACATGTGAGTCTTCCATATAACGATAACCACGATACCCATATAATCTCACAGGTACATTCAATTAAAGGAATCCCTACCATTACTGGAAAAATGATAGCAGCCACTGTTGACTTGAGGATCCATAGCAGGGCCAGACACAACACTTGCAGGAAAGTGAACAGGTGGACTCTGCGCAGGGGAACATGACGCAGGTAGATAAAGTCAGGCTGATGCTTCAGAGGCATCAGAAGCAGCTTCAGACGATCCATGAACTAAGGAGGAAAGAGGAAAGGAGTCCAAATGCATTACTGCATTACATTTCCACTATGCCTAACTAATCATTACTGATTTATATTCTATAATTTAGGCAAGCAATGCCCTTTTCAGAGGACAAAGGAATGGTCAAGAAATGCAGAAATTTAGTCAAGCACACTAAAGCACAAGTCTTCAAATCTTTGTTATTATATTGTGGGAATGTTATGTAGATGTGTAAGAAAAAGCGGCCACTAAAGAATAAAGTCACAAAGCAAAACATAAATTCTAGGAGCTCATCTCCTAATTTCTATTTTTACTCTCTGAGTCTCAGGAAAGAGGATCTTTTGCCTATTTTAGTAATAATATGCTGAAGGAAGACATCTAACTCATGTATCTTACTCTGCCTCAGTTGTCTTATCTGAAAAAAAAGGAGATGATACTATGCATCATATATTAACACATTTGAGGAATGTTTTAAGGATATAAAGGAAGTATTCAACTTAAAAATGGGAATACATTATGTTTTCATAAATTCCATAGTATTTATCTGAGTGGCATACCTTGACGAACACACTCAGCAATCTATCACCATTTCTTTTCAGAGAAAAGCTATATGAATACTACAGCGAGTTTCAGGGTCAACATCTGAACCTAAGAGAGGCTATCTTATGGTCATGTATAAACAGCTATTGAAATAACTACTGAGCATCTGTGTGCCAGGTGCTGTGCTTCAAAGAATAACTGCTGAATTGACCTTGCCAGTGACAAACGGGAAGATATTCAAGAACCTATCACAGGATCTTTCAATGAAAGATGTTCAGTAAATAGCTATTGAATTGAATAATCATGCAATATGAACTCTGAAATAATCTCTCTATTTTCTTTCTGGAGGGAAAGAAGTGCAAAAGTAAATCAGACCATCACAATCTTCTCTAGTGATTTCTTACTTAAAGGGTTTTCTTTTCCCTCTAGAATTATTTTGACTGGTGGGGACCTTCTCATTTATAAAGTTTGGGTTACAAAATTTCTTTACAAATTACAAAATTTGCTAAATCAAATCTCACCAAAACGGTTTAAACAAGGGAGAATCGAGAAAGAAAGAGAAAAGCCATTAGAGGCAACAGCATTGCAGAATTTAAGAAATCTACTAGCTAGACCCTGGTTGTTTTTCCCCATCATTACTATGTGGTTGATTTTTTCTTCTTTTTAATTAAATAAACATGCACTGAGTTTCAACCAATAAAGCCCCTAAAACACATAGAATTAAACTTCTGATCTAGACCAGGTCGTCAAGGACAAACAAAAATAAGAACTATTCGTCTGCGGGCCATTTCTGTTTCATATTTTCCATTTTGGAAAATAAAGAATATTTACAATGGCAGGGAAAATAAGATATTTTACAACTTTATACTTCTCAAAAGTTTCATGAGCACAAATAAACTCACATTCATCTAGTCCAGTCTATGAAGAACCACCTTGTATTTTGTAACAAATATCCAAAAGATGATGAACTCTACTCAGCAGACCTAAACAGAGAAAAGTAAAGTAGCCTTTTCTCTCTTTGGTGGTCTGGCCACTTGCCCAGTTCTATCTGACTTTAAAACTAAATTAATCTGAATTTGATAAGCAAAAGCAAAGACTATTTTGAAGGGGTTCAAATAAATTCTTATGATGTTCACAGGACATGCAGTCTTTTCCCATTAAAATGTTACTAAGTGCTAAATAAAGCTATAGTTAACAAGGTGCCAGAAAACAGCATAAGTACTTCCAGTTTCCTGGTGCCAATTAAATTAAAACCCAACTGAAAGACAAAGCCCCTTACAAAGTTTTCCCTAATGATTTTTTTTTTTTTAAAGAGACAGGTTCTCACTATGTTGGTGAGGCTGCACTAAAACTCAGGTTGAAGTGAACCTTTCACCCCAGCCTCCCAAGTAGCTGAGACTAAAAGTGTGCACCACCGTGCCCAGGTGATAATGATTTTATTAAAAGTGTCAGTTTTCCCAAAGTTACAAATAGCTAAAGTTTTCAACAAAAGCAGTACATCAACCACATTGACTTTATTCTTTGGTTGGTAAAAAACTTTTGATTATTGATTATAGCCATGTGAAAAGCAAATCAATACCCTGTTCTTAGTATACAGTTAAGGCAAATGGATAAATACTATCTTGAAGACACACAGAAAGAGTTAGGTATCCTTCCTGAGACAGTAAAAGGAGATAAAGATGGGTAAGGGGAGGAAAAGAAAGATTATAGCCTCTCGCTTTCTTGGTTAAATGACTTTTAACAGCCTATTTCAAAAATGGTTATGTATGGTAACTTTTGCTAATACTGGCTAACTTGTCGATTAAACCAGAAATGAAAAGCAGGTGAATGGTGAAGTGGAAAACAAATGCATTTTACAAACTCAGCAGTTAATAAGGATTAACACTTTTCTTCAAAGATCTGTTACTGGACTATTCTTATTACTAGAAAAACACTATTGTACTTACATTGCTGTTCAAAAACTTACCTGCACACCATTAAGGGATGCTACTCCCATATACAGGAACACACCATAGAGTACAGGCATGGGTATAAACTAGAAAGAAAAAAAATTGGATAAAAGTTAAAAATGATAATAAGAAAAAAGAGGAATGAAGAGGAATCATTTAAATGAAGGCTAAATCTAAAACTAAAATATAGGATAGAATAACATAGTGACCTCTAACTAGTATGCTTTACTAGTCAATTGATGAACTTCTAAACTCTTTGTAAGAGAAATAAATGAAGAAGGGTAAAAAGGACTTTCAATTTTCATTGGATGCTTGTTTTTTTGTGAGCATGCATGACCTTACTAATAACTTTTTTTAATTAATGGAGGAAAAGTTCTGTTTCCCTTTACCCTGAAAAGGAATGACTATGTAAACCAGAAGCTTATATGGACTGTGAGGTAGACAGAAATAGAGATATTAATAGATGGTTGCCTCACTCTTGAGACCAAGTTCCTTTCAATATAGTTTGTTGATTTTTGTCCTTAATAATTTTTGCCACATCATCTATCAGCTTGGTGTATATATGCCTCTTTCAATAAAATAAACATCAAAAGACTGTCCCCTCACTTCCTGCGAATATTATGAGAACTAACTAAAAAGAACACTCTTGAAAGGACCCTGGAGCACCTGGAAGCAATTAATTACACACATGGATTAATACACATCTTTTAAAACTGAATTAATACCTTTACATGCATTAACTAGCAAAAATATTTTATATTAATACAAAGTATTTTAACAAGGAGAAGTGATGACTGTAAACTATATCTATTCCTAGACCTTTGAAATGTCCCTAGTACTGAGGAAACTAAGCAAATCAAGGATGATTCTGTTTCTGGGAAGTCTTCTGTTTGAAAAACAAAAGGTTCTCAACCTTACAATTTGAAAAGAAGTTCAAGTAATTTCAGGATTTTTCAAAGCTAAAATACTAAAACCGCAAGTCAATTAAGGCCAATCTTACCAAATCCACATAAAGGAGGCTGTTGTAACCAGAAAACATAGTATGGCTTTAGAGTAATTTTAAAAATACTGCACGTACTAAGCACAATTTCTATCAGCCTCTCCTTGTGATTGTCTAAAGTAATTCCCTATCTGAGACTCTTTGGCCACCATTCGAGAATGAGTAAATTCTAAAATGTGTAACAAATATTTCCAATTTTTATTGGTTAGCCATAGGGATGCTTAAATTTATGTGAAATAAATATACATATATATATATATATACACACACAACACACATATAAAATCAAATGCTTCTTCAAAAAAGACTAACAATTCTAATGTAGCTAACTTTGCTCTTGATGTCAGAAAAAAATAAAAGTGACATAGAATGTTGATGGGGGTAGGAGGGATGATGTTCCTGCTGGGGAAGCTGTAATACCTAACAGTCACCACAAAGAGGTGAACATATCACACTCAAGCCTCTTTTATTTCTGACACATGCCTTCATTTCTTTTGCAATGTACATGTTTCTATTCCTTGTGATTCTTGTGTATAAATGTACCATAAAGTAAAAAAATAAAACTAAGAGAAGGATCATTTCATAGCTTTGATTCATTTTTTAAACATCTTCCATTTTCTTGTCATTTCATTTGTAATTTGGTGGGTGGGGGGGGTGGGGCGGCTGGAAGGAAAGAAAAGTAAGAAGGGAAAAGAGAAGTATAGTTCAACCATGGAAAACTAGTTAGAATTCCTGCAGTAGTTGCTTTTTAATCTGGGTAAAGCATTTGTCTAGCTTGAAAGAAAGCTACCACAAAGGGCCTCAACCCCACCCCTCAGCTAGGCTTAGCTAAATGTTTTTTCTAATGTGGTTCTAATGTCAAAGTGAAGGGCACTTTTGCCTTGGTGCTTAGGTCCATTCTATGTGAATTTATGATTACAGATATCACCAAATCTACAACAAAATAAAATCAGAAGGTGTCAGTGACACAGAATGGCATGGGTTGTGGGTAGAAAAATAGCTTTAGATATGAAGATGTTTTTTAAACAGTTATTCTTTGTCGAAAAGGAAATAATACATATAAAGAAGGCTATGAAGTTGACTTTGGGCCAATTTCAATGTCATAAAAATATATCTTTTGAAATTTGCCATTTTCCTTATGATAATGCAATACCTCATTAAAATCTTCCAGTATGGAAACTTTGATGAAACTTGACAGAATTATTGGGTTAGAGGATACTTTTATTGGATTTAGTTCATGAGTCACAGGAGGTCAGTCTTTAAAAATTCATCACAAAATAATCATTTATTGTAATAGAAATTTCTCAAAGGAGGAAAGAGAAGATGCATTTTAAGAAAATGGAACTCCATCTTAAGTTAAACCAGTATAATTTACATAATAATAGTAGGTAGATATTTTCACAAAGCAAGAGAGGAATAATTAAAACATAAACAGCACAAAGCATACCAGGCTTACAGGCATATCAAGAACTGCCAAATGATAAAATTATGTAAAGGAAATTTTATAGATAACCAATCATACCCAGAAAGCACAAAAGTAAATTATAAATAAGATTACCATACACAAAATCAAATATTGCTCCTACAAGCCGATGGAATAATTGAGACAAAATCAAAATAGCAGTTAACATATTCAGACCATGTCACCAAATTTTTCAAATTCTGGTGAACACAGTTCTACTCTTTTTCACTTATACCTTCCTTTGATGTGCTGATAGTATTTGAATATTCCCAGAAGAGTCAACGAGAAAGGGTAAATTTAAAAATAAGGGTAGAGTGTAGTTGTGCAACCAGAATTAGATAGGACAGTGAGATCTTCTAGCAGAGTAATGGTCATTGTGTGTGTGTGTGTGCCCACACGCATGTGTGTGCGTGTATGTGTGTGCGTGTGTGTGTGCACACATGTGAATGTACAACCAAGAATGAGATCCTGATTAAGAGCATGGGCACACAAATCAGACAAGCCTAGTTTCAAATTCTGGCCCTACCACTTCTGTAACATTGAGAAAATTATTAACTTTTCTTATCCTCAGTATTCTCATTCAAAAGAGGGTATGATAAAGACTATATCACATAAAATATGTAGTCCAGGGCCTGGTTCTGAATAGATGATAAATGATAAAGGGGGTATTAATGTCATAATCATCACGAGGACCTGACTGACAAGTTGAGAAGCCTGCAACTGCCCAGCAGAACTCTCTTTGGTCCTCAGTGGTCAGGGTGGAAAATGGCAGGAGTACAGACCAAAAGAATGGCTGCAAAGGTCAGACTCAAAGCCCTGGTTTTATTTAAGTTCTATTATATTGCCCTTTCAGCAATAACAACTATATTCAGAAACATGTTATTCAAATAATATCCTAATTCCCTTAAATCTTGAAAATCTAAGCTGATAAGGAAGTACTGACTTGCAATCTGGTTCCTAGTCATTGAAGAAACTGGAATGAGGTATGATGAGGAGTTTGTGAAAATGCTGTATTTATCTGCACGAGAGGATTAGAAGTTGGATCAAAGAAGCTGAAGATCATCTCATGGAAAATGAAAGTGAATGAGTTCTTTGAGAGCAAGTACTATGTTTTGTTTTAAATGGTTGTAAACCCTGAGGGTTATGAGATTGGCTTTCATGTCAGAACTGCCTGAATTCACATTTTGACTCTATTATTTATGAACTTTGTGACCTGGCAAGTCATTAATACATTTTCTTGTCTGTAAAATAGAGATAATTCTTTTGTAGGTGTCATTCATTGAAGGACTAAATTTTAAAAATCTGTGCTGAGCCCTTAATCAAATGCCAAGCTCAATAAATGGCAGCTACTGTTATCATCATCATCATCACCATCACCATCATCTCCACCATTTTGCTTTATTTCCCTGGCACTGAACAAACAGACATATTGTGGCATATTGTAGAAGCTCAACAAACATTTTCCAAATACAAATTAAATGCTCTCCTGATTTTAGAACACTAAAATATTAAAGATAAATTTGACTACTCCTAATTAACTTGAAATAAACTATTTCAAGCAAGGGCAACAAAAGTAGCAGTGAACTTCACTTGATTCTTATTTCTTCAGACTTCCCAGAAAAATGGGAAAAGTAAGCTCAAGGAAGTGCCTTCCATCTTTTTGATGCTCTTTAGCCTCCTGTGGTTTCCCCATACAGAATACTCACTTGCCAGGCAATATTTCTGCTGCAGAAACAAAGAACTAAGCTGTTTAACCAGCTACGGACGCCAGTTATTCTTCCTTCCCAACAGTTCACTACTGAATCAGCTGTTACATTCAGTGCTTTGAGGCATGTATGACTGTTGCTGGCTAGGGTCAATGGGGTATCCTCGTGAACCTAAAATTGTAATTCCTTACCTTCTTCTACATAAAATATCTCGGCAAAGAGATCAAAATAAAAAATGAAAAACTTCATGTTCAAAGTAAGCTTGCATAAACAGGCAGGGGAAACAACTTCCTACACTGCTTAATGCATGAAAGAAAACTACTAGGATCATCTGAGACCATCAAATTTGTGAGGGATGTATGGAGTTTGCAGAAATGGTGTTGAGCCATTTCATTTTAAAAAGTAAAAGTAACACATTTCTCTTTTCCCATTCATTTGATCTGCCCTTTCAAAGACAGACTCTTAAGTCAAATGATTCTCTTAAGTTGTCCTCTAGTTCTCTAAAAAAACACATAGTCACAAAGGGGAGGAAAAAGGGTTCCCTACTCCAGCATAACCCCTGACACCACTTTCTGTGTGAATTCTAAGGTTAATTGTTAATCTTGACTCTTACTTAGTCATAACTTAGGTTTTAGTTAAACTGTACCCTCAATATCTGCTTCTTCCTGTATTGACTTTTCAAATGAGCTAACAAGGGATTTGTGATAAATGCACATAACTTACCAAACCTCAATGGTACATGATCTGAAAGTAGCTGACTTTATCAGGAGTTGTGATTCCAGAAGGAATAGCCTAACTTACTGAAGTAAGGAATCACAACTGTGAATCCTTGACTATTTTATTTTTGTTGTTTTTAAGTATAGGTTTTGTACAGTATGCTATAAACTATATTGTCAAAACAATTTCATTTCCCACCTTTTGGGGAAAACCTTGCTTAATAAAAACGTTTGTTGGACTGCATTTTTCATTTATTCTTACAATGACTCTTTGGGTTAACGCAAAATTGCCAGGTGGAAATAGTCACAATCATGGACACTAGCAGCTGAATGAGGGTGAGCCTAGGTATGGGTTAATTAAGGAAGGTCAAAGGAAAAGAAAGCTCATGTTCACTGATCTCTTACAGCTCTCTGCCTCGCCTTCTTTCTCTGCATTCTAATCTGTTTCTGTAAATACTAAGGCACTTTGCCTATCAGGGGTGAAAAGAATCATTGTAAAGAACAAAAGAACTTTCAGCTTTAACTCCTCTGCAGCCATATTTGGGTGCAGGGTGAGAAAATAGTTAGGAAGAGGCGTTGTTGAAAATGTAAGTCTTGCATCTCTCCTAAAAATAGTAATTATACAGTGTCTGTTCTCTGTGTCCCCTTGGAATCATCCATGATTACTCAACTGTCAGATTCTCTAGGAATAAAGCCAATCTGCTATAATGTATACACACAAAAGGAACTTTTAAACACATCTGACTTTTTTGAATTACGATTTTATGCTGTATTAATGAAAAGAAATAATATAAAAATAAAAGAAAAATGGGAGACATGATAAGTAAATTAGAACTGATGAAAAGATTTCTGCCCATTTATTCTTCACCAGTGACTGAGCACAAAGAGAGCTCATAAAAGAAACTCTGCAGCTGCTTGAAGTGAGCCCACCTTCAAGGAACCCACAGGGAAAATTCATTTCTAGGAGAGCCTCTCACAACATGGGTTCATAATTATCTGCAATGAACTCTCTAAAAATGATCTCACTAGATGAGGTTCCATTGCCTAAAAGGTAACGCTGTCATTAGTCTTTCCACCAGCTGATGTGCTGGTGCCTATAGGATAACAGAGAAACATAAAGCATTTGGCAGCAGATTCGATGCTGTGAAAGTCACCACACCTTCACACTTATCCCATAACTTGCTTTGCACTGGCAAAGGTGACAAAAGGTTTCCCTCTATCCCTGCAGAACATAAGCTCTGTACTCTTTTAAGGCCCTCTATACCTAGTCAGAAACAACTTTTCTGAGGTTATTTTTCATCTTAACGTCTTGTGTAAGATGAGATACATATTCCTCATGAATCCAGTCAGAAATTAATTAAACCAGTTAATTGACATTGTGGAAACCAAGGAAAAAAGATGAATAATTACATATTTTAACTGTTTAACAAGTATTTTGTGCACACTGTATACATCAGTCTAAACACCCTGAAGGCAATCTTAGTCTTATTTATAGGTCAAAGATATTACAGTTCCACTTGCCTCAACTTCATCTGATTGGCAATGGACATAAAATTTGCTAATTTTAGAGAAACAGAGGGCTTTTGCTTTTCACTTTTAGTACTTTTATATTGTTTGAATTCTTCAGAAGATTGTACTGCTCCACTACTTATGTAATTAAATGAACATTTTAAAAGTCTTTAAAATTAAAATTGTTGTTTAAAAATAAAGCATTTTTATTTAAGAGAAATATTGTTAGGACAATCTTTAGCAGTATTCGGTTTGTTTTATGCTGTTTTAATGGTCTCATTGGATTGACTTTCAATGCTTTGGTACTGTGGTACAAAGCATAATAGATATCAAATTATTTCAAGTAATTTTCACCAATTGCATGTTATATGATGAAAAAAATAAATATGTTTGGCATCACAGAAGATAATGGAAGCTTCATGAAGAGGTATACACTAACTTTCATTAGTTTTTTTTCCTACTTCTTAATAGGTTTTCACATACAGTTTACATTTATCTATCTAGGCAGATATCCAACCCATCAATAAACCTATATATTGACTCCTAATTTTCTAAACAAGCTATATCATACAAATTTTCTTCTTCAAAAGTTCATTTCTAAAGCTTTCTAATTATGAGTCAGTAATTTTACTCTGATTCACCTTTGTGAATTACGAGGTCATCTGATTCAAATAAAATAGAAACAAAGTAATAATTAACAATAGTCAAAAAATTTCAAAATGGTCCTCCTGCATCACTCATGTTATTTAGGAGTCTAATGAGGGAAGAGGGACAAGATTTGGATACAAGCAAATGGAAGGTGATAGAAGAAAGAATGTATAAAAGATAAGGAGAATAAAAAATATCTGTGTGGAGGAGGGGGAGAAGATCAGTCTAATTCAATTGCATGAAACTGTTTTCACAGATCAGAAAGTTTGGATATTGTTAATTTAATACAGTTCAATCAAGTAACTGCCAAACTAAGGATAAGGGAGGGGATGGAAGACTGAGAAGGAAATCAAGACAAAAGCTATTTAAAGCCCTCTTTCTACTTGACCCCTGCTTCAATGTGTTACAGAACTGATGAGAATCTTGCAAATATCTCATAAGGAATTTCACTCTTCACATGTCCAATTATATGTCAGTGTTCTGAGAAGAAGGAAGAGATGAATGTTTCACATATTTACCTTCAAGATGGGAGCCATAAAGACTGACAGACCAGTCAGAATAAACACAAGGGTTCCAGTGACTCTTTGTTCCCTGAAACCAAATCAAAAGATTACCAATCTACCTCTTGTCTTCATAAACATGCTCTTGTCTTTTCACCTTCCAAAAAAAAAACTACACATTGACAAAATCAGTGTTTGGCTAAAGCAACAAAGGTGTTGGTATCACGTAATCAGTACCTCAAGGATGGCGTATAAACTCAACATAACTATAAAAAAAAATCTTAAAGTGATTGCAATATGTGATTTGAATTCATGAAGAAAGAAGTAATCCTGCTAAATCTTTTGCTCCTTTTAGAATCAAGAAAGAAAAATCACTTGCTCTTGGTCCATCAATTACTGGCCTCTTTGAAGACCTTATTTTTTAAAGCAATTTATCCTCTTGTGTAATTACCCTTACACCTTCTTTCATAGGAGACAGATATTACATTGTCCCATATTCTAATTAACAAACAGCTCAAGGAAATTTCATTAGCACAATAAATCACATCAGTCTAATTTCCAAATCTACAACAACAAAAGTACTTTTCAACAAATATAATTCCCATCCTACACCCCCTCCCCCACCTCCCAAAAAAGAATCACCCACTGTTTTGGCGTGGGAAACGATGGCTGTGTCATGTGAGCTCTCTACCCAAGCACTTATGAGCAGAGTGTGCAGTAAAAAGTGCTCAGCAGAGTATGAAAACCTTCTACTCCTGCCCTTCACAGCTACCCAAACTGACCAGTTGGAGGTTAAAGTTGTTCAGTGTTTATGGGGACAGAAAATGAATTGGAAAATAACAATATCTTTCCCTTTACAGAATCTTAAAAGGCATAAGCAGACTCAAGAGTTTTAGGGCCTTCACACATGACTGTGATACAGTAAACACTGTAGCACCAAAATCACCTGCATGTTGAGGAAAGAAAGTAATCCGGTTGTGTTTTTATGTTGCAACATTTAGCCTTTTGGAAATCCATGAAAATGATATATCATGAGGTGTAAACTAAAAAAATCACTGAAACCTCTGATGAAAATTTAGTCCTTTCTGGAACAAAAAAATATACGAATAAATTAATCATCACAAGCCCTGTCTCCTCCAAATCTGCCCATTTCCTTAAGATTGCTACATAGATGTGTGCACAGCATGTTTTGGGGAGTCATTTTCCTCTGAGTTAACACACCTCACTCCTAGAAACTTTGGTTGTTCTCCAGGCGCAGAAGTCTCTGTCTCCATTTTCAAACTGTCGATGTGAGCAATGGAGATGACCGTAGCAGCTACATACCACGGAAGAGCCATGAGGGAGCATATCACCATGAGGATGGCCACCCAAAAGAGATCCAAGTGATACCCTGCTCCTTTCTGTAGAAAGAGATAACAAAACCATGTGAAGAAAAGACTCATATTTGCTATCTAGTCATATTTCCAGAGGGGAATTAAGATGACCAAAGGAAACCGACTTACTTTGCTTGGTAAGTCAAACTCCTTGAAGGAAGGGACTTTATCTTCTTTGTATTATTCCCCCTAGCAATTAAACATACAGCTGCCTCTTACAGCTGCTATGTTAGAGACCTTCTCTACTATAGCGTTGAATAATTGTCTAAGACTTAAGTCAAAGATACACTTATTATTTGTTTATTCCTAACCTCTCTGTATACAATTTTTTAATCAGAACAATGGAGATATATATGCCCACTCCATAGAGGAATTAAGACCATTCACTGAAGTAACAAGAGGCAAAGCATCTTGTAGCAATTTAATCTGCAGTTGTTAATGTCATAGGTGCTTAATAAATGGTGATAGAGGCAGTAGTGGTACTGGTTGTTGTTGTTAAGATAAACATAATAAGCACCTTGAAAGCAGGCACCCTGCCTTCTCTGCTGGACAGCACTGAGTAGTATGCTGTTCATCAACTTACATAAGGATCCGAAAGCAAGATTGAGAAGGTATGTAGGCCATTTCTCAGCTTTCATAATATATGAAAGTAAATGTTTAACCATCTATTATATATCATCATTAAGGTAATAAACACTCCCTTAATCAGAATAGGCCGATTTCAAACATTGCCCAATGGTCACAATAACATTTACTGACTAGAAGAGCAGACAATGTAACAAAAGGTCTAGCTTTTTCACTCATGAAATAAATATTGTTAAATGTGTCCACAATGTTATTCTATGGTTCTGTTTCTTTGCTCTATTTATGAAGAAATCAAATACTTGATACCCCTACGGAGCCTGAGAAAATAGAGCAGTCCATTTTCACAGCATGGAAGCAGCAGTGCCAAGAGCCATAATATGACCAATCCAAGGAATAAAGAGGCTGGTTTTAAAAAATGAGGATGTGATTTACACTAGGAACCTGGTGACTGTTATCATTCAGATCTTGTTACAGTTCGTCACAACACTGCTCTCCTCTCACTGAAATGCCAAGATTTCACCCCTGGCTCGCACACATGGATCTAATCATGTTCTGAGAACTCATCACAGGCAAGCGGAGCTGGTACAAGAAAGAAAAGCTTGTATTCACCTAGCCCAGGCTTGGCTAAAAACAAAAATCTACTTGGGATTATGAATATAGGTTAATATATATTCATAAAACCAGTTATTTTCAGGAAGGCATAATAGCTTGAATTGAGAGTGGTGTAAGGCAGAGGAAAGGAGGGCAGAGGTGGGATGAGCTGAAATAAATTTGTTCAATAATGGCTAATGAGGTGAATACCATGATATATCTGAGATTTCAGTCATTCATTCTTTCAATAAATATTGACTGACAACTTAGTACCATGCTGGTGACACATCTGTGAATAAAACAGACAAAAAATCTTGCCCTCATAGAGTTTCCATTCCACTGAGGGAGACGACAATGAATACCACAAAAAAGTAAAATATGCAGCATCTCACATAGTAATAAGTACTATGGAGAACTATCAGAACCTAGGCTTGTAGGATGAGTGTAATGGGAAACCACTGGAGGGTTTGAAATGGAGGAGGGTCATGGTTTGCTTATGTTCTAAACACACTGGCTGCTGTGTTAGGTAAATAGGGAAAGGATAGTAAGACTACATAACCATTGGAAGAAATTGTGATGATTAGAACCAGAGTGGTGGCAGTGAAGATGGTAAGAAGCGGCTGGGTTCTGGCTATACCTTAAGGTGGAGCCTACAGAATTTTCTCTCTCCTGCCTGTTTGTGTGTCTAGAACCTCACTATGGAGCATTCATGATCTGGCCTCTGTTCACATCTGCAGCCTCATCTTTCATCTCTCTCCAGATTGGATCCTGTGCCACCACCACTTTCAACCACCTGCAATGCCTCATATGTGTTTCTTTCACTGATACCTTTTGTGTGTTTGCCCACATAGCCTCCTCTACCCGGAATAACCTCTACTCTTCCTTTGTTCTTTCTCTCGCTCAGTCCTATTTATCCTTAAGACTTCAATTAACCCTCACCTTTTCTGGTAGGTTTTCCTGCCTCAACCTAGGTGAGATAAGTAAGTCAAGTTGGGTTAGTTCTCCTCCTTTTATGTTTCCCTGTTTTTCATTTTACGCCTTCCTCTATCACAGCCCTCATCACACTAATTCTGAAATTATATATGTATTCATCTGTCTTTGACATTAGAACATAAGTAACATGAGGACCTGGACTGTATCTTATTTTCTCTGTATTCTGAATACCTTAGCAGAGTGCATGATGCACAGCTGATTCTCAATAAATGTTTATTTTTAGAAAAGGACAAATAGCATGTATATACTCCCCTTATTGGCAACTATAAACTCTTATTTAACCATGAAACAAATGTAAAACTTTATTGTTAATTCGCAGACATGAGAAACATTTGTGGGGAGGGAAAAAGGAGAAAAACAGTAGAGACATCACAGAATTTTTAAGCCCTCTTTAGACTAAATCACTGAAGTCCATATTAGAAGTACCAGCAGGGTAATAATGAGCAGAATCCATAAATCTTGTTACCAAAAAACATGTAGTAACCTAAGGATATGCACACTAGCCAAATGAATGGGTCAAAAGAATAGCTTATGTAAAAAAATCACCCATGTTACCCTGAGTCATCTTGATGCTTTCTGGATCTATTTTAACTAAAACAAGTTTGAGTTATATATGTTGAAGACTAGCAAAAAGGGCCCATATGATAGAGGGTGAAATGAAGATTTTAGATGATGGACTATAAAGGTAACTATATATAAGCATCAGAATAAACAAAGGTTCTGAGATAATATAATTAGAGATAGACAAGTATTCTGCTCCCCTTGACACCACTGCTTTGAGATCGAGAACATCCTGGCTAACGCAGTGAAACCCCATCTCTACTAAAAAAATACAAAAAAACCTAGCCGGGCGAGGTGGCTGGCACCTGTAGTCCCAGCTACTCAGGAGGCTGAGACAGGAGAATGGCGTAAACCCGGGAGGCGGAACTTGCAGTGAGCCGAGATCCGGCCACTGCACTCCAGCCTGGGCGACAGAGCAAGACTCTGTCTCAAAAAAAAAAAAAAAAAGTCTTCCTTCTCCTCAACCACAGTGGACTTCTTTATGTTCTTAAGGGGAAGGGAAAATGACCAATGTGACCTGAAGGCCCTACCTGGTCTGCCTCTACCTCCCCTCCAGCCTCAACTGTCTCATTGCAGCCACACAGGATTATATCAATCACCTGTTCTCACCAAGTACCTCCTTTTGTAAGGCCTATGCATACACAGTGATTTCTTTGGGTGTCCGAAATAGTCTTCCCACCCAGCCTCATTTAGCTAATTCTTGCTAACATTTTAGGTCTCAATATAAGTGCCATCACATTAGGGAACTCCCTGCACTCTCTCAACATACCATCTTCTTCTCCTTCACAGCATCAGCCACATTTGCAGTGCCACATTCTGCATAATTATGTGAATTGTGCCTCTCTCTCTCATAGTTCCATGAGGACAGGAACCATGTATGTTTTTGTTCACCGTCAAACTAGCACTTAGCACAGTGTGTACCACAGAGTGGATACTCTAGATAAATGTTTGATGGATAAATGAATAAATGCTAATTCACTCATTCAATGGCACTCTGCTAGACCCTAAAGGTAAAATTATAAATAATACAGTCCTTCCCTCCAGTGGTTTACTGTAATGGTAGAGCTGGTCAAAACAACAGGTGTTTACAAAACCAGTGTTAAAGTACGGATGAATTCAGGGTGCTGAGAAAGCATCCAGGAGGGGTACCCAACTCAGCACAAAGTCAGGGATGGTTTGCATGGGGGGTAGTATTTAGGTTGAGTTCTAAAATATGAGCCATAACCAGCTCAGAGATAAGAAGTAAGTGAAAAACTATGCAAAGCAAGTTGCCATTCTAAGAAAATGAAATAAATTTGCTGCACAGAAGAAGATGGCTAGAGAAGTTAAGAACTTTTATGTTTCGCTAAAGGCTTTGGAATTTTTTATCACAAAAGCAATGGAAAGTCACTGAAGGGTTTTAGGCAGGCAAGTGATACAATCAGGTTTCTATTTAGAAGGATGGTTCTGTTGGGACTATAAATGGTATATTGAGAGTGGTCAAGATTAGAGGCAGAGGACAGACACGACAACACTGTCATAATCCAGGCTTGAGAAGATGCAGTTTAAACTAAAGGAACAACATTGAGGAGAGTTTATGGACAACGAGGTCAAAGAGAAAAAAGTGATAAATTCATTTTGTCAAATTTCAACATGCAAGGCTTACCATGTCTAGTACAGTGTCCGACACACGCTAAACTCTGGAGACACATTTGTTGAACAGAATGGTAAAAGCTATGCTTCAAATTCATGTTGCCCCAAACTATTGCCATGAGACCCAAGAAGCAAATGGTTATGTCAGAGAAGTTGTTTCTGCAAAACCACCTATATATGTTAAAAACAAGCCACTTCTAAGATGTCCCTTTGAGTTAAAAGTATCTGAATGACTAGATTTGAATGGAATAAAAATAATATTCAAATACTGGTCCTTTTATATAAAGAATACTGCAAGAAATATGGAAAACAGTATTTTCAAAATAACATATGAAACTTTTATCTGTTCTGTACTCCTCCTCCCCACTGCCATTACCTTTTTCAGATTCTCATCCTTTCTCTCCTGGATTATGCAGCAGCCTCTTCCCACCCACCTTCCCCTTCCACTCAGCTCCCCCCACCCACCTCCACTCTTGCTCCTCCCCCATCCATCCTTACTGCTGCCAGACTGAGTGTTTCAAATGCAATTCTGATCCATCAAGCCCAAGCTGGATGTTGCTGAATAGGGGAGGCCACAGGCAGATGAGAAGGCCGAAGAATACAAAGCCTCCCTTTCCATGCTCCTACATCTAAAACTCTGAGGAGGCCCTCAAGGATTCCAGAATCTCTACCAATCCCTCAAGGTGCCTCGCACATTCTGTGCTCCTGCACTTTCCTATGTGTCACTCTTTGAATTGGGATTCTGCTTCTACTCCTTGACATTTGTTTAAAGTCATTCTCTCCTTTCAGTGCTCCATGCAAATTCCCCTTCTTCCTTCACACCATCCAGCAACCAACCCTCAGCCCTCAATGCTGCTCTCACCACAAACGTCCCTGTTTTTCTCTTGTCCCTGACAACCCACTCTCCTCACGAACGAATCTTTTTTAAAAATCGAAATCATTATATGCCACTTCCCTGTTTAAAGTGATTCCTGTTTCACTTAGAATGAGAAACTAAACGCTGTAAAATTATCTTTAAGTTTCTACATCAGAGCCTCCTCCCAGAACTATTTTGCGCCCATCTCCACTCCCAAGAGACATTTGGCAATGCCTGAAGACATTTTTGGTTGTCACAGCTGGAGGGTGTAAACGCCTCTACTGGTGAGAGACTAGAGATGCTGATAAACAGCCTACAATGCACAGGAAAGCTACCACCAACAAAAAATAATGTCCAACTCTCAATAATGCTGAAGTTCAGAAACTTTGTTCCATGTGACCTGGCCCCATTAACTTTGACCTCATCTCAATGAATTAATTCCCCAAGTTTCAGTCACAATGGCCTCTTATACGTTTCTCAATACGCCAAGCTCCTTCCCATCCTGGGCCTTTTGCATTTGCTCATCTCTTTGGATGGGAAATGATTCTTTAATAAATACTCATTGAACACCTATCCTGTGCTACTAGGCTCTGTGTTAGTTAAAACAACAAATAAGACAGAATACTTGCCCTCTTAGAGTTTACAGATTATTAATTGAGGGCAGACATGAAAACAAATAATTTAATGTACATGCAAGGTACAAGGCACAAAGAAAGGCATAGTCAATTCCAACCTTGGTGTTGTAATAGACAGGTGGTGAATAGGGAAAATCCATTAAACTCCTTCAGGGCACAGACTGCAATGCAGAACCATTTTTATCTTCAACATCTAACACAAGTGTTCCATACCTAGCAAGCACTCACAAAATGCTCAAAAGGTTAAATATGCTCTTTAAAGTTTAAAAGACTTCTTGTTTCCATGAATACAAACCAAACGGTTGTTCTATTTTCTGAAACTGGAGATTATTTTAAGTACAAGGAGAGAAAGTGAAACTTTATTTCCTTTTGAAATTGTATATGCTTTACTAATACAGAGTAGAAATCATTTAGGAATAAATCCACAGAACTCAAAATCTATGAAAGAAAAAGACTAGCCTAGCAGCCTACAGTTTACATGTGGTATATAGCTGATAAAAAAGGAGAGGTGAGGAGCAGTACACACTAGGACATGCAGGGACACAGAATAGACATTTATGCTAGGGCCCACAAAGATCGAGACAATATGCTCATTTATGGGGACATTAAGAGCCATGACATGGTACCTCCCACCAAGGGGCTCAGAATTGAAGAAAGGGACACAGACTTGTACACAAATTATAATGCACTCTGAATAGAGATTCAAAGAGGTTTGGAAATGATAATAAAAAGTACAGATAATGAAGTGTTAACTATGTCTAGAGTAAATTCACAAAAACTCCCTGCAGTGATGACATCTAAAGAGGGCTTTGACCAACATAAGCACACACTTTGAGAAGTGGAGAGTTTACATGTTTTGCAGTTATCATCTCTCGCACACAGAGTAACAACTGAGAGCCATGTGGGCCAAAGAGAATACAATTCTCCAACATGTATTTATTGAGTCTACCATATGAAACAGGTGGGCCACATGAGAGCTGAAAAGAGGAATAAAACTGGTCCTGACCTTGAAAACAAAAAGGGATGAGGTAATTATACAAAATAGATACTGTAAAAGACATATGTGACCTGTGCCACAGAGTAATACAAATATACTAAGAGCAAAAACAAGAGAAATATAAATTACATTAAAGGTGAACGCTACACTGAGAAGTTTTTGTATTTGAATTATCTTAAAGGATGGAGAGGATTTTGAAAAACAGCAATCATTAGGAAGTAGGGAGAAGAGCTTTCTGGCTGGAGTACCTAGCAGAAGAAACTGTCAGGCTTAAGGAAACCTCCACTGTTCACTTGACTAGAGCACTGGCTAGCACATTTGAACAAAAGCCATTTTAAATTTAGGTTGTGGTCCTCTGGCAAAGAGTCTTAAAACCCCGGCTAGGGCAAATGGAAGTTCTTTGAGAGGTAAAGATTTAAAGGGGCCAAAGTGGGAAAGTTTAAAAACACAGGACTGACATACAAGAACAGCACTTTTTAAAAAATGAATGCTTTTGGAATGAAGCAAGGAAGACTGGTCATTAACCCATGGCTAACCCTTTAGAAGAGTGTAGGTACAAAATAAAAGGACTGAGTCTATAGGGTTATGAGAGTAGAAACAGAAAGGAAAAATGAAAATAGGGCAAAAATAGGAATTTGGGAGTTATCAAAAAAGAACACCCTCAAATTAAGGGTTTTACCATAAAAGATATCAGAGCAAATTGGTTGCCACAACCACCTCATATCTATTTCTAGATAGCTATCCTAAATTATTTCTCCCTCCCACACCCAATCTATAACACTCTTGAAATCACTTTCTTTGTGAGAAGTATCCCTGGCTTTGCAGTATGAAGCCCAGAATCTATTCCTGCTTCTGCCAATGACTCAGGGAATGACCTTAAAGAAGTTATGACCTTGCTAACCCTGGCTTGCTTTTGAGCACTCTGCAGAGCTAACGCAGGGCATAACCAACCAAAATAATGGCCAAAGAAAGCCAAGTGCCTTGGCGTTCCTACATCAATACTGAGCTGTTCAGCAGAGTGGAAAGGTGGATCCCATCCCAAGCAGAACAGACAGCCAGAGCTACTTGACCGGAAGCCAAAGCAAATGCCACCCAAAAACATGCTGTTTTTAATATCACAATGCTTCCATCTCTCTCAGTTTCACCTCTCTCTTTTGAATCAATTTCATAGCAGTTAAGGCCCTTTACAATTTTAGACAGACTCTCTAGTGTTCACATTCCACAGCTCTCCTTTCCTAACAAAATATGAACAAAACAGTTTTCAGAGTGAGAAGCCTTTGATTCATGATGAAATGGTCACTGGTATCATTAGACTTGTGACAAAAGACTGACACCTATTCCATAACTCTCATTATTCAAAAGAATGATTTCAAGTGGCAATTCTGAAGGTGATGAAAACTTATTTTTTATATATTCAACTCTTATTTTAAGAGGCAAACCCTAATAAAGCTTGATTTTCTAATGTTTTCTACTGAGAATAAGAGAAAAAAGGTCTGTATTTTATCATTCCCAAACTTCTGAAATTCTAAATTCTGAATTTTATCAATAAGAAAACATAGTGAGTAAAAATTTGTAGGCATTTATTTACCTCCAAAGACACAGAGTAAATCCAGCCAACTGTAGATCATAATTAAGAATTTGTTTGCAAATTTTTTCAGAATAAAAATATATTAGTCAACATCCATTTCAAGGCTTTGGTAAACTAAACCAACATCAAAAACCCTCTCAATACAGAACATCTGAAAATGCTCAAAAAGACACAGAAAATATATTTTAGAAACTATGGCTTATCCACTAGAAAGAGGAACAATTGGATACAAAAAACAATAGCCACGTGAAGAAGCAAATCCTTGGAGTCAGCAAGCCCTGGAGCCTGGAACTGCCCTGAGCGACACCGTGCCAATCCTTGGTGGCTTAGGGCCTGAATTAGAATGACCATCTGAACTCTTGGGACAGAGACCAATTCTCGGGCTCTGTGGGAGACGGCAAAGATGGGAGATACCACCCAAAATAAAACTAGTACACTCTAAACATGGCATACTCAGTTGGCCAATCAAAAAAAAAAAAATTACCCCACAGAGAAAGATAGTGAGAACACATGCCTCTCTCAGCCTTGCCATTGGGTATGATGCCAAAAGAAGGGAAAAGAAAGAAAGAATCTCCCAGCATAGGGATATTCCTAACCACAAATCTACAATTGGGTTTAGAGCTGGAATTCACATTATCTCTGTGACCTCGAAATTCCTAAGCCAAACTTCTTGTAGCTTAAAGTTATCTGGCCTTTTATAAATTAGTCTTGGGCTTCTCTCTCTCTCTTTCTCTCTCTCTCTCTGTCTCTGTCTCTCTCTCTCTCTCTCTCTCTCTCTCTCTCTCTCTCTATATATATATATATATATATATATACACATACAATATCAAAATTATATCTCCTCAAGCTTCTAGATCCAATGGCCAATTTAAAGGAAGCACAGAGGACAAAAGAATATGCTTAAATGGGCCAGGCGTGGTGGCCCATGCCTGTAATTCCAGCACTTTGGAAGGTCAAGGTGGGCGGATCACGAGGTCAGGAGTACAAGACCAGCCTGACCAACATGGTGAAACCCCGTCTCCACTAAAAATACAAAAATTAGCTGGCATGGTAGCATGCCCTTGTAATCCTAGCTACTCGGGAGGCTGAGGCAGGAGAATCACTTGAACCCGGGAGGCAGAAGTTGGAGTGAGCCGAGATCACACCACTGCACTCTAGCCTGGGCGACAGAGCGAGACTCTATCTCACAAAAAAAAAAAAAAAACAGAAATATGAGCTGACAAATAGCTACAACACAGCGGACAAGAGGCACTTTCACCGAAGTAACATCTTCTAGATATGCAAATTTTTCAATACAAAGGTAGCAGATTTTATTTTCCAAAAATGGCTGGAAAATATCTCCTATCTTATATGATTTTCTACAATACGACTTTGCCATTCCCCCATTAAAAAGAAGATTCCCCCCTCACCCCCTTGAATGGAGGCTGCCCCTGTGACTATTTTGACCCATTGACTATGGCAAAGTAAAGAACTAAGGCTGTGCCAGTTGCAAATATAACCATTTAATGGCCTAGCATCTTTCACTTCTTAATTAAGTCAGCTGCCATGTAACAAGTGCAAATAACCCAATATTACCAGAATGTGAGAAGCTCAATGATCTTAGAATTAAGAAAAGTATCTCAGAGCAGTACAATATCTACTCACGGCAGGAGTGGACATGGGGGGAAAGTCACTTTAATATAATTTTCCAATTGAATTCACAATCTTTTCTTTCATCATAAGTGAAAACCACTTGGTTTCCTTTGGGAGCACTGATTTCCTGGAGAGATCTGTTCTTTAGTGACAGTCGAGTTTTTTGTTTGTTTTTATGGTTTTATGTTTTTGTTTTTGCTTTTGTTTCTGCCCTTCCACATCACTAAATATGCCGACCTCCAGGACAGTTATACACTTTCACTTATGGTTTTAGTAACTTTCCCATGATGTTCTTCTCTACCATACTCTGCTATTTTCCAATCATGTCAATATTGAGGCAGGTGATACTTTCAATACACCAGACTCACGTTACTCTAAGTTATAAGTGTTGACGGATGTCATCGTCAACTTGCTTCAGTAGTTAGCCACATGCTTTGGACCAGTTCATCAATCTCAGCTTTCTCTCCTTTGAAACTCTCAAAATCTAAACATCTCTTCTTTGACTAAAGCCTTTAATTTTCTTCTCCTGGTCTTATTATTTTGGGATTTACTCCTTTCTTACCATGATCCACAGCTTTTTAAGTTCTCCCTACTTGGATAGTTTATCAGAATCCTCCTCATCTCTCTCATTTCTCTACTCAATGGGTTTCTATAGTCAGCCAATTCTTTATATTTCCTGAATATTTTTCCTGCTATACCTACTGTGTTGAATTCTATTCTTAGTAATATCCTCTCCTTCTGGGTAACAGACTCTAATGCATTAACATGCTTCCCTCATATGGTGGTTATGAAAAGTTAATGAGTTAACATATAACACAAAGTGCTTAGAAGATGGCCTGGCTCATAGTAGCCATCCATTAAATAACAGCCCTTATTATTGCTACCATTCATATCTCACTTCTTCAAATGGTATTGTAAAAATTCATTGCAACTAGAAAAGTCACTAGAGCTGGAAAAACATTATATAAAGTAAGAGCATTTTAGGCAGCTCTCTTGAAAGATATCCCAGACCACTGAGGCATTTTCTTTAGACTCATAACAAAGTTAATAACTGATTTTTTAAATGTACAAAATAAAGTATTTTTCTGCATACTTTATGGTTAATAACATACTGACACAAGTATGTGAAGACAAAAAGCAAGAATGCATACCACCAGCTTACAACCATGAATTATCTGAATAATCTTTAAGAATGAACCTGAGTTGATTTAAGAGAAGGCAGATGCTCAGTATAAATGAATTAAATCTTTGATTGTCATTCTCTTTATTGAGGATATTTACTCCACTAAAATCAGATATAGGATGACTGTGGCTAAGTAGTAAATTATGTTTATATTCTCTCTTTGCTGGTGAAAGAAATATGATTTGAAACCTTATTTTTCAGATTTAAATGAGCTCTCCCTAAAGTGCTACACTGAAGACACGTGCCAATACAAAGTCATCTCTGGTTCTGCCGACTTGTAAGGAACATTAGCTATAGTAACTCCCAACAGAGCTTCCTTGGTTTTTAATCAATTAGTGTTTTCAATACTAAAAAAAAGAAGAAGGCAATGATAGACATATAACAGACACTTACCTTCAGTTTATGTTCTTTTCTGTTTACAATCACAGCTGTAATTTGTTGGTCCATGAAAATCAGTATAGTGACCAACAAAGCCGGGATAGCAGCGGCAAGGCACACCCACCAGGGGTTTTCTCCAAACGGTGGAACAAACCAACCTCGGTTTGGACTTGTTGGCTTGAAAAAGACAGAGGACATTTTTCAGAAAATTATCAAGTTAATATATACTATTTGGTGAAAAATCAATGGGAAGACATGCTATTTTATTTGGATAACCAACATATTGAGAAATATAAACAGTTTTGAGCTGGAGAATGAAGAGTATTCACCAAAACCCTCCCAAAGGATGTTATTTTTGAGAAATTCCTTAAAGAAAGGAGAGAAAGAATATGAGCCATTGGAAAAGAAGTGAATGGCATTTTGTGCATTTGGGATGATTTAAGATAAGGACTCAAAATGGAAGAAACTGATTTAAATTTAAAGAGTAGCCAGAAGAAAACTCCAAATGTAACATTCAGTAAAAAGGTAGCAAGAAATTACCAAACCACCATGAATTTTGTTCATGGGTTTTAGCAATTATAATGAAGTTGTTTATACTATTGCCAAATTTTAACAGCTTCATAATATATATAAAAGTCATAACTGTTTTATATAAGTGAACTAATGTAAAAATTCTGGTCTCTTATTTTACATATGAAATAATGATCTATAATAACTGGGTAAATTTTAGGAAATGTCACAAGAAAACTGGAAAAAATTGGCATTTTTGCAGTTCTTAGACTGTTTTCCATCAATAGATCATGTACGTCTACCACAGAACTACAGAAAAAAAGTGTTTCCTATGCTTTTCCTTACTTTCAACAATGCAAATAAAAACACTAAAATAGAACGCAGTGAATTATTTTCTCCATATTTGCTGTCAAGAAAGTTTCATTTCTCTTCTGAGGATATTCCCATCATCTGTCTCATAATTCTGTCACTGAATCTAACCTCGTTGTACTACAATTAGCAGATGTGAGCTTGTTAGGGAAAAAAATTTGTCTTACTCATCAATGCATTTCAAATTTCCAGTTTAGAGCCTGACTCAATATTCAGTAAATATTAACTCAAATGAATTAATGATTGAATGGATGAGAACTTATCTTTACTAATGAATATGTGATAGCAGAGATAATTCAAAAAATAATGTGTGTTATAACACATATATCCCTCCTCATTAAGTAGTTATTAATCTAAAACTGCAACTAGCTTAATAATTCTTAGCAAATATATGACTCTCAGTATTGGAGGGAATGAGGATTATTTTAGAAAGCAGATAAAAGACTTGTAATGAAAAATTAGCTAGGAATATATTTAGGAATGACTGGAATGTAAATTTTATCCATTACCTGAACATATCAATAGGTTTGTAAGTTAAGTAATTGTTATATCTACCTTGTAATAATTACAATTCGCTATATATATATATATGCACGTGGTAGGTAGTTTCATAGTATGAAAAGAGTATTGGACTAGGCGTCTAGAGGCTTGGGTTCTAACTTCACACCTTGACATTACTAGTTCCATAATCTTGGGCATTTTACTTAATTCTTTGAGCTTCAGTCTTAACTTTATAAAATCAGGATGATGACCGGCCTGGGCAATACAGTGAGACCTTTTCTCTACAAAACATTAAAAAATTAGCTGGGGGTGGTGCATGTGCCTATAATCTCAGCTACTTGGGAAGATAATGTGGGAGGATTCTTTGAGCCTGGGAGGCAGAGGTTGCAGTGAGCTGAGATTGCACCACCACACTCCAGCCTAGGCAACAGAGCAAGGCCCTGTCTCAAAAAAGAAAAAATCAGGAGGATGACAGCTACATTATGTACTTCCCAGAATCATTATATAAATCAATGTAATAAGGTATATAAAATATTTTGGATATTTAAAAAATATTCTAAAACTATAAGGCAGAGTTTGTAACAGTATTATCAGTTGTTTTAAATAAAAACCCTAGTCTTGACATTTAATTGTAGTGAAGAAATTAAACTACATGTCTATATGAGCCTAAAAGGCACTGATTTTGAAAAAAAAAAAAAGGATAATTGTACAAAACTAACTCAAAAGGGAAACCCAATAAACTAGAATGGGGAAAGAAAGAAAAGAGTTCCAGGAATGACCAAAAGACAGACATTCACCTACCTTGAACTCACTTGGCACAATTAGTTTTGGAGTGTCCACGCCTACCAGGGCATCTATTACACAAAAGATGAGAATGGACAAGATAATGGCAAAATCACTGATCAGTTTTCTTGCCTGGAAAAATAAAAAAGAAACCAGGAACCATTTAGCACCAGATACATACATTTGTTTGTGTTTGAACTGAATGAAGAATTTTGTATTTGCTAATAGTTTATAGTAACAGCTTCATTAACCAATTGAAGGAGGTATCAGAGTGCAGAAAGATTATTTTTAAAATTGTTTTTGTATTAGTATATCACCTGGCTAGACATAATGTAATCCCAAAGAACAGGTTTCTCTCTCTCTCTCTCTCTCTCTCTCTCTCTCTCTCTCTCTCTCTGTGTGTGTGTGTGTGTGTGTGTGTGTGTGTGTGTGTGTAGACAGGGAGAGCAATCAAATAAAACACATCCCTGAAATACTGTATAAATTCATCCTTCTTGCAACATGGTCACCTGCATAAGAATGAAAACTAAGTACATATTATAAAAATCTGCACAACAACATAGAAATTCTGTGTTATTTGGGAGGCAGCACTGTCAGTACAGAGTAAGATAAATCTCATAAGACAGCCTGAAAACACCAAGAATCTAGCATGGAAGGGCTTAGAAGTTCCTGTCCCTTGGGTGAAGTAAATATCAAGACCTCAAAGTCACGGCAAGTGATAAAAGATGGAAATGTCACAGCTGCACTAGTTTTGTCAAATAAAATATTTCTCAATCCAGGTTAGCACTTAAAGTCTCACGTATGTGGAACATCTCTCCTCTACCACTTCTTGCATATGACTGCCATTATCTGCTAACCCTCCAAATTCCTAAGTACCTCCCTCTGGTCAGGACAAGGTCTGGGCTTTAAGGAATACAGCATTAACCTAAGACCGTTCCCATGAAGTGGGTGAATAATGGTCATTTGCAAGTTGGTAAAGGGAGCATAGTAACATTTGGTTTCTTGAGACTGTTCTGTAGTCTCTAGTGGCACTAATGAGGATTAAGGGCATTACCAAAGCACAGATATCTGAGTTTCCCATATGGTGGATACACATGTTAGCACATAATTTAATCATTCAACAAGAATCTACTTAGTTCCTAATAATTTTCTTGGTGCTAAGGATACCACGGTAAACAAAACCGATACAATCCACGTTCCCGTGAAGCTCAAGGCCAAGTTATATACAAGGAAGCCTGCTCCTAAATAAAACCAAGGTTGATTCAGAGGTTATGAAGTTATCTCAGGGTGAGCTGTCAGTTTCTGATGCTGCTGGATGAAGGAAGGGAGATCAGTGATGGGGTGAGTGGATGGACTGTTCTGAAGACAAAGGATTTCTTGAAAGGGAATAGTATTACTGTAGCCAGGAAGTCAACAGAAACTAAAATGAGAAATGAAAATTACTTGGCAGGGTAGGTAAGGTGAAGGCCCTAGTGTTCAATGCTTGACCTTTATCAGGTGTCAGGAGCCTGATACTAACTAGTGGCAGGATCAGAGTTGTTCCTTTTGGCCTGGAGTTCCTTTCTTTCTTGGAGGGCTAGATTTGCTAGGTTTAGCTTTCTTGAAAAGTATATACTGAGGAAGAGAAGGCCAGCCTTTTGGGGGCAACTTAACATCAATTATACACAATAATTTGTGTTAAGAACCAATAGATGGCAGGGATCAATTTGGGTAGACAATATAGTACCGCAGTTAGGAGCACAACTACTATCGGAACTCCTGCACCATTATTTCCTATTTGTAAATACCTACCCTTTCCTAGCTTCAATTACTTTACCTGCAAAACATAGCCAAAATAATCCCTACAACTTCATTGGTTTGTTATCAGAATTAAATAAGAAAAGCCACGAAAGTGCTTAACAATATTGCCTGGAACATAATAAACTCTCCTAATATAAGTTAATTATTGTTATTTCAAGTTCTAGAAGCTCTCATGGCTGCAGAGACCGCTGGAATACCTAAATGATCTACTGTCAGGAGGTCTTTGAAATGAAACTTCAAATCCAAGAAATAAAAAATAAAAAGCCCATTAGTAACACGAAACTGCCACTGAGAGCTAATTTTGGTTAGAAGTATCTGGAATCACAGCAAAAAAAGGATGTTTCTCAGGAGCTCAATATTGGAGGAAACTCATTTATTAAGTTTTGTGCAAGTAGTGTTGACACTGGCAGTTCAGTGTGGTCTGGCAAAAGACAGTCCTATGAAGCAGTTCAGGAGTACGTTAGGAAGTTACAAACACCCCTCTAGACCAGTGGGTCATAAATCCCTGGAGGACCAGAGGTCATTGCAAAGGTAAAATGGAAGTTAGTTCTTACTTATCACCCTTACAACCCTCACCTAGAAAATGCAACCAGTAGGTAACACAAATATCCTATAAGTTGTTCGAAAGAAGAGAAATAGTTATTTAAAAGGCAGACAGCTTTCCTCCTCTTTTTAATAAACAGGAGAAGGGAAATAGATGGGAGCAAATAAATTCAATCTGTAATTCTTTGGTAGAAATTCCCATAGGACCTATACCTCTGGCCCTGGTGGAGGAAAGATCTGCTTGACCAAAATCACTACCAGGCACCTGGGCAATTCTGCTTCTTTAGTTGGTAGAGGAGGCATTCTCAGCTTTCCATAAACTGGATGCCCTGCAAAACCTACATGGCAAACTGAACCTCATCACTGAGGGCCCGCATATGGGGCTGCTAATTTGGCCGCACTACTCCAAGAGATGGTGAGATCAAGCCACATGATTCCAAGGACCAACAAAGAGAAAATGCCCTGAAAGATCTATATTGCTTTAAGAAATTATTCAAGGTATAATAATGTTGAAAGAAAAACAATCTTTTTCAAATATACCAGCTGTATTTTAATTTGGGTGTTGGTTACACAAATGTATAATCTGTGAATTTTACTATGAAAATTAAAGCTCAATTTAAAATGTACCCCAACACCCCCTCAAAATCCCGTAACTTCCAAATCTAAATCAGGGCTGTCTTTCAATTTATTCTCTTTGGGAAGCTATTCATTCATTTTAATGGTGGTGGTATTGTTCCAAAAATTAAAAATTCCTTTTATAGTTTTAGTACTGAGCAAAGATTGTTTGATTACCCACATTAACTATCACACATGTCCGAAGGATCCATAATTCTATCTTTTTTGAAATATATTTTTTGTTTCAAAATTAATATATGTTCATTATAGAATGTTTAGAAAAAATAGTGAAAAAAGAAAATGAAAATAGTGAAACAAGAAAAATGTTTTCCAATTCTAACTATGTAGAGAATAAATTTTTAACACTTGGCAAAATATATCCTTTTATACATATTTATGTGCATATACAGTGGTACCATAATAGAATTTTTCACATATCTGTTTGACATTTTGATTTTCCACTTTTATTCTATTTCATTTGATATTTTCCATAATAGTATAGGATTATTGACTTCAATAGTATTATGCTGAATGGTTTTATCCTAAAATCTACTTTTCTATTACCCTACTTTTAGATTGTTTTTAACTTTTCACTATAATGAACCATATCATAAAGAAATCTTTGCACATATATAAGACTGTTTCCTTAGAATAAATTCCTATCAGAAGAGTTACTATATCAACGTCTATATAAAAATTTAAGTCTTTTGCTATATAATGCCAAATTACCTTCTAGAATGTTATATTGAGTTTCCAATTTTTGCTGTACTCAACAATACACAAATTACTGCAGATACTCTGTAAAGTTAAATCCGTACAAAGCAAAAGAAATTTGTCACCGCTGAGGATATTCAAAAGAATATAAAATTGTCAAATCTCCCAAAATTATCATTTATGTAGCTTAATGAAGCAACTGAATTTCTTACTCCATTCTGAACTCTCATATTTAATATAGAGCCTACACAGATATATCACCCTCTAAAGATGGCACTAACATGTATTCTCAAGAGTATCTCATTAAACTTCATAAACCTCATATTACATGGATAGAGAGTAAATTTAGAACTACCAGTGGATACGGAGGCAACTCTGATAGCAGGATATGTGTATGGAAATAGTCCAACCATCCAGTATAATCTTTCAAAAGCAACTGTCTATAATATACCAGTTACCATGTTCTGATCTAAGAATACTATGGCATTCTGACGACATTTTGGAAATCAGATCTAGTAGACCTGAATTGCATCCTACTTCACTGGCTACTCTAGTTCTTCTTAGCTGGTCCTTTCAACTCCTCCAAACTCTTGAGATTGCAGTGTTCCACAGTTCAGACTTTGATCTCTTCTTTCCTATCTATATTCTCTCCCTAAGTGATTACATTCAGTCTCATGCTTTGAAGTGCCATTTACATGCTAAAGAACAAAAAATTTATATTTCTAGGCTAGACCACTCTTCTAAATTCCAGAATCATCTATCTAACTACCTGACACCTCCACCTGGATTTTTTATATATACTGAAAGAGGATAAATAGTTATTTAAAAGGCAAATCGCTCTCCTCCTTTTGTTAATAAACAGGAGAAGGGAAATAGATGGTGGCAAATAAATTCAATCTGCAATTCTTTGGTAGAAATTCCCATAGGACCTAAACCTCTGGCCCTGGTGGAGGACTGACCTGCTTGACTAAAATCACTGCCAGGCATTTCAAATTTATGCAAAAACTAAGTGCTTGATCTTCCCCTGGCTCCTCTTCCCTGGCCCAAACTGCCCCACCACTGACACCCTAAACCTGCTCTTTGAGTAGTTTTCTCTATCTTAATTAATGCCAGCTTAATTTTCTCCATTGCTCAGACCCAAAACTTTGGAATATACTCAACTCTTCTTCCTTTTATATCCCACATCTAATTGGTCAGCAAATTATGCTGAAAATATACCTAGGATCCTGTCAGTTCGCATCACCTCCATTGCTAGTACCACACTGTCTAAGCTAGTATTTTATCTCATATGATTTACTACATTAGCTTCCTACATAGTCTTCCTGCTTCTGCACTTGCCCCCATTCAGTACACTATTAACATAGCACCCAGCATACTCATCTTAAAATTTAAGTCAGATACTGTGGTAAGCAGATTAAAGTATAATACATCCCTAAAGATGTCCACGTACTAATTCCCAGAACCTGTGAATATGTAATGTTACATGGCTAGGGCGAATTAAGGCTGCAGAGAAAATTAATGTTGCCAATCTACTGGTTTAAGGGAGATGATCCTGAATTAAACAGGTGGGTCCAATGTAATAACAGGGGTTCTTGTAAATGAAAGAGGGAGGCAGGAGAATCAGTGTCAGAATAACAAAGTATGAGAAAAACTTGACTGGCCATTGCTGGCTATAAAGTTGAAGGAAAGAGTCATGAGCCAAATAATGCAGGCAGCCCCTAGACGGTAGAAAAGGCAAAGAAACACATTCTCCCCTAGAGCCTCCAGAAGGAATGCAGTCCCGCCCACACCTTGATTTTAGCCCACTGAGACCCATTTCAGATTTCTTATCTCCAGATCTCAATTTTGACATCCAGATCTGACCTCTCAGATATAAATTCTGTTGTTTTAAGCCACTATGTGTGTGGTGACTTGACAAAACAGCCATAGAAACTAGTAACATATAAACAAACAGGTAGCGATATATAAATGATACATATAGTATGATATATATACATACATACATATGTACGTGATGGCACTTGTCAAGTGTGGCATTATTACAGTATAGGTACAAAAGTAGCTAAAAACACTAATGTTAATACATGTCAGGATTACAGTTCTTAAAATTTATGGAGAAAAAAAGCTACCCTATTAATAGTGTTGCTTAACCTCATTAAAAATCACAGTCAGGGTGATACATTTTGCATAATATACAAACTTCTATTTCCACTTCCTTCCCCTTAAATTGTACAATATTAGTTTAGTTACAGCAGAAATCACCCCTGGAGAGTGTTTATTATTAAGATATTCATTTCTGTGATCTTGAATCCAGTTTAAACTTCACAGTCAAGGAAATTGATTTTTCCCAGACCACTGTTGTATTCAATTCTAAATCCCCTAATTAGAGAAGACAGGTAGGGGTGCTATTTTAGCAGACGATTAATGTCTTACTCTATACTAAAATGAAACTTTTAATTTGAGCTAGGCAAAACTGACATAGTAGAAGTAGAAAGTGCCCTAAAAATGTCTAGCAATGAGTACATACAGTCTACTAGATACACACTGGGGTCTGTAAATAAGACTTCTCTGTCTGACTTCAAGGAGCTAAGAACTGCTCTCTTTGGGCCCTTCTCACAGTTTTAAGCACATTTAGAAAAGAAAAGTATGTGATTTTCTTTCGTCATTTGTTTTCCCTTTCATTTCATCAAACTTGATCTCTTTCAAAAACTCCAAAAACATGCTGTTATGTAGGTCAACATATCAATAAAGATATCAAATTCGAAAGTCATAGTTTCCAATTCTCTACTATTAACAGCTATTACTGGTAATGATTAAAAGTAGAAGTGCCAAAGTTTTCATGAGAAAACCTGTTCCCTCAAGATTTCATGCCCAAATCTGTGGCTTCTGAGGCCTCAAATCTAGCTTAAACAAACATCATAAATTGTGGTTGTCCATCCAAATCAAATGTTAAGTCTCTCCAGGCTCAAACTTCAATATCTTAGGATTATAAATTATCACAATCTAAGAGAAAACAAATTAAGATAACTAATAGCAAAAGCTTGCCATTAAAAAAGTTTTTTTTAAATGATACATGGATGTGCTACAGCATATAATTCCTACCTCAATTTATTAAAGACAGAAAGAGAAGCATGTCTCAATTCATACTGTAATGCCTTTTTTATATCAGACTAGTTTTGAACTCTTTCATTTTTGTTTACTACTTTTAATTATAAAAATGAAGAGGAGAATAATCTTTCTGTCCTCTGCAGGATTAATTAGACAGTATCTCAATTAATCTAATGAGAAGCCAGCAGCTTAAATATTTAAACTACCAAAGCAAAGAAGAAATTAAGTGGATGGGAAAGGAAATTCAAATAAACATATGCTGTTCTCTCCTTCTTTGGCAAAACAATGTAATAAATCTATTATAAACATAATATTCATGAAAGATGATACTGTATTAATTATTGAGAGAGTCATAATCATAGAGACACCAACAGTGAGAAGCCAGTTAATTTACAGGGGAAAAATGAATTAGGTTTCTTGGAAATCCCAGAGGACATTTGGTTTTCACTTTGCAAGGGCTGCAGCTGCTCCTAAATTAACTGGAGGGAAAGGGCCATGCATCTACAGAGCTGTTCTCAATGGATAGAGCTGTTATAAAGAGATAAGGACAGCAGAAGGCACCCTGGTGGGCTCTCAGTACATTTCAACTCATGGTGTCAATTCCTCTAGTGATTGTGGTGCTTGGAAAATGCTAAACAGCAGTGTAAAAAAGCATTTATTCTCGATGAAAGAAAAATTATGCCAGACAATTATGGGTCTTTTGGTAATCACAAAAAGGCAACGAAATACCCTACAAAGTTTGAAATGTGACCCCCCCCCCAGTAGCCAATGCTATAAAGCATGATCCAAAAAAAGCATTAATAGCAGTCATAGCAATAACCATAATTCACTGTACTTTGATTCAGTAATACCCACTATAATCAGAATTTAATAAAAGCAAAGTCTGATTTTGACTCTGAGATTTTAATGCCATAAGTTCTAAGTCAAAGAGATTTGGGGAGCAAAGAAGAAAGATGAACTGGATAATTTATCTGGGTTGGGCTTGGAGCTTGACGATGGAAGTCTACTGGAAGGAGAGTCAGCCTAGTGAAGTGGCTCAGCAAAGATGCTGAGGAGACTTTGGCAATCACTAAAAGACCTTTTCTTCCATTCTGTCTCAAAACTACATAGTAGAACAAGAAACCCAATGTGTGTATACCAGAAGCAAATGATCAAACCACATGGAAAATACTGCGTCCCAATCTGGTTACTATCTTCTAAATTAAAACTGAAAATCTGCAGCTAATCTAGAAAAGGGCAGCCAGAGGATTTGGGAATACGGAAAACACATCACAAGAAAAATGATGGCAGGCCTAAAGACTACTGTAGGGAGAATTTGTCTTCAAATATGTGAAGTCTATCACAGGAAAGAGAAATTAACTTGTTCTGTGTAGCTCCAGATGGCAAGTGCAGACCCTGTGGACAGAGGCTATGGAAAAGTAGATTTGTGTTTCTATCAGGAATGCCTGCAGGATGCTAGGTTCCTGTTCTAGGAAGCATTCAAGCAGCATGAAGATCACATGTCAGGAGTGTTGTTACACTAGATGGTGTTTAAAGTCCTAATACTAAAATCCATTAAAACTCAATTATCAAAATTCCTCGACCCTCTAATAGAGTCTTCTTAGATATAACTCAAATAAATCATTATCATAAAGGGTTCCGGGGCCTAAAAATAAGATGGCTTTATAATTTATATTATACAAGGGTAAAAGTTTAAAAACAATAATTAGCAAGTCATATGTATAAATTAGACAACCCCAAAATCGGATAGGAGACCATTTTGTGTTAGTGCAGGGATTTCAATGTTGTTGACTTTTCTCTGATGGATAAATAAGCTGAAAGTGCTCAGGACCAAGAGGTTACCATGGTTAAAATTATTACTTCTATCCAGAGACTGCCTCTTTGCAACCACTAAAAGTTTTATCAAAATGTTTTGGCCAATCACTGCTTACAACCTGTTTTTCTTAGGGCTCAATTCAGGTTGACTGTGTTTTTATTTTTGGTCACATGTCTATAAGAACTGAAGTATTTGTATAGTCGTTGTTAAACGTTTAACAGTCTAAGTTGCGTTTATAACTAAATATCCCTTTGTTATGCTTAACAAAATAAGTATAAAACAATTTTGGATTAAAACAAATTCGGCTTTAAAATTACTTTCCTTAATATAAAATACCTCAAAATTTGAAAATCTGATTCTTCTTTAGTGATAGCAAAGTCATTTGCTTTGTTGTCACTAAACAAGACAAATGCCACCCAGGATTGCAAACACTAAAGTGAGACATATAATACATGCCCATTATTTCTTACTCATGTTTTAATATATTGTTTTAGTTTGACAGTTTTACCATTCACCAAGATAATTTTGAGAGAAGAAGAAACCAGAACGGGATGTCACCTGATTCTTGTAAAGGGTTGTTTATAAACTAAACATGTGCAATTTTAATAGAATGGCCACAGACCAAAATGTCAACAAAAAAACGTGGTTCTAGAATATAGCTAAACGTAGAATTCTAGACTTTCCTGTGTTTTATGTCAACAAAAACTAAATTCTATCACCTAACTAAAATGCTCATTAGGTTTTCATTAAAGTTTCTGAAGCTCCACACTTCAAAGAACATTCTGCATTATCTAAATATAGCACAGAGGGTGTTATAGCTATTGATGTTACCTGGAATTTAGTGATTTTGTTTATTTAAATGACAATAACAACAAGGAAGTACATTAAAAATATTCTTATGATTATACTAATTCATGTGAAAGTTAGAATTAACGCATATTCTAAGGAGGAAAACTAGAAAATCAAGCAGTTCCTTAAGAATGGCATTCTTAGGCCTATTACATATGCCAGCCACACTGAATGTGACTATATCAAAGTACCGATAATTGTGCCTAATTCATGGGGTTCTGTGGCTTTCTGATTTTTACTAACCCCAATACTGCTGTTTTTAAGCTATGGTTTTGTTTTGCCACCACAAATCTATGGCTTTCTGATTTCTACTAACCTCGATCCTGCTCTATTTTTAGGTATGCTTTTCATTTTGCCACCATATATGCACATAAGGTGCGTGATGGCATCTTTGTTCCCTGTTTATGATCATTCACTGGTGTGGGACTCTGGAACATGTTAATGCCCTGGGCCACCTGCCACAGAAAATCACAGATTGTGCTGTGATATTCCTAATGGAAGTTTTGATGCTGAAAGACTTTGACTAAAGACTCGAGGCTGATAGAACAGACCAGTTACAGTGTGGGATAACAGACTGATATACCCCTTTAAAAAGAATGGTGAATACAAAAAAGACTGTCAATGGAGTACTGGCATTTGACCCATGTTCCACTGAGCATTAGGGCTCTGTAGAAGTGTCTGATACACAAATTACATACCTGATAGACAGGCTAGCAAAGGTAATCTGTTTCATTTTAAGTATTCATACTGAGGGATTGCTAGTGGTTCCATGAGGGATGGAAAGGGAGTGGGTCACTGACCATGGCCTCAGCAAAGGTAATGGGAGCCAGAACCAGCGGAATCAAAGTTTAAGTGTAAAGGAGAAAGACTGCAGTGGAATAAACTTATCACAAAAGGATTGTGACAAGTTAATTTGATAAAGAAAAACCTGGAGTACCACATGCAATGGACATCTTTCTTTGTCACACCAGATTCATTCTCTATCTCCCTCTACCACACTCTCTGCCTTAGGAGGTTAACCTGTGTGGTCTACTATGAGCTCCCCAGTCTCACTATCTGGGACACCACATCTTCTTCTGTGGTTTCCATATACCCTAACCTCAACTTCATAAATATGCCTTTATTAAATCCTCAAATTACCTTAATTTCAGCATACCATTTGCTTCCTGCTGGGATCTTGACTCATTCGCCAAATATGACTTAAAATTTTGATCAGACCAGGTGTGATGGCTAACATCTACAATCGCACTACTTTGTGAGGCTGAGGCAGGAGGACCGTTTGAACCCAGGAGTTCAAGACCAGCCTGGGCAACACAGTGACACCCCATCTCTACAAAAATAAAAATAAAAAATTTTCCAGGCCTGGTGGAGTGTGACTGTAGTCCCAGCTACTCGGAAGACAAGAGAGAGGCTCGCTTAAGCCCAGGTGGTTGAGGCTGCAGTAAGCCATGATTATTCCACTGTACTCCAGTTTAGGTTACTGAATAAGACTTCATCTCAATAAAACAAAAAAAAAGGAGAATAAAAAAGATTTTGATCTTGGGTGTACCTAAGGATAGGTGATGTTATTAGCTGAGATAAGAAATATAAGGAGCCAGATGCAGAGGCTCATGCCTGTCATAAATAATGCCTTTATCAAAACTTCAAATTATCTTAACTTGAACATACCCTTTGCTTCCTGATGGAATCCTGACTCATACAACAAATATGACTAAAATTTTGATCAGACCAGGTATAGTGGCTCCTGCCTATAATCCCAGCACTTTGGAAGGCTGAGTTGGGAAGATCACGCAAGGCCAGGACTTCTGAGGCGGGAGCATCACTTGAGGCCAGGAGTTTGAGATCAAGCTAGGTAACACAGTGAAACCCTGTCTGTGTCCCACCCCTAGCCACCCCCCGACCCAAAAAAATACAGAGAGATGAGTAAGTTCAATCTTGTCAAGAAAGTCAACCATGTTTTGAATTTGCCTTTGCTGCACAACAATTGTGAATCATCCACAAAGAGAGACTGGCAGATGTGATATGATGGAGATAATTATTTTTTTCTAATTTGTAAGGTTCAATCATTGCTATAAGCCTAGAATAGTATAGGAAATGTATTTCATTTAGGAAACGGAGCCAGAAAACTCTTTAAATTTATAAAAGTACTAGAGCTCAAAAGGCTGTTAATTGTCATCTAGCCAAGCTTTCCCTTTATAGGTGAGGTAACTGAAGTTTCAGATAGCTATCAAAGAGCACATTGTTAGTTAATGGTAGTGCTAGCACTAGCATCTACAGTTCCTGGATTCCTACACATTGTGCTTTTCCCACAAAATGTAGCACTAATCTGTACTTGACTGGTTTCCACTAGTCAACAAGTATTGAGTACTTAGTCTGTATCCAACCTTGTGCTGGTTGATCTGACTAATAGAAGTGTAACTGTTTTAAAGTAGTTTAAAGTCTTAACAACTCATACAAAGGTTTAAAAATGAGAGAACAAAAGAGAAATGACTGTGTAATCTAAAGGAGAATGAGATATTTTGCATGTCAAGAACATTGTCATTCTACATGAGCATTTTGAGTTTTTAGAGGTTTCATGTAAATTGTTGGTGTGAGGAAGGAACTAAAAATAGCCTTGATTGTTTCCACAGCTATAAAAGCCTGTCTTATGTATAGTGTTTAAGCATATATTTTAATTATAAAACATTATTTAAGAATATATATTAGAATCTATACACCTGTCTGTACCTACCTATACAAACCATATTTCAAAATGTCAGCTTAAATTAAAACATATTTTGGTGAATGAAAAATAAAAATCATGTTCTTGGTTAGGCACAGTGGCTCACGCCTGTAATCCCAGCACTTTGGGAGGGCAAGGCGGACAGACCACTTGAGGTCAGGAGTTCAAGACCAGCCTGGCCAACATGGTGAAACCCAGTCTCTACTAAAAAAAAACAAACACACACACAAAAATTAGCTGGGCATGGTGGTGTACACCTGTAAACACAGCTACTCAGGAGGTTGATGCAGGAGAATTGCTTGAACCCAGGAGGTGGAGGTTACAGTGAGCCAAGGTCATGCCACTGCACTCCAGCCTAAGCAACAGAGCGAGACTCTGTCAATAAAAAGATGTTCTTAATATTCATTTATGTATGCATATGTATTTATGTATATATTACTTAGCTGTAAATGTGAAATGAGTTGGGGTATAAGGGAGGATGACAGACTGAAAGCCTACACAGTTACACACTCATCTTTAGAAATCACACATACTTTCTCCTCTCTGTGTATTTTATAATTTGGTATATACAATTCTAAACTATGCTGAGAACCTTCTTTAAAAGAATTGTAACTAGAATGCTATCACTATTCTATTTTTACATTGTCATGACATTCTTAGTAATATTTATCAATGACTGAGAAATTACCTGCTTAGGCTCTTATAAGGGGATAATTTATTTAAGTCTGAAGAGTTATCCTCAGTTCGGGTGTTACTGCCAGAAGGAAAGGTTTTGGATACATAGAAAGTTAAAATGACCATTCTATTTAATCTGGGAAATGATCTCAGCAAGATAGCAGACTAAGACTTTCCAATGGTCATTCTCCTGTAGAAACATAAATTTGAACAACTAGCCACTGATTAAAATACTTTCATAAGAGCTAAGGAAGCAGATTAACACAGAAATAAGAAAAGACACATTGAAGAAGGTGGGAAGGACAGTTTTACACAATCCACGTTACTCCTTCTCCAACCTCAGGCAACACATCCTGGAGAGGGAAACCTTCTTTTTGGGAGGAGAGGGAAATGAGTACCAGTCTTTGCCTTGGACACCAACACTAGGTCTGCCCCAGTAAAACCCACATGAGGGGTAGGCCCCCATAATCCCAGACTCTAGGTTGGTAGAGAACCCCAGATTCTAGGATCAACCACAGACTGACCCGGGTTGCCCCCACACCAGGCTGGCTCAGCAACCCCAGGCTCCTGTCCAGTCCTGGGGACTCGGTCTCGGGGCCCACCCCACTGCTAGGCCAAACCCAGTGCCCTAGGCTCCCGATGAGCCCCAGGTCCAGGGTAGCCCCAGGTATAATAGGCTCTGAATGCCTCCAGCACCAGACCAGACTCTATGGCCCTAGTCATCAGGTTACTACCTGCAGACCCAGCCTCCAGACCAGTCCCTGCCAATATAGGCTCCAGGCCCGTCCAGCATCACATCAGCCCCTGTGGCCTCAGGCTCCAGGCCCACCCTAGGTTCCAGACTAGTGTAGAGCGAGCTCAGCCCAGACAGCCCCAGACGTCAGACCTGCCGCAGAACCATGCCAGCACCCCCGGCCTTAGGCACTAGGTAAGTACCATGCATACAGGCTCCAGGCTTGCCCAGTACCACATCAGTCCCTGTGGCTCCATCCTCCAGGCTAGACCCTTAAGCCCCACACTCAGCAGATCTAGTATCCAGGTCCACTTTAGCAGACCCATGTTTCAGGACAGCCTCTGTGGTTGCATGACCCACAACAGCCCTCACAGACCTAGTCTCCAGGAAAGCAACCATACAACCAGCTTCCAGGCTGGTCTCCACAGCCATAGGCACTAGACCAGTCACTTGGCTTCAGGCATTAGGCCAGCCTCTGTGATCCCAGACTCTGTATCCCAGCACCAGGCCAACCCCAGGCTCTAGGCTGGTACCCATGGAGCCAGGCTCTAGTAGACACAGGGTCCAGGCCCACCCCAGTAGACCCTGGAGCCAGGAAGGCTCCTATGAACCAAGGCTCCTGGACCATTCTTACAGACTCAAGTTCTAGGCCAGCTCCCATGGACCCAGGCACCAGGCCTGCCCTCAAGGACTTAGGCTCCAGGCCCAAACCATGGACCCAGGTGCCAGGTGCACTCACCTTTTTTAATAAGAACCAGGTCAGCCTGCCTGGGAAGTCCTGCAGCAAGCCTGCCTGTGGACCACACCAGAAAACCTGCCAGAATCTCTAGACAGGCTGATTGGTGAAAAAGTTTTCCAGACAAAGACATTCTGCAAGGACTGAAATTAGTCTCTATGTCTTCAAATGCACAGAAACAAATCAATAGCCACAAAACCAAGAATCAAGGAAACATGACACTACTAAAGGAAAATATAAAGCCCCAGTAATTATCCCTCAAAAACGGAGATATATGAACTATCAAAGAATTCAAAATAATTATTTTAAGGAAGCCCAGCAAACTTTTTAAAAAGACAGGATGCTACAAAATCAAGAAAACAATAAATGACCAAAACTAGAAATTTAACAGAGATTGAAATTACTTACATTCAAAATTTTAAAAGAAATTATTAAAAAAATACAAATTCTGGAGCTGAAAAATATAATGAAGAAAATTAAGAAATGCAGTAAAGAGCATCAACAGCAGAATTGATCAAGCAGAAGAATCTGTGAACTTAAAGACAAGTTATTTGAAAACATATAGTCAGTAGAGAAAAAAACAATGAAAAGAATGAAGAAAGTTTATAGGATTCACGTGACAGGAGCAAAAGAACAAATATTCAAGTTATAGGAGATAAAGAAGAAAAAAAGAGAGATAAAGGGGTATGAAGTTTATTTAAAGAAATAATAGAAAATATTTCAAATCTAGGGAAACATAAATATCTAGCTACAGGAAGGTCAAAGGTCTTCAATCAGATTCAACATAAAAATACTATGTCAAGATATAATCAAATAGTCAAAAAATCTAATACAAAGAGAAAATCTTGAAAGCAGCAAGACAAGCAAATCACATATAAGAGAGTTCCAATAATATTAGCAGCATATTTTGCACCAAAATTTTGCAATCCAGGAGAGATTGGGATGATATATTCAAAGAGCTGAAGAAGGATTCTGATGCAAGATGGCTGACTACAGACACCTACTCTTTCCAGAAAGAACCAAAATTATGAATAGAGAAACATACCTCGAATAGAACACATAGGAGAGAACACAAGAGTCCAAGAAGGAACTCACAGAAAACATCTGAGGCACAGAGAAGAAAAGCAAGTGACTAGAAAGACTAGAGGGGTTCCACATTGCAAGGAAAGGGTAATTAAGAGAACTTCAGTGGTCCACATCCCTTACACAGTCTGCTGCAATCTGACATACAGAAGAGCTCCTCTACCCACATGAACACTGACATTAGCAAGGGTGGTGGTTTAGAAACCAAATGAGGGCATTACACCAGACTGGGAATTTGCACTGGGTCACTCACACCCACCTAAGACCTGAGCAGCTATGGCAGGGCACCATTTTGGGAGCACAGCCATCACTGGTGAAACAATCACACAAAGGAGTAAGAAAAATGACTCGAATGGTACCACTAACAGAAATCCCCCAAACCATAAATAATAAGAGAAAAAGAAAGGAAGAAAGAATATACAAAGCAACCAGAAAACTATTAGTAACATGACAGAAACAAAGCTTCACATACCAATAATAACTTTAAATATTAACAGATTAAATTCTACACTTAAAAGATATAGAACTGCTGACTGGATTTACAAAAGTAGCATCCAACTATATATTACTTATAAGAAACTCACCTTACCAGTAAGGACATATACAGACTGAAAGTAAAGGGATGGAAAAAGATATTCCATGCAAATGAAAACCAGAAGTGAGCAAGAGTAGCTATACTTACCTAAGATAAAACAGACTTGAGTCAAGAACAGTTTTTAAAAAGTCATTATATATGAAATAAAGCAATCAATCCAGGACGAGGATATAACAATTCCAAAAATATATGCACCCAACAATGGAGCACCCAGATTCATAAAGCAAATATTACTAGACCTGAAGAGACAGAATGCAATACAGTAACAGTAGAAGACTTTAACACCCCATTGTCAGCATTAAATAGATAATCTAGATTTTAAAAAGTCAACAAAGAAACACTGATTTAAACTGAACTTTAGACCAAATGAACCTAACAGACATTTACAGAAAATTCTAAACGACTGCAGAATATACATTTCTTTCATCAGCACATGGAACGTTATTCAGGACTGACCATATGTTAGGCCACCAAACAATTTCTAAAAACTTTCACAAAATGAAAATCATATCAACTATCCTCTCAGACCACAATAGAATAAAACGAAATAAATACAAATAAAACTTCAGAAACTTATAAAAATATATAGAAATTAAACATACTTCTGAATGACCCTTGAGTCAATAAAGAAATTAAGATGAAAATCAAAAAAATTCTTGAAACAAATGAAAATAAAAACTGAATATACCCAAAATTGTGGAATACAGCAAAACAGTATGAAGAAGGAAGTTTATAGTAATAAATATCTCCATGGAAAAGTAGAAAGATTACAAGTTAACAATCTAAAAATGTACATTAAGGATACAGAAAACCATGAACAAACCAAATCCACAACTATCAGGAAAAAAAAGTAATAAAGATCAGACAAGCCTGTAATCCCAGCACTTCGGGAGGCCGAGACGGGCGGATCATGAGGTCAGGAGATCGAGACCATCCTGGCTAACACGGTGAAACCCCGTCTCTACTAAAAAAAAATACAAAAAAACTAGCCGGGCGAGGTGGCGGGCGCCTGTAGTCCCAGCTACTCGGGAGGCTGAGGCAGGAGAATGGCGTAAACTTGGAAGGTGGAGCTTGCAGTGAGCTGAGATCCGGCCACTGCACTCCAGGCTGGGCGACAGAGCAAGACTCCTTCTCAAAAAAAAAAAAAAAAAGATCAGAGAAGAACTAACTGAAATACAACTAAAAAAATACAAAGAATCAACGAAACAAAAAGTTGGTTCTTCAAAAAATATACACAACCAATAAACTGCTAGCTAGACTAAACAAGAAAAAAAGAAGACATTCGAGTAAAATCAGAAATGAAAAGGAGACATTACAACTCATACAACAAAATACAAAGATCATTAGATACTACTATGAACAACTATAGAATAATAAACTAGAAAACCTAGAGGAAATGGATAAATTCCTGGAAACATGCCAATTACAACTGAATCAGTAAGAAATAGAAAATCTCAAAGGACCAATACTTAGTAGTGAGATTGAATCAGTAATAAAATGTCTCCCAATAAGGAAAATCCCAGGACTAGATAGATTCACTGTGGAGTTCTACCAAAAACATAAAGAACCAACGAATCCTCCTTAAACTATTCCAAACAAACGAAGAGGAGAGAATTTTTCTGTATTAGTCCATTCTCGCATTACTTTAAAAAATTACCTGAGAATCGGTAATTTATAAAGAAAATAATTTTAATTGGCTCACAGATCTGCAGGTTGTACAGGAAGCATGGCTGGGGAGGCCTCAGGTAACTTATAATCATGATGGAAGGCGAAGGGGAAGCAGACACGTCCTACATGGCTGGAGCAGGAGGAAGAGGGTGAAGGGGGAGGTTCCACACATTTTTAAATAACCAGATCTTCTGAGAACTCACTATCATGAGAGCAGCAAGGGGGAAATCTGCTCCCATAATCCAGTCGCCTCCCACCAAGCCTGACCTCTGACAGTGGAGATTACAATTTGACATGAGATATGGGTGGGGACACAAATCTAAACCATATCATCTCCCTAATACTTTCTATGAGGCTAATATCACCCTTATATCAAAAACAGACAAGAATAGAAAAAAAGACAAACACAGGTCAATATTTCTGATAAGCACAGATGCCCAAATTCCCAACAAAATACCAGCAACCCCAATCCAACAGTACATCATAAAGATAATACACTACAATTAAGTCGGATTTATCCCAGGAATGCAGCGATAGCTCAGCACAATAAATGCAAATCAATAAATGTGACATCACATCAACAGTATAAAGAACAAAAATCATACAGTCATCTCGATCAATGCAGAAAAACTACATGATAAAATTCAACATCCTTTCATGATAAAAACTCTGAATAAACTAGGAATAGAAGGAACATACCTACCTCAAAATAATAAAGGCCCTGTACAACAAACCCACCACTAATGTCATACTGAATGAGGACAAGTTGAAAGCCCTTCCTCTAAGAACTGGAAAAAGACAAGGATACCCACTTTCACAACTCCTATTCAACACAGTGTGGAAGTCCTAACTGAAGCAACCAGGTTAGAGAAAGAAATAAAAGACGTCCAAATTGGAAAAGGGGAAGTTAAATTGTGCCTCTTTGCTGATGATACAGTCTTACATCTAATAAAACCCAAAAATTCTACCAAAACTCTCTTAGATGTGATTTAAAAAATTAGTGCAGTTGCAGGATTCAAAAATCAACATACATGACCCAGTAGCATTTCTATACACCATGATCTAACCAAGAAAATAATTTAAAAGGTAACTGCATTTATAAGAGATACAATACAATAAAATAAGATACCTAGGAATGAATGTAACCAAGGGGGTGAAACATCTCTAGAAAGAAAACTGCACAACACTGATGAAATGAAGAGAGGCTACAAATAGAAAAACTTCCCACACTTATGGATCAGAAGCATTAATACCATTAAAATGACCATAATGTACAAAGCAGTCTGCAGATTCAATGCGATCTGTTTCAAAATACTGCCAGCTTCACAGAATTAGAAAAAAATCCTATTTAATAAAACTCATATAGAACCAAAAAGAAGCCTGAATAGCCAAAGTAATCCTGAGCAGCAAAAAGAACAAAGCTCGAGGCATCACATCACCCGACTTCAAGATACATTACAATGCTGTCGTAACCACATCAGTATAGTATTGCTATAAAAACAGACACGTAGACCAATGGAACAGAGTAGATAATCCAGAAATAAAGATACACTTACAGCTAACTGATCCTCAAGATCAACAAACATTGACAAGAACTTACACTGGGTAAAGTATACCCTCTTTGATAAGTGGTGCTGGGAAAATCGGATACCCACATCCAGAAGAATACAACCGGACTCCCACCTCACCATATATAAACATCAATTCAACATTGATTAAAGACTTATATGTAAGACCCAAAACCATAAAAATACGGGAAGAAAACCGAGGGAAATCTCTCCTGGACATGGTGTAGACAATTAATTTATGATTAAGATCTGAAATTCACCGTCAACCAAACAAAAATAGACAAGTGGGATTTAAACCAAATAGCTGCTGCACAACAAAAGAAATAATCTACAGAATGAAGAGACAACCTATGGAATGGGAGAATATATTTGCAAATTATTAATCCAACAAGGGACTAACCTTAGAATATACAAGGCACTTAAACAACTCAAGAAAAGAAAAACAAATAATTCCATTTAAAAGTGGGCAAAGGACACAAATAGACATTTCTCAAAAGAAGACAGAGTAACAGCCAACAGGTATATGAAAAAATGCTCAGCATCACTAATCATCAGAGAAATGTAAATAAAAACTACAATGAGATGTCATCTTACCCCAGCCAGAGTGACTATTACTAAAAAGACCAAAAATAAGATGTTGACAAGGATGCAGAGAAAGAGGAAATTTTTTATATGGTTGGTAGAAATGTAAACTACCACAGTCACTATGGAAAATAGTACTGAGATTTCTCAAAAACCTCAACATTTGATCCAGCAAACACAGTACTGGGAATCTACCCAAAGGAAAGGAAATCACTATATCAAAGGGATAGGATACCTGCACTCTCTTGTTTACCGTAGCACCATTCACAATAGCAAAGGTATGGGATCAACCTCCGTGTCCATCAACAGATAAATGGATAAAGAAAATGTGACATACATATATAATGAAAAACTATGTAGCCATAAAAAGAATCAAATAATGTCATTTGCAGCAACATGAATAAAACTGAAGGTCATTGTGTTAAATGAAGTAAGTCAGGCACAGAAAGACATATAGTGCATGTTATGACTCATATGTGGGAGCTAAAATATTTGATCACATTGAAGTAGGGAATGGAAAGACAGTTAACAGAATCTGAGAAGGGTGATAGGGGTAGGGCAGAGTATAAATTTGGTTATAGTTATAACGATACAGACAGAAGGAACAAATTCAATGTTTGATAAAAGGTTACAGTGACTATACTTAACAAAAATGTACTGAAAATGGGTGATAGATACCCTTAATACCCTTATAACCTTTTGTTATATACATATAACAAAATCTCATACATACCCCATAAATTTGTGCAGACAATAAAATAAAATAGAGCAAAAGTATCAAAGGCCCAGATCAAAGTTGTAATTTTAAGTTTAGAGAAAATTAGCACTCAGATTTATTTACATTCTAATAAATACCAAAGACACTTTTAAAAAATGAAAACTAAAAGACAAATCTCCAAAATAAAATGAAAAAAAGAGAATAATGGAAAAAAATTGCCAAAAAAGAATACCATCTATCCTCCAAAAATGAATGAGAGACACTTTCCCAGACAAATAAATGCTAAGCAAGTTCACTCCCACCAGACCTGTATTACAAAAAATGCTAGAATTCTTCAAGGTAAAAGAAGAGGATTCTAATTAGTAACTGAAAAACATTTGAAAGAATAAAACTCACTGGTAAAAGTAAGTGTATAGTTAAGTTCAGAAAATTAATATTGTTAATTGTGGTGTGCAAATTACTTGTATATTTGGTATAAATATATACCATATATGCATTTGGTATAAATATATACCATATATGCATTTGGTATAAATATATACCATATATGCATTTGGTATAAATATATACCATATATGCATTTGGTATAAATATATACCATATATATGCATTTGGTATAAATATATACCATATATATGCATTTGGTATAAATATATACCATATATATGTATTTAAAACTGTTTAAAATGATAATTGCTATAATAATTTGTTCAGGGATATATAACATTAAAAGTTACACATTGTGAAATCCAAAACATAAAAAAAGTGTATGTGGTATATATTTTATATGGTATATATTTATACCATACACATATATACACATGTACATAAATAAAGACAAAACAATTTTAAATGATAATTGCTATAATAATTTGTTCAGGGATATATAACATTAAAAGTTATACATTGTGAAATCCAAAACATAAAAAAAGCGTTGGGGTAGATGTAAAGTAAAAGTGCAAAGTCGTTTTATGCAATGAAAGGTAAGCTGTTATCATCTGAAAAATAGCCTGTTATAATTGTAAGATGCTTTATGTAAGCCTCATGGTAACCACAAAGCAAAAATCTCTAGAAGACACATAAAAGATAAAAGGTAACAAATCAAAACACACTGGAGAAAATTATCTAATCACAAAGGAAAACAGCAAAAGAGGAAGGGAAGCACAAAGAATCTACAAATTAATCAGAAAATAATTAACAAAATGGTAGTAGAAAGTCTGTACCTATAAAAATTACCTTGAATGTAAATGGGTTAAATTCTCTACTAAAAAGACACAGAATGGTTGAATGGATATTTTTTTAAAGATCCAACTATACACTGCCTAAAAAAGACTCATTTCACCTCTGAGGACACACATAGTTTAAAACTGAAAAGATGCAACCAAAAGAAAACAAGGATGTCTGTACTTGCATCAGATAAAATAAATTGTAGGTAAAAACACAAGACAAAGAAGGTCATTATATGATAAAGGAAACAATTAACAAGAAGACATAAAAATTTTCATTTCAGACATCATTAAGATGGCCGACTACAGTTGCCTGGCGCTCATCCACTCCACGCAAAGGGACCAAAATAGCAAATAAATAATTACATTTACATTAGAGTGACAGAAATTATGTTGGGAGAGATCCAGAGATCCACACCCCCTGTGGAGTGTGAAAGCCCAGGATAGAGAAAGGAAACGGCATCCTTCTGCTTCTGTCACACTATCTTCTTGCTGGGATTGGCTCAGAATCAGGGAAGACTTATTATTATGACAAAAAGATAAACTGGAGGCCCCCAGAAATCCCTATAGCCACCAGAGATGCCAGAAGTCCTTGCTACAGGAGAGTCCTCAGTCCTTACAGGTCCAAAAACCAGATTAAGGAGTTTCTAGAAGTTTACACTGCTGCATTGCCCCAGAGTAGGTGCTCAGGCTGTATATACTTTACCCTGCAAGCAAGGTGCTATGGCATGACACCATCTTTAAACTGGACTGTTAGACGGCATCCTGTCCTGGGAGCCAGAAGCTGCTGCCTCTCTCCATCCTTGAGGCCCCACCCTCATTTCACCATGTTTACACACGTGCCTCCAGCACCACAATCCCAGGTGCACAAAGCATAGAACCAACAGTATGACTGAGAACCCACTGTTCAAACCCATGGGGCATCCTCACCCATGAGGAACAGGTGGACCTGCGAAGCAGGAAAGTCACTGAACAGCCAGGCAGTCTGCCATGTACCTTACCCAAGAGGCTACCTGGTGACACCGCTGGTCCCCAAACCCCAGATTGCTGGCCACACAGTCTGCTGGCCCACCATGCACAAATGTTCCCAGCTCCGAAACTGGCCCAGGCATTCTAAAGAGCCTAGCAAAATCACACTACCACCATCACAAACTCCCATGAAGTAGGCCACTAAGGCAATCACAGATTGCTGACAAAAATTAAGCTGAAGAAAATGTATGGCAACCATGCTACCGAGCCTACCCAGAACCAAAGCCAATATACTATACCAAAGACAACCCTAAGACCCATCTACAGAAAAAAAAATCCCTCTCTACGAAAGATACTCCATGAATTTTTAAAAAATGACTATTTCACTAGATGTGTAGATATCAACATAGAGACACAAGAAATACAAAAAGGCTGGTTTGACTTCCTCTCTTCCTATTTGAATAGCATTTATTTCTTTCTCTTGCCTGATTGCCCTGGCCAGAACTTCCAATACTATGTTGAATAAGAATGGTGAGAGACGGCATCCTTGTCTTGTACTGGTTTTCAAGGAGAATGCTTACAGTCTTTGCCCATTCAGTATAATATTGGCTGTGGGTTTGTCATACATGGCTCTCATTATTTTGAAGTATCTTCCTTTAATAACTAGTTTGAGAATTTTTAACATAAACGAATGTTGAATTTTATCAAAGGCCTTTTCTGCATCTATTGAGATAATCACATGGTTTTTTCCTTAGTTCTGGTTATGTGATGAATCACATTTCTTGATTAGTGTATGTTGAACCAACCTTGCATCCCAGAGATGAAGCCTACTTGATTGTGGTGGATAAGCTTGACGTGCTGCTGGATTTGGTTTGCCAGCATTTTGTTGAGGATTTTTGCATCAATGTTGATTAAGCATACTGGCTAAACTTCTCATTTTTTGTTGTATCTCTGCCAGGTTTTGGTGTCAGAATGATGCTGGCTTCATACAGTGAATTAGGGAGAAGTCCGTTCTTTTAATTTATGGAATAGTTTCAGTAGAAATGATACCAGCTCTTCTTTGTACATCTGGTAGAATTCAGCTGTGAATCCATCTGGTCCTGGTCTTTTTTGGGTTGTTGGACTATTTACTACTGCCTTAATTCCAGAACTCATTATTGGTCTATTCAGGGATTCAACTTCTTCCTGGTTCAGTCCTGGGAAGGTGGATGTGTCCAGGAATTTATCCATTTGTTCTACATTTCCTAGAGTATGTGCATAGAGGTGTTTATATGATAAACACCATTATAATGTTCTCTAATGGTTGCTTGTATTTCTGTGGGGTCAGTAGGGATATCCCCCTTTATCATCTCTGCTTGTGTTTATTTGAGTCTTCTCTCTTATCTTCTCTATTAGTCTAGCTAGTGGCCTATCTCTTTTACTAATTTTTTCAAAAAACCAGCTCCTGGATTCATTGATCTTTTGAAGGGTTTTTCATGTCTCTATCTCATTCAGTTCAGCTCTGATCTTGGTTATTTCTTGTCTTCTGCTAACTTTTGGGTTTATTTGCTCTTGATTTTCCAGTTCTTTTAGCTGTGATGTTAGCTTGTTAACTTGAGATCTGTCTAGCTTTTCGATGTGGGCTTTTAGTGCTATAAAGTTCCCTCTTAACACTGTTTTAGCTACTTCCTAGTGATTCTGGTACATTGTCTCTTTGTTCTGATTAGTTTCAAAGAACTTCCTGATTTGTGCCTTAATTTCATTATTTACCCAAAAGTCATTCAGGAGCAGGTTGTTCAATTTCCATGAAGTTTTAGAGTTATTGAGTGAATTTCTTAATCCTGAGTTCTAATTTGATTATGCTGTGGTCCCAGAGACTGTTTGTTATGATTTCAGTTCTTTTGCATCTGCTGAGGAGTGTTAACTGCCGATTATGTGATCACTTTTAAAGTGCTATGTGGTGATGAGAAGAAAGTATATTCTGTTGTTTTCAGGCAGAGTTCTGTAGATATCTATCAAGTCTACCCGATGCAGAGCTGAGTTCAGGTCTTGAATACCTTTGTTAATTTTCTCTCTTGATGATATGTCTAATATTGTCAGTGGGGTATTAAAATCTTGCACCATTATTGTGTGGGAGTCTAAGTTGCTTTGAAGGTCTCTAAGAACTTGCTTTATATATCTTGGTGCTTCTTTATTGGATGCATTTCTATTTAGGACAGTTAGCTCTTCTTGTTGAATTGAACCCTTTACCATTATGTAATACCCTTCATCTTTTTCCATCTTTGCTGGTCAGAAGTCTGTTTTGTCAGAAACTAGGATTGCAACCCATGCTTTTTTTCTGTTTTCCACTTGTTAGGTAAATTTTCCTCCATCCTTTTATTTTAAGCCTATGTGTGTCTTTGCACATTAGATTGGTCTCTTGAAGACAGAATACAAATGAGTCTTGGTTCGTTATGCACCTTTCCACTCTGTGTCTTTTAATTGGGTCATTTAGCCCGTTTACATGTAAGGTTAGAATTGTTATGTATGGATTTGATCCTGTTATCCTGATATTAGCTGCTTATTTTGCAGACTTGTTTATGTGGTCACCTTATGGTGTCACTGGTCTGTGTACTTTAGTGTGTTTTTGTAGTGGCTGGTAATGGTTTTTCCTTTCCTATTTAGTTCTTCCATCAAGAGCTCTTGTAAAGCAGATATGGTCATAATGAATTTCCTTGTTTTTGCTTGTCTGAAAATAATTTGATTTCTCCTTTGCTTATGAAGCTTACTTTGCCAAGATATGAAATTCTAGGTTTAATTTTATTTTCTTTAAGAATGTTAAATATTGGCCCCCAATCTCTTCTGGCTTGTAGGATTTCCACTGAGAGCCCCACTGTTGGTCTCATGGGATTCCCTTTGTAGGTGATCTAGCCTTTCTCTCTAGCTACCCTAAACATTTTTTCTTTCATTTCAACCTTGGAGAATCTGATAATTACATGTCTTGAGGATGATCTTCTTGTGAAGTATCTTGCTGAGGTTCTCTGCGTTTCCAAAATTTGAATATTGGCCTGTCTAGCTAGGTTGGGAAAGTTCTCCTGGATGATATCCTGAAATGCGTTTTCCAAACTGGGAGTCAAACTACCTGGTTTGCAGATTACATCAAACCATATCTAGAAAACTCCATCAACTCAGCGACAAAGGTTCTTGAGCTGCTAAGCAACTTCAGCAAAGTCTCAGGATACAAAATCAATGTGCAAAACTCACTAGCATTACTTTAAACCAACAACAGGCAAGTCAAAATTCAAATCACAAATGAACTCCCATTCACAACTGGCACAAAAAGAATAAAATACCTAGGAATACAGCTAATGACGGAAGTGAAGGACCTCTTCAATGAGAACTACAAACCACTGCTCAAGGAAAGCAGAGATGACACAAACAAATGGAAAAGCATTCCATGCTCACGAATAGGAAGAATCAATATGTTAAAATGTTAAAATGGCCATACTGCCCAAAGCAATTTGAAGAGCCAATGCTATTCCAAGTAAAATACTATTCATATTATTCACAGAATAAGAAAAAACTATTTTAAAATTCATATGAAACCCAAAAAGAGCCCAAATAGCCAAGGCAATCCTAAGCAAGAACAATACTGGAGGCATCATGCTACCTGACTTCAAACTACAGGGCTACAGAAACCAAACAGCATGGTACTGGTACAAAAACAGACACATAGACCAAAGGAACTGAATAGAAAATCAAGAAATAAGACCACACACCTACAACTATTTGATCTTTGACAAACCTGACAAAAACAAACAATGGGGAAAGAATTCACTATTTAATAAACAGTGCCGAGAGAACTGGATAGCTGTTTGTAGAAAACTGAAACTTGACCTCTTCCTTACACCATATACAAAAATTAACTCAAGATGGATTAAATACTTAATTGTAAAACCCAAAACCATAAAAACCTTAGAAGAAAATCTAGGCAGTACCATTCAGGACATAGGCATGGGAAAAGATTTCATGATGAAGACGCCAAAAGCAATTGCAACAAAAGCAAAAATTAACAAACAGAATCTAATTAAACTAAAAACTTTCCATACAGCAAAAGAAATGGTCATCATTGTAAACAGACAACTTACAGAGTGGAAGAAAATTTTTGCAAACTGTGTATCTGACAAAGGTCTAATATCCAGCATCTATAAGGAACTTAAACAAATTTACAAGAAAAAAACAAAAAAACCCATTAAAAAGTGGGCAAAGGACATGAAAAGACACTTCTCAAAACAAGACACACATGTGGCCAGCAAACATATGAAAAAAAAAGACAAACCTCAACATCACTAATCATTACAGAAATGCAAATCAAAACTGCAATGAGATACTCTCTCACACCAGTCAGAATGGCTATTATTAAAAAGTCAAAAAATAACAGATGCTGGCAAGGTTGTGAATAAAAAGCCTTTGGGTATATATCCTTTGGGTATATATACCCAAAGGAATATATATTGCTCAGTTATAAAGACACATGCATACATATATTCATTGCAGCACTATTCACAATAGCAAAGACATGGAATCAACCTAAAGGCCCATCAGTGATAGACTGGGTAAAGACAATGAGGTACATATATAATATGAAATACTATGCAACCATAAAAAGGAACAAGATCATGTCCTTTGGAGGGACATGGATGGAGCTAGGAGCAATTTATCCTTAGCAAACTAACACAGGAACAGAAAACCAAATACCACATGTTCTCACTTGTAAGTGTGAGTTAAATGATGAGAACATATAGATACATTCAGAAAAAACACAGTCTGGGGTCTGTTGGGAGAGGGAAGTGGGAAGACGGAGAGAATCAGGAAGAAAAGCTAGTGGGCTTAATACTTGGGTGATGGAATGATCTGTGCAGCAAACCACCATGGCACAAATTTACCTGTGTAACAAACCTGCACATCCTGCACATGTACCCTGAATTAAAATAAAGGTTGGATATTTAAAAAAGACCAAAAAAGCAAAGATGAAAAAGAAAAATAACAATAATATTCCCCATGAAACACACTAAGTCTTCAGTAGGAGGTCCAAAAAAAGAATATTTATAAAATAGACCAAAAGGAATTCAAAATAATGATCTTAAATAAACTCAGAGAGATACTATAAAATACAAACAATTCAGTGAAACTGGAAAAATAATTCATGATCTGAATGAAAAATTCAAAAAAGGGAAAGATACTATAAGAAAGAATCAAATGGAAATCTTGGAGATGAAGAATTCAGCGAAAGAAATAAAAAAATACAATTGAGAGCATCAAGAACAGGCTAGATTAAGAAGAGGAAAGAGTTCCTGAACTTGAAAACATCTTTTGAATTAACTCAGACAAGTCAGAGGAAAAAACAAATAAGAATTAAGTGAATAAATCTTTGCATTATATGTGTTAAAGTGAGAGAAGAGACAAATAAAATAACAGAAAACCTATTAAACAAAATAATGACTGAAAACCTCAAAGTCTTGGGAGAAATACAGACATCCTGATCCAACAAGCTCAAAAGTTCCCAACTGGACTGAGCCCTAAATGATGTTCTCCAAGGCATATTAATACTCAAACTGTCAAAAGCTAAAGACAAAGAAAGAATTCTATAAGCTGCAAGAGAAAAGCATCAAGTCACATATAAGAGAATCTCTATTAGACAATTAGCAGATTTCTCAGCAGAAATCTTGACAGTCAGGAGAGAAGGGATAATATATTCAAAGTGTGGAAACACAAACCAACTGTTAACCAATACCACACCCAGCAAAGCTATAATAAAGATCTTTCCAGACAAGCAAAAGCTGAGGGAATTCATTATTGCTAGATCAGCCTTATAAAAAATGCTTAAGAGCTACAACTGTAAACAAAACGGTGATATTTATTAATCATGAAAATATAAAACTCACCAGTAGAGGTAAATTCATAATGAAATGCAGAATTTTAATAGTGCTGCATAAATCTTTCAATCTCTAGTATGAAGGGTTAAACTTAAAATGGTCAAAAACAAGAAAAGCCATAATTAGCGACTAAGAAACACACAGTAGATAAGAAAGTAAATTAAGGTAGCAAACATATAAACTGTGGGAGGGAGCAAAAAAGTCTAAAGTATTTTAACGTGACCAAAGTTAAGTTGTTATCAGCTTAAAACAGACTATTATAATTACAAGGCTCATTATGTTAGCCCCATGGCAACCACAAAGATAGAAATTACAGCAGATAAATACATGAGAAAGGGAAAAGATACAAAGCTTAACACCAAGCCACAGAGGTAAACAACAAGAGAGGAAGAAAGGAACAAAGGATATTAAAATAATCAAAGTACAATTAACAAAATGATAGGAGTAAGTCCTTACTTATCAATAAAAACCCTGAATGTAAATGAATTAAGTTCTCCACTGAAAAGATACAGAGGGAATGAATGGATGAAAAAAAAGACCAAACTATAGTTTGCCTACTAGAAATCCCCTCACTATTAAGGACAAATAGACTGAAAATGAAAGGATGGAAAAAGACCCTCCATGCAAATGGAAACCAAAAGCGAGCAGAGGTATCCATATAAAATATACTTTAAGTCAAAAACTGTAAAAAGTGGGCTGGGTGCGGTGGCTCATGCCTGTAATCCCAGCACTTTGGGAGGCCAAGGCGGGCTGATCACGAGGTCAGGAGATCGAGATCATCCTGGCTAACACAGTGAAACCCCATCTCTACTAAAAAATAAAAAAATAAGCCAGGTGTGGTGGCGGGCGCCTGTAGTCCCAGCTCCTCAGGAGGCTGAGGCAGGAGAATGACGTGAACCCGGGAGGCAGAGCTTGCAGCGAGCTGAGATTACACCACTGCACTCCAGCCTGGGCGACAGAGCGAGACTCCATCTCAAAAAAAAAAAAAAACTGTAAAAAGTGACAAAGAAGGTCATTATATAATAATAAAAGAATCGATTCAACAAGAAGATAAAACAATTATCAATCTATATGCACCCAATCACAGAGTACTCAAATATATAAAGCAAATATTACTATTAGATCTAAAGGGAGAAACAGAAGACAATACAATAGTAGTAAATTTCAATACCCCATTTTCAACAATGGACAGATCATCTATACAGAAAATCAACAAGGAACATTGGACTTCAGTTGCACCATACATCAAATGGACCTAACAGACCTTCACAGAACATTCCATCCAACTGCTACAGAATACACATTCTTCTCAACTGCATATGTAACATTCTCCAGCATAGATCATGTGCTAGGCTACAAAACTAGTCTTAGAAAATTTAAGAAAACAGAGATCATATCAAGTATCTTTTCTGACCACAATGACATAAAACCATAAATTAACAATAAGGAAAACTTTGAAACCTTTACAAACACATGGAAGTTTATGCTCCTGAATATGTATGCTACTAAATAACAAATGTGTAAGTGAACAAATTAAAAATGAAATTAATAAATTTGAGAAAAATGAGAATGGAAATATACCAAAACCCATGGGACACAACAAAATCAGTTCTAAGAGTGAAATTTATAGCAATAAATGACTACATCAAAAGAAGATTTCTAATAAACAGCCTAAGGAAACATGTCAAGGAGCTAGAAAGACAAAAACTAAACTCAAAACTGTCAGAAAGAAGGAAATAATAAAACTCAAAGAAGAAAGACTAAGACAAATAAAAAAGATCAACAAAACTAAAAGTTGGGGTTTCTTTAAAGATAAACAAAATCAGCCGGGGTGCAGCGGCTCACACCAGTAATCCCAGCACTGTGGGAGGCCGAGGCGGGTGGATCACTTGAGGTCAAGAGTTCAAGATGAGTCTGTTCAACATGGTGAAACCCCATCTCCATAAAAAATACAAAAATTAATTGGGTGCGGTGGCACACGCCTGTAATACCAGTTACTCAGGAGGCTGAGGCATGAGAATCCCTTGAACCCAGGAGGCTGAGGTTACAGTCAGCTGAGATGGCACCACTGCTCTCTAGCCTGGGCAACAGAGCAAGACTCCATCTCAAAAATAAAATAAAATAGCCTGGGCGTGGTGGCTCACGTCTGTAATCCCAGCACTTTGAGAGGCCAAGGCGGGGGGATCACGAGGTCAGGAGATCGAGACCATCTGGCTAATATGGCAAAACCCCATCTTTACTAAAAGTACAAAAAATTAGCCAGGTGTGGTGGCACGCCCCTGTAGTCCCAGCTACCTAGGAGGCTGAGGCAGGAGAATAATTTGAACCTGGGAGGCAGAGGTAGCAGTGAGCTGAGATGGTGCCACTGCGCTCCAGCCTGGGTGACAGAGAGACTCCATCTCAAACACACACACAAAATAATTAATTAATTAATTTAATTTAATAAAAAATATAAATAAATAAATAAATAATGATAAGCAAAACCATCAATCCAATAGCTAGGCTAAAAAANACTAAAAGTACAAAAAATTAGCCAGGTGTGGTGGCACGCCCCTGTAGTCCCAGCTACCTAGGAGGCTGAGGCAGGAGAATAATTTGAACCTGGGAGGCAGAGGTAGCAGTGAGCTGAGATGGTGCCACTGCGCTCCAGCCTGGGTGACAGAGAGACTCCATCTCAAACACACACACAAAATAATTAATTAATTAATTTAATTTAATAAAAAATATAAATAAATAAATAATGATAAGCAAAACCAACAATCCAATAGCTAGGCTAAAAAAAAAAGAAGACTGAAATAAATAAAGTCAGTGATTAAAAAGAGACATTACACCTGATAACAAGGAAATACAAAAAAAACTCTAAGAGATATTTATGAACAATTATACAACAACAAACTAAATAACCGAGAAGAAATGGGTAAATTCCTAGACACATACAACCTATGAAAGGAAGGAAGGGAAGAAGTTAAATTGTCTCTGTTAGTAGACAACATGATCTTACATAAAGACTGCACCAAAAAATATTTTAGAAGTAACAAAAAAATTCAGAAAAGTTGCAAAATGTAAAATCAACATACAATTCAGCAGTTTCTATAAGCCAACAACAACCTATCTGAAAAAAAAAAAATCACAATCCCACTTACAATAGCTACAAAAGAATAAAATACTTAAGAATAAACTTAACCAGGGAGGTGAATGTGCTATGCTTTGAAAATTATAAAGAATTGATGAAAGATATTGAAGAAGACAGGATTAAATGGAAAGATATCCTGTATTCATGAATTTGAAGAATTAGTATTATTAAAAAGTCCATATTACCAAAGCAATCTACTGATTCAAAGCAAACCCTATCCAAATTCCAATGATATGTTTTACAGAAATAGAAAAAGTAATCCTAAAATTTGTATCAAATCACAAAAGACCCCAAATAGACAAACCAATCTTGAGCAAAAGCTGGAAGTATCACACTATCTTATTTCAAAATCTACTACAAAACTCTAGTAATCAAAACAGCATGGTAGTGGTAGAAAAACAGACATGTAGACCAATGGGATAGAATAGAGTCCAGGAATAAATCCATGCATTTGTGGCCAACTGATTTTCAACAAAGATGTCAAGAACACACAATGGGGTAACAGCAGTCTCTTCAACAAATGTTGCTAGGAGAACTAGATACCCAAATGCAGAAGAATGAAATTAGACCCTCATCTCATACCATATACAACAAATCAATTCAAAATGGATTAAGGCCAGGCAGGATGGCTCACACCTGTAATCCCTGTACTTTCAGAGGCCAAGGCGAGTGGATCACAAGGTCAGGAGTTCAAGATCAGCCTGGCCAAGATGGTGAAACCCCATCTCTACTAAAAATACAGAAAAAGAAAATAGCCAGGGATTAAAGACTTAAATATAAGACCTGAAACTGTAAAACTATTAAAAGAAAACATAAAGGATAAGCTCCATGACATTAGTCGGGGCAAAGATTATTGTTAACATCAAATAACCTAACATTACACTTCAACATAAGGTTATGTTTTGACAACAAAAGCAAACATAGACAAACAGGATTGCATCAAACTAAAATTGAACAGCAAAGAAAATAATCAACAGAGTGAAGAGAGAATCTGTGGAATGGGAGAATATATTTGCAAACTATACATCAAATAACCAAACATATTTTGGTTAATAACCAAAATATGTAAGGAACTCAAACAACTCAATAATAAGAAAACAAAAAACTCACCTAATAAATAGACAGAGGACCTGAATAGATGTTTTGCAAAAGACGACACATAAATGGCCAAAAGATATATGAAAAAATGCTCAACATCATGAAGTATCAGGGAACTACAAATTAAATCCACAATGAGATATGACCTCACACCTGTTGGGATGGTTATTATCAAAAAGACAAAAGATAAGTGTTGGTGATTTTGTGGAGAAAAGGTAACCCTTGTACACTGTTGTTGGGAATGAAAATTAGAACAGTCATTACAGAAAACAGTATGGAAGTTTCCCCCAAAAATAAAACCAGACTACTATAGGATCCAGCAACCCTACTTCTGTGTATATATCCAAAAGAAATGAAATCATGATCTCAAAGAGATATCAACACTCTCATGTTCTTTGTAGCATTATTCACAATAGCCAAGATATGGAATCAACCTAAGTGTTCATCAACAGATGAATAAAGAAAATGTGGCACACATAAACACTGGAATACTATCCAGCCTTAAAACAAAGGAAATTCTGTCATTAGCAATAATTTGGATAAACCTGGAGGACATTATGTGAAGGGAAATTAGCCAAGAACAGAAAGACAAATACTATGTGATCTCACTTATATGTGAAACCTAAAATATCAAACTCATATAAGTAGATAGTAGAATGGTGCCTACTGGAGGCAGGGAATGGGAGGATATTCGTCAAAGGGTACAAAGTATCAGACAAGAGGAATAAGTCTTTGAGATCCACTGCACAGCATAATGACTATAGCTAATAATAATGTGTTGTATATTTTAAACTTGCTAAAAGAGTAGGTTTTAAATGTGCTCATCACAAAAAATGATAAGTATGTGAGGTTATGGATATGTTAATTAGCTTGCTTTAATCATTCCACAACATATACATATGTCACACTGTACTCCAGAAATATATAGTTTACATTATTATTGGTTAATTAAGATTTTAAAACTTAGGAAAAGGATCTCCATTCATCTCAAGGTGGAAACCAGTTTATTTTGCCAATTATGACTTATAAGTGCTTCAAAAATTTTCCACTTTTCCACTTACTATACTTAAATTATATCAGACTTTGGCAGGTGGTGATGATTTACAAAGTATAAGCCAAAAATACAAACAAACAAAACCCAAGATGCCCAATAAATTAGTAAGTAAGAAGGAAAAACCTCAAGAGAAAAAAAAATGTTCTCAAAGACTTTTACCCAGGAATCTGTTCTACACAAAACTCATACAATTGAAGAGGTGTATCAAGAAAGCATATTTCCCAGTGTCTTCAAGAACAGGCAGTTAATCTGAATGTGTGAAATAGCCAATTCTTAAACAATAAAGAGTTGGGAAAATAGTAACTACTTGCCAAGCACAGATTCTACCAAAAGCCTCAAGTAAGAGAGCGAGAGAGCGAGAGATAGAGAGAGCAAGCGCAGGTATGTACACACACTGTGGGCTAAACAAAGAATGGCTGTGCATTGAATTCTTTCTGCCTGTGGATCACCAGCTTGTAATGCCCATGTTAAGCAGACTATGTTGAATGCTTCTTCCTATATTTCCCTTTGTGGAAATTTTTCATTCCTTGGGCTATCTACTTCTAGACATTTCATTATCAACCCTTCCATTTACTTTCAATTTTATAAGAAGAATCAGAGAGTCAAAATTTTCTAGGTGAAAGTAAATATATTTTCATTTCCTAGGAACCGGAAAAAGGAATTTCATCAAGTGCATCTCATATTTTAAAATGTTTCTATTCCTTTTACACATAATGCAGGAAGAGCTATTTCATGAGATGTCAGCTGTATAGAGCAGGTCACTGATATAAATCAGGTGTAATCAAGATTGCCTAAGAAACACTGACATCCTAAACACTAAGAACTGAACTGTAAAGCAAAGGATTATCTTAGTTTGATTCTGCAGGCAAAAAACCAAAATGCCATTAACTAAATGTTAGTCTTTTCTTGTAGTATTTCCATGAACCCACAGTTTTGATTAAGCTCACTCAGGCATTTTAATGGGAGACAGGATGTTTGCACAACCCAGTTTAATTATCTGTTTCTCTGTACTATGGCATTCATCATTACAGAAAGGAAAGTTTGGCTCACATGACAGTCATATCTTATACCAATACTTGTGTAACAACAAAATTTAAGTTTACTCTCACAACCCATAATTCAAGTACTAAAATACTCAAATGTACAGCTGCTGAAGAAATTCTACAACATGGAAATTCCTGATAAACATGAAGAGTTTTTGATTATGTACTTAAACACTATGAATGTAAAAGGTATTTTCTTCACTCATGCATTTTTAGATATAATTTGTCTCATTTTTTTTCCTTTCATCACATTCAGAATTATGACAGATATATGACAGAATTATGTGAGCAAGTCCTTGGAAGGTTTTCCAAAGCTTGACTAGACTTACGTTAATAAGTATGCACATGAACAAAGACTGAAGTGTAATTTTTAAAATGCACAAAATTATATTGGACACGTTGAATTATAGGTGCCTTTTTCACCTTGCAAAGTTGTATTATTGTTGATACAGTGTAAATCCAATGAAAAATGATTTAAAGCTCAGGTACTTACTGTGGTTGGAAAATAAGGACTAGTTTTGAATTTTTTCAGAGCCATTGAAGAGGTGTAGGTTCCCAAGAAGAGGATAAAAGACATGAGTGTAATATCAGGAACAAAATTACAGCTGTTCCCCACGAGGTTTCCTCCATATTTCGAACATTCCTTCTTCGACAAAAATGCCCAGTCAAAGGTAGTATTATGGTACTGAAGAAGAAAACATTAAAATTTTCTAGAGAACAATGACATATAAAAAGCAGCCTTTGATACTTGATGAGCTATATAGGAATTATACTAAAAGTTTCTGTAAAACAGTCTGAAAATAAGCACTGGAGGGTGAAACTTGATGAGTTGCTCATGGAATAACAGATAAGATGGGCCAAGAGGGTGGCAATTATTGAAAATACAATGAGAATGATGCAATTTGTTACCTAGTTTGGGCAACAGCCTTAAAATCGCCCACTTGTTCAACAGAAACCACAAAGTACTTCTTTCCTGCATGCCTTCCTAAGGGTAAACTGAGACACATTAATATTCTAAGTCTCAAAATGTAAGACTCTCTAAAACACTTTTCTTTTTCAAAAAGTACTTACCTTTGTAAGGCACAGCTTCTTATGTGTCTACCTGATGGCCCTATGGTTAACGCTCTAAAAGTTGTAATAGGTTAACTACTCACTGAGCACTTTCACAAGTATTCTGTTTCTTTTCTAAATAACTAGGGACTGGTGATTTAAGCAATTAAACTACAAAAATGTGGATGGTCCCTGCTTTTTCAATTGCATATTCTAATAAAGTATAGATTTTTTTCTTCTTGACTCTAGGTCAGCATTATGAGCACATGTTCTTGGTATGTGCTGTGATGCCTTTAAGGCAACGTAGTCGTGTATGGAATATTCATCTCCGTGTTACATGGCCTCAAATATACGGTCAGTTTTCATGAATGGCTGTTGTAGAGTCAGTACTGTGCTTCCCTCTAGCAACTCACTTCTGTTTCTATTTTTGTTTCTAATACATAGGAGAATCCTTTTGCTAGCATAGTAGGTAGGGCCAGCACACCCATCCCCCAGCTACTCTCAGTACTAGCTACTCCTAATTCACAGCTGTCTTCTTCTCTAGAGAACTGCCATTAGCCATTTAAGAGCCATCTCACCTGCAGTGTAGTGCCTTCTCATAGCCGATTACTGACTAATACTAACCAGGGTTTAAAACTAGACTCTCTTTGTCTCCAGGTGAGAGCAACCCTATGCACAATTTATGCTCCAGAGCTCCCATGAGATCAGCCTGAAGCGAAACTCAGCTGAAACCACATCCTTGTTTAACTCCTTCCCTGTCTTATACTGTTTCTCTCAATCTGTTTTTATTGAGACCACTGTCTCTGAACAAAGTCACATGCACCCCAAATCCCTATATCTGAATCTGCTTCTATAACAGCCGACTTACTTGAATTACTAGTCAACCAAAAGTTAATGGCCTCTAAGCCTAAGAAACTTTTTTCTAAAATATCAGGGTTTGGAGGAAACTTGAATGATTTAATCAGATTTTCTCATCCTTAGTATTCAATAGTCCTGAAAGATGAACATTCATTCTCTGCCTGAACATTTTATGTGATGAGCAGTCTCCTGGTTGCTCATCCCCTTGCTTAATAAAATTTCTGCACAGATCTCCCTTATACTGATATTTGAATCTTCTTAAATACCCTTTAACTAAGTTTCTTTTACTATACAAAACACTTTCTTGCATACTGTGACAATCTGGCTCTTTTCTGAGGAGAGATTTTCAAAATCGTACCTATCTAAATGGATGTCAATGTGGTTGAGTGGAAAGGACTGGGTGTCTCAGCTGAGAAACACTCTAAATACCTATAACTTACTCATCTTAGGTCCAGGGCTAATGGATATATCATATGCTATCAGAACAGTTATTGGAAAACACCTTGCAAATAAACATGTAAAGATAAATTTCTCCTGTCCTTTGCAGACAAGAGTTCTACCTCACACCAAACACATCATCAATGTCTTTTACTATTCAATGAATTCTCATGATATGAGTAACATAGTATAAAAGAAGAATCTCTGGCCAGAAAGAGTTCAATTTTTTACAGAGCTCAAAAGGTAAAGTGCTTACATAAGTCAATAAAAAACAAACTATATATCTTTCCCTGAAATATTTTTCCTATAGAAGCTTCATCTTGTAAACAGCTGAACTGCATTCTTGCTTTTATCAAACTCTGCTTCTGAAAGGTGATTAATCATATCTCATTTTGCTTTTGAGATTTCTGCATATGGGTGTTTATAGCACCATACATTTAAAGTTTAGAAGTCATAATAGCTAACAGGTTTCTTTGTTTGAAAGTCAGCAAAAATTTAACGTAATTTTACTTTAGCACTTTCATACCAGTAGAATTCTTCTCTATAACTAGAGTTACCCACAGATAAGTTGCATTAAAGCAATCCTGACAGGAAGTTCTACTGATTTTCTTACAGAGATTCAGGTTGAGGTGAAGACTACACCGATGTACATGAAATGACAGACATATTTTCTTGCTTACATCAACTTAAAATGCCAAATGATCAGTATTTTGTAAGCCTCAAATGATTCTTTGTATCATTATCCAGAAACCTGAGTTTCCAAATACCACCTTTCATTAAGGACTTCAGTATAAAAACTGTAGGTGGCATGCATATATCTCAGCATATCTGGCATTTCAGAATACAAAGTTTCCTACTCCCGTAAAACTTAAATTCTAGCTAATAAACAATTCTATTTAAATATCACTGAAAATACATCTATATTATCTGTATTATTTCAATGTTATTATTCCATATAAGCTGATGTCAGTGAAGGCTAATTCCATAAAACTTCAGGCAGGGTCCATTTCACAAACAAACTTACCTATGTCCACTGCTACCCCCGATGTTCAAGCCACTATTGTCTCCTCTGGTCTTAATGCAGGAGATCCTTAACTCATCTCACTGCTACTGCCTTCTAGCCCTTACAAGTGATTCTCACATCTCTATGGTTTTGATCTTTATTTCCTATGCAAAAATCTATGCATACTGTTTAAATGATTAAATCAGAACTTTAAGAACAAGACAGTCCTGGCATGGTGGCTCACACCTGTAATCCCAGCATTTAGGGAGCTCAAGGCAGGAGGATCACTTGAAACCAGGAATTTGAGACTAGCCTGGGCAACATAGCAAGACCTCATCTCCATTAATTTTTTTTTTTTTTAATTAGCCAGGCTCAGTGGTGCATGCCTGTGGTCCTAGCTACTCTGGAGACTGAAGCAGGAGGATCATTTGAGCCCAGGAGTTTGATGTTACAGTGAGCTATGATTGTGCCGCTATATGCCAGCCTGGGCAGCAGAGTAAGATCCTGTCTCTGAAGAAAACAAAGAACAAGACAAATGGGAACATAATCTCCGAAGTCCTTTCTGGCTGTTAGGATTCTTTTAGCACATTATCTGTTTTCCTTACAATGCTTGTAATGTTTTGTTACAATTACATTATAGCTTCCTCAGTAATCACTGTTGTAAGTTTGAACATATTCAGAGAACTATCTAATGGGTCTGAGACCTGAATCTAGGAGAGATGTCAAGTTTAGAGACATCTACTTAGGAGTCATAAGGAAAGAGCTGATCATTGTAGTAGTAAGACATAAAACAACAAGGGAAAAATGTGCAGGAAAAAAAGAGAGTCAAACATCTAGGGTATCCACAATGGAAGTGAAGATACCACAAAACACTATGAAAAAGTCATCAGAGTGATGGGTAAAAGGAGTACAATAAGCTGAGAAATGTGTGGGAGTGAAAAAATTGCAACAGCAATTACAGACTATTTTTTCAAGAAATACAGTAACAAAAGAATAGGTTAGAATATGCAAATCGCAAGGTTAAGACAAGTTCTTTGGGGTTGGTAAAAACTTGAGGTGTTTGTAGTGGATGAGAAATAATCTGGTTATGGGGATGAAAAGGAAAAGAGACCGATGGGAAATGCAAGAACGGAGAAAGGAGAGAGAGAGAGAGAGAGAGAGAGAGAGAGAGAGAGAGAGAGAAATGAACCAGAACTTAGTAACTGTTTGGACTGAGGATGGATAAAAGCTAAAAATGATAAAGGTATAGTGCCTGAGGACCAAAGGGACTGTGCATCAGTAAGAAAAAAAAAAAAGAAAGAAAAGAAAACAGCAGAGCAAGTCACTAGCAGAATTCCATTTGGGATACATTAGGTACTGAAGAAATCACTGTTGATTGAACAAATGAAATCTCTCATCACATCTGGAATATATAACATGTTCAAGGAAGATATCTACCAATTTATCTACTCTTTTTATCTGGAGGACAAAATTAAATTAAAATAAACTTTCAATTCAGAGTTGCTGGGGAAAATGTAGGATGCCCAGTTACATCTGAATTTCAGGTAAACACACACAACAAACAACAAATAGTATTTTCAGTATAAGTGTTTCATATGTAACATTTAGGACATATTTATACTAAAAATTATTCAATATTTATTTAAAATTCATCTGTAACTGGGCACGCTTTATTTTTGTTTGCTAACTATGGCAACACTATTTCAATGAGATATAGAATATTTTGAGTAACAGTCACATCTAGAAAATAGAAAAATGTGGCCACAAGAAAACAGAAAATGCACTGGGACCTAAGTGCATGAAAGAACTAATGTAACCTTTACAGGTGCGCTAAAGAGAAATAAAACAACAACTTTTAAAACTTTCCCTAGAGAAATAAAGCATGTTAACTTAAATATTAACTAATAATATGAGCCAGTAAAGGAAAGTATCTAAATGAGCGGTATGAAGATCAGATGATCAGAAGAAGGACTAATCATCTTGAGTACAGAAAAAAACAAAACAAAACTTAAACTAAGCCCTAAAAGGATTGGTTTTTGCAGAACTCTCATATTCAAAAGGCAGCAGGAGTAACAGTAGAAGGACAGCGAAACTGTAACAAAAGGGAATAAAAGTGACAAACTTTAGATGTGTATTTCTTTCTGCATTGGCAGCAAAAAAGGAGGTAAAGTATTAGAGAGAGAGAGACATCATGAGCAAAGATGTTGATATGGGGACATATAATGCTTCATTCAGTTTTAAAGACTTACTGAATGCTCACCTTTGTGGAGGATCTAACAGTGAATAGACCAGATGGGTTAAGCAGATTGTTTAGGTAAATGGGTACTGGGGGAAAAGGTTCAAAGAAAATGAGATCAAGTTGCTGAGGATCTTAACTGGTAAATCTCATGAAAAGGGATTTCAATCTATTTTTTGAAATATCTTTTTCAAGTGAATTACCCTGTTATACTGAGTGGATCTGCTCACAATTCTTAAAAGTAAAATGCATACTAAAGGATTTATTTTAAAATTTAAAAGACCACAGCATCCTCCCTAAAGGAAAAAGTGGGGGATATATGAGACAGGATGAACAAAATGTTCAAAGCCATCGAGACTAGGTGATGTGTATATGAGGCTTCACTGTATTATTCTATTTTAGTGCATATTTAAAATTTTCCATAATACTTTCAAAAGTAGGAACGTGTAATCTTCAAGGAGATTTAAGGACAGAATGGTTTTTATACTTGACTTTCTCGGTGGGAGAAAATCACAAGGATGCTTTGCACAGGAAGATTAATATGACATTTCATTTCCCATGAAATGAATGTTAATTCCTAGAATCATCATGAAGGTTCTTAGTCCCATGATTAACAGCATCTCTTGGTAGTATAATAAGTAAAATAATAAAAATAATAATTAAAGGTTCTGTATTACAGTAGATCCTCAATGTCATCAATAGGTTCATGAAAACTGCAACTTGAAGCAAAATGATGTATAACTGCACCAATTTTACCATAGGCTAATCACAATAAACAATAGTTAAGTCCCTATGGCATATTCCTGGTCACAAAAACATCACCAAACTTCTAAATAAAGATCAAAACGTTTCTAATATTAAATGTTAAAATAAATGTGAGCTATACATTTAAGAAAGATTAATAAAAATAAGTAAGGTAATTATTATCGTTCGAGGTCAGGGTTGTGAGTCGCCAGAGCCTATCCCGACAGCTCAGGGTGCAAGGCAGGAACTATCCCCAGACAGGACACTATCCCATCATAGGGTGCCCTCACACACATACCCACACTCAGTCTGACTGGGAAATTAAGACACACCAGTGAACCTAATATGCATGTGTTTGGGATGTGGAAGGAAACCAGAGTGCCTAGTGAAAACCCATGCAGACATGAGGAGAACATGCAAACTCCACACAGGCGGTAGCATGAGAATCAATTTCTCTTTTTTCATCAACGTTATAATGAAACGGTGTTATCTGAGGACCTGCTGTACCCCTTTTGAGTACCAACTGATAAAATATGTGCTTTTAAAAATATAAATGACAGTGATACCACTAATAAAAGCCTCAAGGTTAAGTTGTTAATGTACTTATTTAGAGTTTTTCCCCCACAGTGGTGAGCCGGATTTGCAGTAATCTGAAGTCTTACCTTATCATCTACAGCATGCATTTGAGTTACAGTTGTCTGTACCATTATAAGATATCAAGATGAATTAGTTGTTCTGCTTGTGATTAGGATTATAGAAAATTATAAGAGGCCATCACTTCCATCCTAACAACCAAAGCAAGCAAGATACCCTACAAAAATCATAGTTTTAAAAAACTCACCATTAAGATGCGGAAAGAAGTCAAACATTTAATTTTTTTAAAAAAATATTTTTTTCTTTTGTAATTTATTTATTTTTAAGCTATTAATACATAGTCTCACTCTGTCGCTTAGTCTGGTATGCAGTGGCATGATATAGCTCACTATAACCCTACAGGTGTGTGCCATCATACCCAACTGATTTTTCTATTAATGAATTTTTAATGGCTACATGCAGACTGGGGTGACAGAGCAGAATTCAGAGGAGTCCTAGGCATAGATCAAGTCTGCACCCACTCACCAAACTTTCTCATGGTCTTTGCCAAGTGCACGGGTAATACACGTAAGACTGGAGGTTGCACAGGAAAGCTAAAAGAGTTCCCCCTTAGACACGTGGAGCCTCTCTTAAGTGTAAGAAAGCCACTTTCTTAAGATGGGAGACAGAGAAGCAGAGCTGAGAGAAACCTCTCTGAGGCATTCAACCACTTTGGAAAGGGTTCAGGTATCTACCTTCGGAAGGTGAGGGGCAGAGTATTTGGGCAAAGAAAGATCCCCCAAAAAGAAAACTGTGGTATCAAAAAAAATACAGCATTCCATGGGACCTTCTGGTATGATGGAAATGTTCTGTATCTTGTATGGATGGTGGTTATAACCACCAAAACTCATTTCAATGAATAAAGTGTGCCTCAATTAAAAAAAACAAACAAACAAGGAATCTGATGTGAAAAACAAAATACTAACTGATCCTTTCTATCACCTCCTCAGAAGAAACTGACATTCGATTTTGAAATCTGGTGTCTCACTCAGAGAGCTGGAAACTGTAAGCCAACAGGTATTAATGCTCATTATCTAGATACAGTGTGAACAAGCTGTGGCTAGTTTTAAAGGTTTACAGGAATCTTTTAAGGAATCTGGTTTGCAAGTTGAAGGGATATACCCAGTAAGAAATCGATAGAAAAACTGGAGAAAGCAAGAAGAAATAAAGACACCATTCCAACAATAAATGAAATTTTAAAACCTGCCTTTTTATCTTGAGACATAGTTATCCTATAGTTCTAATCCTAAACACTCTAATACCCCTCTCTCCTGCTCTTTCCCCTGAAACACATCCCTACCACCATGAAAAAGAAAGCTTGTCTTCATGCTAGTGAAGCTGAAGGGAGAAGACCTTCCTTCCTCTGACAGGATGTACTGAAGGCCTGTGAGAGCAAGCCTTGCTGGCTCCAGGGGATGCATGTCACTTTTCCTGTACCTTCTCTCACAATCTAATTATGGCTGAAATGAAAAAAGGAAAATTAAGTCCTGATGACTGTGTGTCCTAGGAAAGGTTCAGGATAAGAGAACCAGCTAGCATGACCAAGCAGACAGAGGACGCAGTAGCCTCTCAGAAGATGGCATTCCCAATTTTCTCTCTCCATTATACTTCTGAGTTCTGGAGCCTGCAGGACCTAATCAAATAATACCTAGAAAGAACAGTAACAATACCTAACACTGACTGAGAGATGACTACATGCCATCCACTATGCTAAGTTCTGCCTAGCTATGAAGTTGACACTTACAGTACCTTTGAGATAAGTACTATTACTATCCCAATGTTGCAAATGGGAAACTGAGACGGTTCCACAGCCTGTTAAGTCATGGAGCCCGGTACTTGAAACCAAGCAGTCTGACACAAGAACTCACTATCTGTAAGTTCCTCTACATGAAACACTATGCTGCTCCCTGAAACAATAGAAACAAGGCAGATTCTAGAGCCAGAAAACCCTGAGTTCAAATCCTCATTTTACCAAATACTTGTAATATGGTCTTTGGAAGGTCAGTTAACTTTTCTAAGTCTCTGTTTCATCTATAAAATAGAGGTAACATCTAATAACTCATAAAGTGATTGTGAGAATTATAGACAATTACTGTGAAGAGTCTGGCACCTAGTAGGTACCTCAATAATTGATCATTATGATTGATGGTAATAAATCATATTTGTTTAAAACTCATTTCTGAGTCATGTACCATGTGTGTGCACATGTATATGTATACACAACATATAAATATAGGTATTGATATAAATGAAAAAGGATAAACGAAGGATAAAAGTTGGCCTTCATGACCACACACACACACACACACACACACACACACACATTTTTCCCCTAACTTCTTTCCCTAGAGGTGCTGAGCATAGCACCTTCACATTTTAATTAAGGTATGCAATTGATGCATACGAAGGGATTGCTGCCCTGGAATATGGGGCATCTATAGGAACTGGAAGGGTAAACATTGCCGTTTGTGTACACTGAAGCATCATGGCATTCTAGAAATGGCACCAGTCTAGGAACCACCCAGACTTCAGTTCAAATCTTTGTTCTACTAATACATGGCTATGTGACCTAAAGCAAGGAAGGTGATTTACCCTCTGAAGCTTCAGTTTCTCTCACGTATAAAATAGAAGTAATTAACCCTGGTAGTGTATGTTGATGGTTATAGCACATATTAAGGTCTATAATGATGAGAATATGTGTAACATATGTGGTCTCTAGTAGGTGCTCTACAAATAGTAGCTAAGTTGAAATGATATTATGCCTCTATGTCTCTATCATAGTCATACTAGAAGTCAATCAGAACTTCCATTGTTTTCATGAACCTTATTGTGACATTTTGTTTTAATACATATCAATTACTGGAGTCTCTGCCAGGACTTGCCCAAAGACAGGGCTTAAAAGTTCATTAATTTTAATGATTCCCTTGATTAGTTACAAAAAGAATTAAGTTAGATAATTTCTTTTTTTAAGTCAGTGGAAGTCAGTGTTTCATTAATATTTATTGCAAATTAACTTATGTTTTATTTAATTCTATTTTATTAACTATATTTTAATTAAAATATATATTATTA